>NC_080191.1:60936696-61238035 GCF_030028045.1 Hippopotamus amphibius kiboko
GACCCAATTCACGGTGCTTCTGTCATAGCACCTATAAAATCTGAGGTGCTAGATACATTGACACCTTCTTTTGTAACTTGTAGCAGACTTAATAGAACGAGATTTTGAGCAATTCCACTACAAGTACTAATATAACTGTTAATTCTTGTTATTACTAATTAGTGCATTTCCTTGCTTCGCCCCTAGAATGCCCTCTGACCTTGGAAGGGAGTCAGGGACTGGTGGTTATAGGAGGCGCATTTACAGAACCACCCATTTGGTTTTTTCAGAGATTAAAAAATAGTCATGTTGTCACTCAGGCTTTAGGAGACAAGAGAACCAAAAACCACTGTCATCTCTAACAAATTCTAATCATTAATTAAATTTTAAAATAATCATAGGACTATAAATCTGTCCTTTAAATAGTAATAGTCGTACAAAGCTAACAAATCTGAATTTTGTATGAGAATCAAAATATATCTCATTTTATTGTGAAAGTTTGTGAACTTCAAGTTAATATTCCTTGTATCTTCATCACTTAAATCGGGTAGCAAGGAGACCTGATCAGAAACAAGCCCCCTCTTTGCCTCCCCGCAAAATCAAGGGACCAGACCCTAACAGCCGGGCTCTGTTGGTTGTTGCTGAGGACCATGTGGACCATGTGTAGGAGTGGGATTGCCTCCTCCACCAGCCAAGCCCCGTGGTCAGCTTTGGGGTCACTCAGTGTGAGTTAGTGTCTCCAGAAGTGATTTATTGTCAAAGTAAGAAAACTTGGCAAATCCCTTTCCTTCTACAAACTTATTTTGAAAAGGAGGCATTCTATTTTTATTCTAGTGTTCAGTATTCTTTTCCTGGTAGCATTAAGAGAATAGGGAATCAATTTAGCTCTCACGTCCTGGTCCCCAAAACTCATTGTAGAAGAGAAATGACCACCTTATGGAGACTGCATTGCAGTTTTCACGTGTGCACAGCTAAATCTCCGAACTCCATTATCAAGTGGATACCTTTTGCCTTCCTTTCGTTTCAGAAGAAAATTGAAGCATTGAGAGGTTGAAATGATTCCTGGATTCCATAGACAAAAGAAGATCCTGAAATAGAATCAGAGATTTCTGGGTCACATTAATGAATAGGCCTAGTTTATTGCCAGCTTCTCACTCTGGTGTTGTGTGATGGTCTGCCTGTAATGAGCTCTGAGCTGCTTACACTTAATCATCTCCCGTGAAAAGAGGCAGTGTAGGTGGGCCACCCTCGCCCATCAGCAGGTGAGCTCACTCGCTCGACAGCTCCTTCTTGAGTTGACAGAGATTGAGCAGTTACTCACCCAAGCATCACAAAGGAGCAGGTCTGTGTGCGATTTGTTTCTCCGCATATCTTAGAAACAGTTGCTTGGTGCACTGAAGATTGTGAAACCATCCACCTGAAGAATGGGCTTATTTCTTAAATCTGCTTAAAGTTCCTATTAGAATGATAGCTTCAAATGATAGCAGGTACACCAGCATGGAAGCAGGACCCCGGCAGGAAACCGAGTCAGGTGTGAAAATAATTAACACCTCATCCCTTCTGCCTTCCCTTTCCTGGGTTTCCTGCTTTCCACATCACTTCCCTCTGTAGGGAATGCGTTCTCGGTGCTTTAGGTGATGTGAAAGCCACTCTCTTGAAGCTTCCCTTGCACGGGGATGGGACCTTTCAGTGCAGTTTCAAGACTTGTTCCTTGAAACCTTGCTATTGAGGCAAAGTAAAAAGCTGTGTGGAAAATTATAAAACTATAGCAGAGAAATTAAGTTTATCTTAAGGAGAAATAAACCTGAGGAATTTTATTAAACCTCCACCACCTTCAGGACAGCGTGTACACACTTTCCTTTTTTGTCTTTGCCATGTGAAATGTCTGTGCCTTCGGTGGATTCATTCGAAATTCAGGTAGCCCGTGTGCCGTTTAGGTCTTGCTCTGTTCCGGGTACTTTCTGAGCCCGGTGATTATGCAGCATTTTCACTGCATGTGCAACAATAGCTCCCTCCCCTCCCCCCCCCCCCACCAAATGGGAGGAGCTTGGAAGATAAAGGCTGGCCGCATAGCAGTATCTCAAACTATGGGTCACGTTGCCTTTTCTTAGTCAAGCCAGGTATCTTAGTCATTTCCTGTACCTTCAGCCGTCAGGGTGCAGAGAGAACCTCGTGCCTACTCCCACTCTCCTTCAAAGTAGGAAAAAGTGGCCAGTCCTGACACCATTCCCCATTATGTGCAGGGATCCAAGGGTCACAGCTAGTTTGTCCTCTAGCTCATGCAAACGGTCTTGTGGTTTCTCCTTTCACATGAATTATCTCAGTGTTTCCTGCTTCCCCAGATGTCACCTTGAGGGCCCTCCATGCACTGCCAATCACAGTCTTGCACTGACCCAGTAGTGGGTGCAGTCCCTGTTATAAGAGGAGAAATCCTTTAATCCTTGAATCCTGTTCTTTTCATGTCTGGTATCATGGAAACCTGGGCTTTACCAGTGTTACTTTTTCTTTCTCTCCTGGAAAGGGGAGCAGCCCAGACACCACAGTGCTTGAGACACAACCGTGTGCTGGATTCCCACCATAAGGAGCAGGATTGTCCTCAGAGCAACTCATTTCCTTCTGTGCTGGAGCCCCAGGGGTCCTGTGAGTCCTGGTCACACGTTCCTCAAGTGCCTGCACTGACTACAGGAGGCTCTTAAGCCCCGGGATTATGGTTTCTTGCCAGCACTGAAGCTTGACTCCTTTGTTTTAAGTCAGGAGAGAAAACATTGCTCTGACAGAAAGAGACCGTCCCCACTCATTCCATTAGCATATCCAGCCCCAGCCGAGGCTTGGTGTCCAGCAATGAGGAAGAAAGTCCCATCAGCACCAATGGTTCATTTGATGACATAGATCAGAAGCCAATAGGGAAGGCAAGTTGTTCTAGAAACTGCAGGACGTTGGATTTACTGGACCCTGAGGATTTCTGCCCCATCTTAGCCACGTGGAGTTGGCCTTCCTTCCCTCAGCCCTTCTGTTTCCTTCTGTTCCCATCAGCTCCACCCCAGTGGGTCTCATGCTTGTTCAGGGCTCCCCTCCCATGGGATGAGCTTATAAGCATCCTCTTTTCCAACACCCAGATCTCCTGGCAGGTGCTGAACTCCTGGGAGATGGAGACAACGAGCGTGACAGACTTTGAGGGGGTCAGTCAGGTTTCTTCACCATCGTGCCCAGGAAGCTCTCAGACTACATCACACCCACCTGTTGAGAATATCACATTCCCTGAACACGCTTGGTTCCTGGCCTGTAACTTGCTGGGTGGATTCTGCCCTCCAGCAGCTAGAAGCAGTGATGGTGACATTCCTCCTTCTGATGGGGTCCCTGCAATGGCCTGCCCTCCAGGGCGATTGTGGCATGGGGTGTGCCAGCCTGTCTCTTAGTGTTGTGTTTTCATGATGGTCTCTCAAGTTTGTGCTTGAAAAATGCGATATATGTGGAAAGAAGAACTGGTAAACCTGTATTCGAAAACGTAATGATTTTTTAAAACTAGCCAGATAAAAGTGCATCTGTGCCAAGAGACTTTTATTTGGAGCCTGGCACTTTTTTTTATCCTGAGTACACTCTAGAGACATAGCTAAATTTAAGTAGCTGAAGGTCTTTTGTCTGATTCGCACAACACACGGCTGTCTGGCTATGTATATAGTATCCAAAATTAAAGCAAAGGTTAAAATGACACCAATAGTGCAGCCACATAAAGACAGCAAGTTTTGCAAACCACAGTGGGAAGGTATGTTCTTGTGACATCATAAATTTCCCTTCACGAGCCCTTTGTGGGAGGGTTTGGTCCCAGTCTAGAGATGGGGAGATCAGGTAGGAATTCCTAAGTGACTTTGCTCTAAGCCAGGCAGTGTCGAGAAAGAGCCAGGAGCAAATCTCAGAGCAGCCAAATCCCTGCTCCTCTTTGAAAAGGTCTCCTGTGAAGCTTCATAAATGATAGAGAACAAGCACCAACTCCCCAGCGAGTGGAAACCCGCCCTCCTGGGGAAATGCTGCCCAGGCCAGAACCCAGGGTGAGGTGGAGAGCTGTCCTTGACATTTGCCTTCACTTCCTTTCTCCCTGATGGTCAGCTTCCCGAGCGGGATGTGATGCTCCAAAGACCCACGTTCACCTTGTCCAGATCCCTGACTGGGACGTCTCAGAAGTGACAAGAAACTCAGTTAAAATTCAGAGAAGAGATGCCAGTCTCCAGGACAGCTGACTTTTCATCAGAGAGCCTGAGCTACTGGCAGAAAGACCTGCCTGGGCGTGCGGGAAAGGGACCCTGCCTAAAGAGAAGAACCAGAAAGACCATATCCCCAGAACTTTCCACACCAGCCACCCTCCTAAGGGAAGAAAAGGGTTGATCTTCAAACTCTCACGTGGGCCAGGCAAAGAGCTGCGTGAGGTAGAAGAGACGGGCCCGACCCAAACCTTCCTGCACAGAAGTCTCCTTTAGGCCACTTTGTGCTATGGAGTGTTACAGGCTTTGTTCCCTCTTGTCACAGAAGCAGTGAAGTGCTCTCCCGAGGGCCTGGGCTCCTACATGCTGCAGCCCCGCCCGCACCTGATGCCTGGCCTGCACCTGGCCAGCTTCATTGGGAGATGCTCTGTGCTGTGCATCTTTGGAGCTCCAAGGTTACAGGTCAGGGATGGGGGCAAATCAGCAGGATTTGGTCGTTAACACCCAGGCATTTTTCTTGCAGACAGTTCAGATTTCATTTAAAACTTACATTTATCTCCATAACAAATGCCTGTGTGCACTATTGGATGGCAGAGTTACAATGGAGATGAGACTTGAATGGAAAGTCCTTGGTAAAGGCTGGGTCACAGCACTCTTTCAATGAGTAGTGACAAGACTATATTAAATGTGAACGGGTTCTAGATCAGCGAGAATACCTGGTTGGGTGTGTCACTGTTCCTGGCCTCGGGGAGAGGCAGTGCAGTGTAGGATGAGGAGCACTGCTCTGAAAGCTGGGAGGTGAAGGAGCTTATCCCAGATCTGTCACCAAAACTGATTACCTAACTAACAGATGAGCAGACAGGACTGAGTCAGTATTCACCAAGGCGAAAGCCATACTTCCCCAGCAATGGTGCACACTGATGAATGGAAAACAGGCTTCCTATACTACAGGATCTTCTAGGAACATCGGTATGCTAATGTGTTATGCATGGTGGACCACCAAAGGGAGGAAATACCAAACTCTTTTGTTACCCAAAGTTTTTTGCCCTCAGAATCCTATTTTAAGGAAGCGTCTTGCAGGACCCATGACCCACGGAATAAATAGGTTTAGGGAAATTGGACTGGATGCTCTCCAGATTCTTCCCAACTTCAGAATTCTATGCTTCTGTGAATTTTACTGAAAACTTAAGGCAGGTTTCTTTTCTCTCTCTTCTGCTAGAATAAAAGATCTCCTCTGCTTCTGCTCAAGTGGGCAAGAGACCCTTGTTCAAGTGTGAAGTGTATTTGCTGAGCAGCAAAGGTGTAGAGTGTTGTTTTGTTTCTGCAGGCTATTTACGAAGTGGAGCTGATGGAAACAGAAATGAGCTCTTGCCCATCACAGCCTACCAAGATGCAAATACTTAGCTTGTTGAATTTGTAGTTCTAACTCAGGCAAATACAGTCTTTCCTAAGGTAACTGAGATTGAGGACACCAGACTCATTCAGACCAGGCGCAACTTCTGTTCCTAATTAGTATTTTCAGATTTCTCTCTCCAGTTTCACTGGAGGCCCTAGACATCGTCTTTCAGTCAATTTAGAGAAGAGAACCACTTAGAGTCAACCAAGCATTCATTGGGGTTGAAGCCAGTACATTACTCCCTGAGGTCTGTGCTCTCCAGAGGTTGGGAGTTCATATCCAGAAGTGCCGTCATAAATAGAACTCCAGCTGGCTGGGTAGGTGATTTACAAAAGTAAACGTCTCTTCTGAACCCTTGCAGAAGACTTCTTGTCATTTCAGTTGCCAAAAACAAGCCAAGAGCCGAGAATATTTGTCTGATCTGGAAGTCAGAGCAAATACTGTCCCCTAGGAGCCCCCGAAGGCTGGCATACACCTGGGGCCTGCCTAAATGGGAGGGGGACTGGGCCTCACGATGTGTTCCTGGGAGAGTTCCCGAGCCCTGGTGAAGACCTCCCTAAGGGAGGCTTGGTGCTGAGAGCTCCGAAAGGGCCACTACAAGAGATACTGAATTGTGCCCATTGATTTCGGGGAGACAAACCCAGGAGTCAGGGTTGCCTCGAGATAACCTGGAAGTTAATTTTTGTCTTACTTCTATGGAAGTAAAGACCCACCAAATGGTGACAAGCAAAGCCTATTTATTCAGAGCTTGCTGTAGCAAAGGTGTCAGCCACCATCACTATGATTGGCAGAGACTCAAAGGCAGGCAGAGGAGTGGGAAAGCTTCTTAGTGAAGAAAGGGGCTGCTTCGGGTGTGTCCTGATGGAGGCTGCAGGGAAGCTGTAGGCGGCTAGCTAGAAACCTGGGATCTGTGTCATTGGTTAGGGGTGCATGTTGGCTTTCTCTGGTTGGCCCTAAATTAGAAGCAGGGACAAAATTTAGGGGAACTGTCAGTTGTCAGTCAAGTTCTGAGTACTTGGGGCCAGTTGTCACAAGGGTTATTGTTGGGCTTCCAGGATTGTTGCTGGAGATGGCAGTGTGACTTCCTATAAGTCTGACTTCAGGCAGACAGGCTTTTGGGGTGGTTACTGCAGGTTGCAGGTCAGAGTGTTTGTATATGATCTGGCCACTGTCAATTTATCTATTCAGTCTCAGTTTAAGTTAAGCACATTTCCAATTTTCCTGAATTTTATCATAAGAATGAAATCAACCTACCCCCAATGAACAGTAAATTAACTGACATTAGTAAAAATATCTTACAACTGCACAATTTTATTTTTAAATACGTAAGAAATGCTGTCCAGAAAACATACACCTTGCACAGTTTCTAATTTGATCTTGCAAAAATGGAAAGGGCATGCTGGACTCTAGGTATGTTTGGAAACAATTGTAAGGGGAGAAACATCTTAGGAGCCACTGGGAGTTACATGAGAAAGATAATTAGGAACTACTCTGCAAATCATAACCTTTTATCACACATTTTATCACAAACCTCTATTTTATTGCCTTAGTTCACCCGCAAGGAACACAAAAACAGTCCCTGCAATGCTCAAAGTGAGTGCTTGAAAGCTTCGCGTTATCTGTGGCAGAGTTGGGACAGTGATTCCCTTCACTGATAGAGATTAGTTCAGGGCAGCCGTGCTCTCCCAAAACAGGGCTGTGCTGCACGTTACCAGGTCACTTGCTTCTGAATTGTTTGAATAATTCTCCCACCTCTAAACAGTAATACCACCCTGGGGAGGAAAATGGATTCTGAATCCCACTGGGCGGGGGGAGAGGAGGGAGGCGTAGTGGACTTGGAGAGAGCTCAGCAACGCGTGAGTATTTAAGCCAGCAGGTTCTAAGAAATTCATGGAGAATTTCACTACCGATTGACTCACTGTGCCTGCAAGCCTCTCCATAGAAGGGGTGGTAGGTGTAAACTGTCAGTGACAGCTTCATCAGAACTCCGACTTCTCCAGACTCCTTTTTTAAGTCATCCAGCCTGCCCATGTCCTGCGGCTGGACGCACGTGGTTATCTCCCCCTCTGCCCGGCGTGTCCTCTGGTGCCTGGGCCTTGTCTCCTTAAAGATACCCTCTCTCAGAGAACAATACTTTCAGCTCAGGGCTGAGCACAGTGACCTGCTGGCAGATGTTTAACAACCAGCTCTCCAGACACAAACAAAACCCTGAATGTATAAGTATGCCTACCTAAGCATTATAAATTGCCATGATATAAAGAATGCATAGCACACAATTACAAATAATAAAATATACAATGCTCTATTATAATTCCATACAGCCATTTGAGCCTCACAGAATGCTTTTATTAGTTTTTGCCAATTTTATCCATAGCCAACCTATGATTGCAACTGACGAGTGTAGTTCTGACATGAATGTTGGTTCATATCTTCATTTACGTTTATGAGCAAGACAGATGGGCAACAACAAAGATGTATGTTCAGTGCATTACCAGAACTTTACCCGGACATTAATGATATGAGCAGTTTCTATGCTAAATTGGATCACAATTTCCGAATACTGGAAGAAAATTTTCTCAGTTTTTTGTGCTAGTTACAATGTAATGGTTGCTGACATGACACATTTTTCAAGTTACACTGTGTTATTAACATTGTCTCCATGACTTTCTTAAGTCTAGAGCTTAGACTTGAAACAATGAACAAAACCAAGTTAACTCCTGATTTATAGCTTTTTGCTGATTTCCGTGGTGTAAATATTCCCACCAGAGCCAATTTCAAGCAATCAGCACGTCATTGAATGTGGACTTAGAAAGAGATGTGCAATAAGTAGCAACTTAGTGTTTAATAATGACTGGGTTTAACAATAAGTTCTCAAGATTCCTGAAAATCTAACCATCATGAGCCAGTACAAGCAGACTCCAGCACAGCACTGGTTGCACGTGTTGTTTTTCAGAATGCAGAGCAAGCCTGTCCTCAGATCGCCGAGGTCATTGAATCTAAGGAGGCTAAGTGCTTCACCAGAAGTTATTCAGCTGGTGGGTTCAAGACATAGATTTTTTTTTATCCGTCCATGAATTCAGCATATATTAATGAACTGCCTGCTACATGTCAATCACCATGATTCCTGTTGAGACAGGAAATCCCAGAGTGAATAAAATAAGCTCAGCCCTGCACCACAGAGTGTGCGGTCCCAGCTAGACTCTGCTGAATCCCTTCTCTCCAAGGTCAGCTGATCCTCTCCACTGAAGGCCTTCGTGTTCTGGAGTCCAGTGGAAGTGCTCCCAGCTGTGCAGTGAGGAACCAGCCTGGTGCACTCCTCTCCTCCTCCTCCCACAACAATACTCCACCAGGTCCCATCCACATCTCCAGAGCTCTGGAGCCCTCCCACTACTGTACCTCTGCAGTCTTGTCCCTGGGCAAGTCCTCGTGGCCATCCACTGAGACTTCCTGAGCCTCCTAACTGGTCTGTCTGTTCCCTTGTCTCCTGGACCACTCTCAACTCAGCAACCAGGGTGATGTTTTATTTTTAAAATAAAAATCCCTGTTTTTATATCATTTCTCATCTTAAAATTCCCTAATAGCAGTCAAGCATGGTGGTGAGAGGCATCACCTCCAGATCCAGCCTGCTTGGGTGTGTAGCTCACTAGCTGGGTAACTTGGGGCAAGATTAAGCAGCGGCGCTGTATCTGTTTTCCCACCTGCAGAAAGAGGATGATGTAGTGCCCACTAGACAGGGAGTTTATCATTAGCATAAAGACCAAACCCCTTGTCCTCTCCTGACCACTCTTTCAGCTTTAGCTCTTGGCACTCGCCCCCCGCTCTGTGTTCCAGAACCCACTGCCTCTCTGCAAGCTTCTCACCACACTGGCCCTTGCCCAAGCTAATCTCACTGCCTGCCCCACCTTCCTGCATACGCCCAACTTCACCTTTAACTCAGCTCACCCTTCAGAGCTCTTTCAAGACCATATTTGCAGCAAAGCCTTCCCTTGTCCCCGTCTAGACCAAGTCTTTTGTTATGTTCCTTCAGAGGACATGTCCCATTGTACTCACACGTGGATTAGGACGAATATGTAACAGTTCATGTCATGTCTACACTGTGGACTCCATGGGAGTGCCCAGTGCCTTGTTAAGTACCTGGAACAGGTACTTAACATAAAGTCTCTGTAATAAACAGGACTTATCTAAGACCCATCAGAGAAGACCACACATCATAAGCAGTGTCTCATTCAGCAAAATTCCAGTGTAAATTGGAAAGTTTGGCTGCAAACCTAGATCTACCAAAAGGTATCATTTGGTGTCAACCCTTTCACCCGAATACTCTGATTTCCAAAAAGTGCCAAGAGCCCTGCTTAGCCTGTGAGAAGTGCTCAGCGTGACAGGAAAAGAACAAGGATAATATCAAGACTTTGGAGCCTTTCCAAAGTAATTTACCCTAGAGGATTGCTAGCTGTTGAGCAAGCTTGACTTCCCAAGGCCATTCCTAAAGATCTCAATGGGTAAGTAGTTACCACAAACACTTACTGAGCACCCAGTGAATACAGAACAGCACGGCAGCCTCTTCACCTTGACTCTGTTCTACCAGAAAAGACAGAACTAGAGAAGGGGTCAGCTTCCCAAAGGAAAACCTGAAAATCACAGAGGTTCAGCTAAGATTGAGCAATTCTTCCCTCATAGGTGCAACAGTTTGTTTATATATTTTAAGCCCTTATGAGAGAAAAATACTAAAGTAAAATGTTATATCAGGGATTTGCTTTAATATATCCCAACAACAAAAATGGTAAGGGCATCAGATGAAACAAGAATGGCACTGGTAACTCAGGCTGTGTGAGTGGTGATGGATAGTGGGCAGGGAGTGAGCAAGGGAGTTCATTGACTAGGCTCTTTTTGAGTATGTGTGAAAATTTCCATAGTGAAAGTTTTTAAATAGCCTCGAAATATATAAAGCAAAAATTGACAGAACTACAGGGATTCATTGACAAATCCACCATTGTGGTGGGAGCTTACCACATAGTTCTTCTTGCTAGACATGGATCTAACACCCAAAAGCCTAATCTCAGGGACATAAATAAAACTTGGCACCCAACAACTAGAGCATGCAAAATCTTTTGGAACATTTATAAAAATTTATCATATAGGAGACCATAAGGCAAGTATCAACAAAATTCAAATAATCTGTACCATATAGACTATGTTTCTGTGCACTTAAGATATAAATCAAAAATGAAAAGAGAAAATTGTCTAAATACGTGTAAGTATGAAATGCATTCTAAATAATGCAGAGACCAAAGAAGAACTGTATGATGATGAAGCAAAATGAAATGCCCTGGGACTTCCCTGGTGGTGCAGTGGTTAAGAATCCACCTGCCAATGCAGGGGACACGGGTTCGAGCCCTGCTGCAAGAAGACCCCACATGCCATGGAGCAACTAAGTCCGTGCGCCACAACTACTGAGCCTGCACCCTAGAGTCCATGAGCCACAACTATTGAGCCCATGTGCCACACTACTGAAACCCACATGCCTAGAGTCCATGCTCTGCAACAGGAGAAGCCACCGTAATGAGGAGCCCGCACACCACAACAAAGAGTAGCCCCTGCTCACCGCAACTAGAGAAAGCCCACGTGCAGCAACAAAAACCCAACACAGCCAATAAGTAAATAAATTAATTTTTAAAAATGAAATGCCATGAAAATAGTACTTGAAGATACATTTATAGCCTTAAATGCTTCTTTTTACATAAGAACAAAAATTGAAAATTAGCAAAATACACATCTTCAGACATTGGAAAAAAAACAACAGATGAAGATAAGAACAGATTTTAATGTAGAAGCCAAAAATACATGTAAGAAATGGAATAATAGTGCTCCCTGTGACCTCTCAGTGCTGTCCTGGCTCAGCTACCACCCTTGCCTCTGAGCCAGAGCTACTCCTGGGGCTGTATTTTATCCTCTGAAGTCTTATTTACTCTCAACCATCAAGCATTCACTGACCTCAGAGGAAAAGTCTGTGAGCAGCGTGTGCTGGTGACTCTCTCTTTGCTTCCTCCCCAGATCCTGTTCTTCCCTTCTCTGTCTAGTTCTGTGTCCCAGGAGACTGACACCTATGGGCTGCATCACTCAGCAACCTTGATCCCTGGCTTCCCTGTCAGGTTTGTTTGGTCAGTGGGAGGCATTGGCATGAGACTGGCAGGCCAGAGGAATATGTAATCATGCAAACCATGATCATTACTATTACAACTATAACAGGACTCTACACGTTTTAGCCTCGCTTGTCCTTAAGTACAGGGTGTATCTTCAATGGGTTGTGTGATGATGCTACATGAAATCAGGGAAATGGAGCTGTTTCTTAATGGAGGTACAGTGGTTCAATCTCTAAATATGATTGGTCTTCAGTGGGCTGCCTCAGTAGAGGCTATACCATGTATTGAGTCAAAGTGAAATCTGATGCATCTGGGATCAAATACAACTCCTGTTATTTTTGGTGGAATTATGAGCAGATAACCCCTCTAAGCTTTGGTTACTTCAAAATGGCAGTAATAATAGTAGCCACCTATGATGGTTAATTTTGTGTGTCAAGTGGACTGGCCATCGGGTGCCCAGATTAAATATTATTTCAGAATGTGTCTGTGAGAGTGATTCTGGGTGAGTTTAGCATGTGCATTGGTGGGCTCAGTGGATTGCCCCCTTCCCAACGTGGGCGGGTATCATTCAACCCACCGAGGGCCTGAACAGGACAAAAATCAGAAGAAGAGGGAATTTACCCCCTTTTTTTCTGCCTCACTGTTTGAGCTGGGACATATCTTCTCTGCTCCTCAGACTGGGACTCACACCATAGGCTTTCCTGGTCTTTGGACCACCTTAGGCCTTTGGACTTGGACTGGATTACTCCACCAGCTTTCCCAGGTCTCCAGCTTGCAGAAGGCTCCATAATCACATGAGCCATTTCCTCATAATAAATATATGTAGTCTATTGGTTCCTACTGGTTCTGTTTCTTTGGAGAACCTAATACACCACCTCATAAAACTGTTGAGATAACTGAGGAAGACCGTGCCATCAAGTGCTTATCACAGCATCTAGCACAAAGTATGTGCTCAATAAAATGGGTCTTTTATGATAGCTGTTGGCAATAAAACTACCATTAACAGTGTATCCGGGGACTTCCCTGGTAGCACAGTGGTTAAGAATCTGCCTGCCAGTGCAGGGGACACGGATTCGATCCCTGGTCTAGAAAGATCCCACGTGCCGCGGAGCAGCTGAGCCCGTGCGCCACAACTACTGAAGCCCACGCACCTAGAGCCTGTGCTCCACAGCAAGAGAAGCCACTGCACCGAGAGGCCCTACACCACAAAGAAGAGTAGCCTCACTCACTGCAACTAGAGAAAATCTGCATGCAGCAATGAAGACCCAATGCAACCAAAAAATAAATTTAAACTTTTTAAAATTTTATTTTTAAAAAGTGTATCCAGGGAATATATCAACTAAGAGCCAGAAAAACAAGAAACTTATTCTGTGGTTTCTTAGAGGAGTAGAGAAAGAATTCCATGTTGCTGTCTGTGGTTGAACAATAGTAAATTATACCAACCCTATTCATAGTTCCTCTCAGTTCATCCTCTGGTTAGACTTCCTTATGGCTTTCCTTTATTGTATTTGACTCAGGATGAAAATGATTTGAAGAGTATTTTTGATTTGATGGATTCTTTGCTAAGTCTCTTATATTCTCAGAAGAAACAATGCCCTTTAAAATCTAATCCACAAATAAACAAGCCAGTAACCATAGGGAAGCCTGTATAAAATGCATACCACTCTGAGGTCTCTTATGATTTCATATTTCAAAAGACAGGGATGCAAAGTATTAATTTTAAGGGGTATTTCTTTTTTTGCTGCCAATACCTTTTAAAGAGAGATCAAAAACAAAGACTTAACAAACTGTATATTCAGTTAATTTTCATGTAGATGAACAATGTATTTCACTTAGACAAGGTATAAAAAATTGCTGTTTTCAAATCTTTTTTCAAAATCCCATTAACATCTTGATTTTTTTTTAAATTGAACATTGGGAGAATTCCCTGGTTGTCAAGTGGTGAGGACTCCACACTTTCACTGCCAAGGGCCCGGGTCAGGGAACTAAGATCCTGCAAGCCACATGGCTCGGCCAAAAGAAAAAAACAGTTGAACATTGGGGCAATCACTAAAAGGACTTGGGCTGTAATTTAATGTATTACACGTATTATAAGAAAAGTATTTTAAAATGTTTACAGTGATTGTCAGTAGTGGATATAGGGATGATTTTCATTCTCTTGCCCAAGCTTCTGTGTGTTATATAAGTTTCTATAGTGAGAAGGCATGGGAGTCAGTACTCTTGCAGAGAGGAAATACGTAAATGCCCCAGGCAAGTTAACTCATTAATGAGCATTTACTATGGACCAGGCATTGTATTAAGTGCTCTACATAATCTTCCCCAGAAACTCATGAGGCAGCCTGCATTATGATCCTTTTTTTTTAACACATGAAAGGGAACAAAACAGAGATATTAAGCCCAAACTCATATTGCCAAAAAGTGGTAGAGTCACTCATCTTTCTGATTAAAACCTGCGCTCTTAGCCACAGTTGAATGAACAGGCTTGCTTTCTTGCAGTTGCATAAGAGCATCACAATAAAATAATGGTCCTCTTGACAAGTAAAAGTGTGAAAGGGATAATTTGAGGGCATTCAACAAGCATGTATTAAGTACCTATCTGAGCTGGGCACCAGCATAACATTGTTAATAAGACATGGTCAAAATGAAGGTAGAGGATGGAACATACGTTACTTCTGTCGAAAACCCACAAAACCCCCTGAGACGTCACTAAAACAACAGTAAAGGGATTTTTTTTTTTAATTTAATACACCCGTAAGGACAGGGAGAATGGGGGAGGAGACAACCACAATGTTGCAAGTCATAACACAAATGAGCAGACGCCCAAAGCCGAGACCCTTAGCCTGCAGTGCGAAAAGCCAAAAAACAACCCAGTCTGCACCATAGATTCCTCAAGCATTTTGGGAACCAGCAGCAGAATCACCTTCTTTAGAAGTGAGAGTGAAGATGGGGCAAAAATCAGAGTGGGTCGCTACAGACCGCTACAGTGGCTACAAGTAAAAATCTCCATGAAATCAGGAGCAGTAAGGACATGGTGCAGCTGGAATTCTTGCACATTGTTGACAGGAATGTAAAATGTTACAACCACTTTGGAAAACACCTTGACCACGTCTACTAAAGCCAGATATATGCCTAACCTATAACCCAGTGATTTCACTAGGTGTAAACCCGAATAAAATGAGTGCTTATGCCCCTCCGAAAAAAATATACAAGAAAGTTCACAATCAGAATAAGCAAAAGCTGACGACAGTATAATGGATAAATTGTGCCATACACACACACACACACACAATGTGATATATATACAATGGCATGCTATGTAGCAAAAACAAAGAAACAAAAACCACAAAGCACCACTGCTACGTGAAACAACATAAAAAAAAATTCACAACATAATATTCTGCTAACAAAAGTCAAACACAGAAGAATGCATACTGTATGATTCTATTTATATAATATTAAAAAATACACAATATATATTTATAATGATAGAAGCCAGAAGAGTGGTTACCACTGGGTGAGGGGGTGGCAGGGAAAGGACAAGACAGAGCCTGCGGGGGGTTGGAAATGTCCTGCATCTTCATGTTTGTAGTGGTTACAGGGATGGATATATATGTAAAATTTGGAAAATGTATACTTAAAATTGTACTTAAAATTGCACAATGCCATGTATGTTATACCTCAATTAAAAAAAAAAACAGGAAGGTAGATTAAAAGTCTGAGAAGCTGTTAAATCCCCAAATCTATTTCCACTCTGTGCCAGTAGGCAATTTCCATTCCCCAACACTGCTGGGAAACTAGAGGTTGATTCCCTAGAGACTATGAAATGGAGAGTATCTGGACTGGGACATACTGGGCAGGGAAACTACTGTAAACAGGTGTATGGAAGGTAATCTTTAAAGATAGCCCCAAATAGTCCTCCTCCTCCCTATGTGGGCCTGAAGCATCTCCCATCAAGAGGCTGAGTCCTGTTAATTGCATCAATCTGGGCTAGGTCTCTACTGCTTCAACCTGTAGGATGCAAAGAAAGTGCTTGCCTGGGACTTCCAAGGCTGGTCAGCTTACACTGTCTCCTTCTGCGAACCTACTGCCATACTGCGAGGAAGCCCAAGCAGCTTCATGGAGAGGCCTACATGGAAGAGAGCCAGGCCCTTTGCCAGCAGCTCAGCTGAGTTCCCAGCATCAAGTAGCCAACCATGTGAGTGAGCCATCGTGGAACCTGATCCTCTAGCTGGAGGAGCCACCCCAGTTGATGTCATATGGAACAAACACAAACTGTCTTTGCTGAGCTTTGCTCAAATTGCAGTATTGTGAGTAAATATATGATTGTTATCTTAAGCCAGCAATAGACAGCCAAAACAAGGGGAGGGGGGTGTGAAGTGAATATGAACATTAAAGGCGTAAGGACCCTTCCCATCCTTCTTCTTCTGTTCTGCTCCCAGAATACTGGCAACCAGACCTTCACCTTCAGTAAGAACTGAAAGAATCCTTCTCTACAAAATTGGACTGGTTGTGTTGGTTTTCTATTGTGGCAAAACAAACCATCTCAAAACTTAGCAGCTTAAGACATCAACATATCATGATTCTGTCAGTATGCTGGGCTTAGGTGGGCATTTCTTCTCCATATGTTGTTTATTAGTGTTACTCATGTGGCTGCCTTGAGTTGAGAGCTGGTCTGGGGCTGGAACGTTCAAGATGGCTTTGCTCACACGTCTGGCAGCTGGTGCTGGCTGTTAGCAGGAGCATCTCAATTCTTGTCTCTATAGTTCACATCTTCTAGGTCTCTCTCCACAGGTTGTCTCCAGCAGGAAAGCTCAGACTGGCATACACAGGCTGGCTTCCAAGAGGCTAAAAACAGAAGGTGCAATACCTCTTAACCCTCCGGCTAGAAGACGTTCACTGTAACTCCCAACTCATTTTACTTGCAAATTACAGAACCAGCCCAGATTCAAGGTAAGGGGAAATGGATTCAGCCCCTTGGTGGGGGAAGTGGCGGAGGGTGCCCAGGGAGGCAGGCGTGTGGCTGGCCCAGCGCCTCCTCTCCAGAAAAAAAAAAAAAAAAAAAAAAAAGGGTGCCCTTTGGATTCCAGTTTCAGAGGGAAGACCTAACAATATTGACATCAGGAGTTCATCAAGGAAATAGCTCAAGCATGTTGTGTACAACAAAGTCCCCTGCCTTCACAAATACACACACACACACAGCTTCCAAGGATGTTAGTGTTCCACTCTTAACTAGGAGCATTAACCCAAATCACTAGACATCTGAAGAAAACTTCTAATATGAAAGATAGAGACACAACCAAGCAGTAAAGAGAAACTTGGAGAAAGTAGATTATAAAGGGAGAGGGACATGTTTTTAAACTGTCATTAATATTGATAGGGAAGGAGGGAGAGAGAGAAAGATGGAAGAAGAAGGGGGGAGGGGGAGGAGAAGAAGAGGAAGGAAGTGTAGGGGGGAAGTGAAGGGTAAAAGAATAACACTCTTCTACGTTTAAGGCCTCAAAAAATTGCTTTCCATGCCTCCTTTCTCAGATGTCTCCTAGAAGATACATTCCACCAATAAAGAGAGAGACATGGAATCCAAGGAAAGTAGGGGAGAGGGACTTCCCTGGTGGTCCAGTGGGTAAGACTCCATGCTTCCGATGTCGTCCCACATGCACGCTGCAACTAAGAGCCCACGTGCCTCAACTAAGACCCAGCACAGCCAAAATAAATATAAACAAATATATATGTATATATATTTAAACAAAACAAACAAAAAGCGCAGAGCAGGAGAGAATTCCCAGGTTGATGGTGAAGAGATGGCTTAGATGATAGCTATGCACCAGGCATAGGCACCTGGTTCACAGATGGTCAGAAGGCCAAGGAGAGATTTCACAAAGATGAAACTGATAGAATGCATTAAGTGCCTGCATAGCTTAAGAGGGGAATTAATTAGACAATTAGTGGAGGCTCTATGGTTGAATTAATAATCAGTACATAGAAAACTAAGCAATAAAAATATAATTATTAATTCCAGAGGAAATATACAGAAAAGGAAAAGTAATTACAGTACACTATATGGCTCAGATGTGCACACCATTTACACACTTGTTATATATGTACATGCATGTGTGTACATGTGATATTTTATCTTGCATTTCCAGCTCTTTGTACTAAAAGAGCTAACAAAGTAAATTAGTACCCCATAGTGCTGGAGCCAGAAGACTTGCATTGTCCTCTAGGGACTACAGTGGTTCAAAGGGGGGAAAAGCTTAGGCTGGAGAAGCTAGAGGAGGATTCCTAGAGAATTTCTAAGTGTTCTAGAGTATCTCTGAAGTTAGTTAATATTTCCCCTAGTGATAAGCTCTCTGTAGCCAGTCATGAAATAATTGAAATATAGCATATCTTCTCATAATCTCTATCACATTGCAGAAAACATCTGGATGTGTGTCTTCTGAAGAATCTCTTCTTAGCATGCCTCTCTGCACTGTATTTTGTGTTTAGCGAGTTCTGAGCCCCATTCTTTGTCCTCCTGAGATTAAATACAATGCTCACTTTATTGAATTAGGGCTAAAACATAACTGTACACAGGGCAGGATGATCAGAAGTTATGGGAATATTTGCAAGTCATGACTGGAGAGCTTGACTAGTAGATAAAAAGTTGCTCCAAAATGTAAAGAGAGAGAGGAAATTAAATATGATAGAAACAAAGATCAGGAAGAGTGGGTGAAATTAGCGCATAGGTAAAGGTAGCAGGAAATATGGGAATTCTGAGAGTATCTAAACATGAGTGGTTATTAGACTCACCAGAGGAGCTTTGAAAAATACAGATTCCTGGGAACCATATTCTGTAATTTAGATGCAGTACTGTAAGCCCCCTAAATGCACGTTTGTAAAAGGTTCCTCTACTGCATACAAGATTAACTTCACGTGGAAACGTGTCCTGGATTCAGGTGGAAACACACTGACATCATCTGAAACAACTGTTTCTCCACTTGTTATTGAGAAAATTCACAAGAGGAGATGACATCATTTTTAAATAAGTAGTTACCATGGAGGACGTGCTGATTTGTGAGTTTTATTTTACACACTAGCGTTGAGCTTTGTAGAGGATGAGAAGAAACTCCTTTGCCCAGACTTTTTTATTGCAGGGGCGGGGGGTGGCTATAGAACGTATGGGGAAAGGCATCTCATTTGGACACATTCCTTTATCATTAAAAAATATTTATTATGACATAACCATAATGGGTTTCTTTACAATGTTTTTGCATCAGGTTAAGTAGAACCCAGGAAGAGGGAAAGCATTCCGGGAGCTGTCCGTGGTACTGAACGTGATACTGCGCTCCAGCCTTTGACCTTCCCAGCAATAAAGGGCTCTCGGATCGTCCCCAAGCCTCATTTTCCTTTCTGTTCTCACCTCCAGTTTCTTCCCTTTCCCAACACGAGCAGTAGCAAGGGTGGCCTTTTATATTTTTGTCTAAGCGGAAGATGACCTTGTCTTGCACTCCCCCACCTCACCCCCGCCCGCTCCTTCACCGTCTTCCTGGGCGGCGGCTGATGGGCGCGGCACCCTCCCCTCCTTAGGCCCGACTCGGCGGGGCGGAGCGGCGAGGCGGGGACCCCCGTCCCCACCCTCCCTGGGGCCGGCTCCCCGCGTCGTCGCGCTGGCGCCCTGAGCGCGCCGGGCCCCACCTTCCTCCGCGCCCCCTCCCCATCTTCCCCGCCACCTGCTTTTCCTCTTCCTCGGTCCCGCCCAGCTGGCAGCCCCGATCCCCGGAGCTGGGAAGAGAGAGGGGACGAAGGAAGCGATACAAAGGGCGGAGCGGCGGGAGGAGGGGACGCCGGGGCTCGCGAGGACGGCGGCGTCTGGCGCGGGCGGGCGCGGCGCGGGCATGGACGCCGAGTACCCAGGCTTCGAGCCCCCTCTCTGCAGCGAGCTCAAGCACCTGTGCAAGCGGCTCCAGGAGGCGTACCGGGAGCTGAAGGAGGACCTCACGCCTTTCAAAGATGACCGCTACTACAGGTAGGGGCTGCGCGGGCCGCATGGCCGGGCTGCGGGGCTCTGGGCAGCCCCGCCCCCGCCGCCTTCGTCCCGGACCCGCGCTGAGCTCCAGGGCTGCGCTCCGGGCTGGGCGGGGGCGAGATCCCGCCCTGAGTCTCACCGCCCCCCACCCCCCCAGGAGGGCGCCGAGACCCGGGGAGGGGCGGAGAGGGGGCGGCGGGCCGGCGGGGTTCGGCAGCGGCGCTCGCGCTCGCATTCCGGGGGTCAAGGGCAGATCGGGGGAGTTGAGGTGAAGAGCTGTTTTCCATTCCCTAGAAACCTGAGCCGAGATTCTCAAATCCTGAGAAAGGGACCCACAGGGCTTTCGTCCCTGCTTCGCTCCTCCCTCTCTCCCTTCCCTTCCTGTCACCCCCCTCCTTCCATGCCTACCCGGGGTCTCCGCTCAGGCCTTGCTGAGACCTGGTGTGGGGAGACACCACTCCCTCCAGCGTCGGCAGGGAGGGCCTTGGCCCCTCCTCTGAGGTACTCGGGCCCCTGGACTTCGGTAGAAATCTCTGATTTCTCCTGCGAAGGGTTGGGGGCAGATGGCCTCAGGGCTAAGCGTCGCCAAGGTGAAGATGCTGAGGGAAGCGGTGTATCAGCACTCCGCGGAGCTGTTGCTTTGGGCTTGTCTTTGTTCCTCTCTGTTTCCCTCTCCTGAAGCCAAAGTGAGGGCTGTGAGGACCTGCAGTCCTTGCCTGTGGGCAGGGCACCTGCAGCTTCCTCTCTGTGCTTTGCTGTTCTGATGGGAAAGTATGTCCATCGCCAGTGGCTGGACTTACCTGGCGTGTTGTGGTGTAATGAAATCCAGAGACTGGAGCCGAGACTGACTCTGTTATAACTAGCTCTGTGACCCCGAGAAACTTAATTGCTAACTCTGCACTTCAAGCTTCCTCATCTGTAAAATGGAAAGCTTGAACCAGAAGGTTTATTTAAGGTGAAGGTTCTAGTGATGATTCACTCACTCTGTGCTTAAGGATGGCAGCTGTATTGCGCAGCTACCTTTGAAGTAAGTGGTGGTAGTCATTTTTGTACAATCCACCCTGGGTTAAAAGTCCTATGTATGTTCATACTCAGAAGAACATGTATCATACTTATCATAAGATTTTTTTTCAAAAGCCTAATGGCTTCCCAGAGGCTAATCAGCAATATATTGCTGACCAATATATTTGTCATAAAATTACTGCGTGGGAAAGCCCATTTTAAAAAATGTAATCTCAAGATCATATGGTGTAGCTTTTAGATGAGCCTCACAATCTATCTAATTCAGTCTCCTAGGAGACCTGACAGTATGGGTCCCTGATGTCATGGGCTTATAGGTAATTAACAAGTGATTACATACTGCAGTGAGTGCTAGGAAGATAATAGACCAGGGGACATGATAGAGTGATGGGGTGCTACTTCAGAGAAGGTGGTCAAGGAAGGCCTTTTGAGAAGGTGATATCTGAGAAGGGAAGAATGGGTTGCTCATTAGACAATGATCTGGGGAGGAAAGTTCCATAAGAGGAAGAATAAGTGCAAAGCCCTTGAGACCATAGTAACATGGTATGTTCAAGGAACAGACAGAAGACCAGAGTGTTTGGAGCATAATGGACAGAGAGAGGCAGGGCCAAGTCATATAGCACCTTGAAGGCAAGACTAAGGAACATGGGTTTCATTAGAATTCCAATGTGAAGCCATCGGAGTGTTTCAGTGGGGAAGTGACATGAACAGTCTGGCTGCCTGTCCTACACAAGTATTTGAATCTTTGGTCCAGGAGCAACTTCATGAGCTGAGTTGGGTCTTAAAGGCCATGAATTCAGTATGGATGGAGGGGACAGTGATGAATTCTGCCCCCCACCCCCCCCCACCCCCCAGCCTGAGAATAAGTTAACTGCAGAATGCTTTACAGTCTTGTGTGTTGGCAGAGTGGTTAGGCTGAATCAAAAAAACTGTTTTATAGTGAGGAGATGCTTTAGGTCACTGAACCATCTTCTACTGCTCCGCTGAATTTTTGTATCAGTCGGCTGTACCTTTACAAAACTAGGTGACATACTCTTGGGTTTCTAAGTTGGGAAGCTGATAGTTACAGCTCCTGCATCTCTCTAGCTGGAATATGAACTTGCTACTGTAATTTTTGCTCCTGCTCCTCTCACTATCTTTGTTTCCTCATTAGTGATTTATGACTAAAAGTCACCAATCCATTTTTCCCTGGAGGACCAGGGATTCGCCTCATATAGCTGACAGTTTCCTCATAACAGGGTGTAGAAAGGAGACAGCTGCTAATACTCTGTTTTCAGAAGATGGTTGGCTCCTCTGTTAGGTGGCATGGCTATTTGCATCTTAGCGACATAATTTGGTATCGCTGAAAAACAGCAGCTGTGTCATCAAAGGATTCACAGTCATTTTCACAAAATGAGAGTTGACTGTTTTACTGCCTGCTAGGAAAGGGGGCACCGCACAGTGTGGATGAAGAAATAGGAAGCTGGGCATCTGAAGTCCCAACACTATGCTTTGCTAACTGCCTGGCTTCGGGGAAATCATTGAATTTCACTGGTGATCAGTTTTCACATCAGAAAGATGAAGCAAGGATGTTGTGAGGCTCAAGTGCTTTATGAAGGTAACACTGAAGATGCTTTCCAATATAGAAAACAGAAAAACCAAAGCATCCAGCCTAAACAATAGGTAAAGGATTGAGTTGTTGACCCAGCAGCTTAATGATGTCACCAAGTCCTTTCTTTGTTTACTTGGTAGCAACTGGCTGTACTTGGCCACTAAGAATCATTTGGGCTATTGCTTCTCATTCATATTCATGGTGAGAACTGGCTGGCTTTCTATAGCTCTCTAACAGAGGAGGAACAACTTGAAGTCCACAGCAAAACTCCTAGAATCTCTTCTGTACCCCCACCAAATGGTACTAATGAAGACAGACATGTGTTAACAAGGACATGGAACTTTCCTACACTGCAGATGGGGGGTAAATTGGTATAATCATGATGGAAAATAGTTTGCACTTATCTACTAGCACTGAATGTACACATACCTTTTAGCCCAGCAACTCCTCTTAGGTATGTTGCGTACACTGCGTACTCATGTCTGTCAACGGATATGCACTAAAATGTTCATAGCAGCAAAATTTGTAATACTCTTGAACTGGAAGTCATCCAGATACTCATCTGGCTTGTTCCATACTGGAATATGATACAGCAATAAAAGTAAACAACTAACAACTACACACAACAATAAGGATAAGTCTCACACACACATAATGTAAGCAAAAGAGGCTGGAAACAAAGAATACACACTGATTCCACTTATATAAAGAAGTATGAAACAGGCAAAATGACTCGACACTGTTGGAAATCAGGTAGTGGTTACCCTTGAGGGGACAGTGACTGGAAGGGGGCAGAAGAGGGTTTTCTGGTGGTGGTTACACGGGGATACTCAGTTTGTGAACAGTTATCAGGCTGTGCACATGACATGCATACTTTGCTGTGTGTGTGTTATTCTTCATTAGAAAGCTCTAAAGAACACCAGCTCCTGTGTCTCATTGACTAGATCGGGCCACTTGTCCTTTCTTGAACACAGGCTGGCAAAGGGGATGGCATTAGACTTAAGCACATCAGAGTGCCCCAGGAGCTGAGGGGGGAGCCAGTTCACCTAAGGCATAGGTCTTCAAGGGAGGAGGGGTAAATAGCCAGACCAAACTGGAGTTCTGTTAGGAAGAAGATGTGGGGGGATGGATGCCAAGTAGGCAGTCAACTATGTCCATGGCGTAAAGGATAAAGGGCTAAAGAAATATATAGGACAATAGATGTGGTCCTTTAGAGCTCAGCTTGCAGAGAATTTGTGGTGGGCCATTTTGCAGATCCATCCTTTGTTTCTTGGGTTATTACTTTATCTGTGTAAAATACAGGAGTGATCAAGTTGGGCTTGAGTTTTCTTGGCCAGTGAAGTGATGCCCCAGGGTGTCCTTACCCAAGAGACTTCTAGCAACATTTCATCACCTCAGTGAATTCATCAGGGCTCTGGGGCTGGCCCACAGTCCCGCTGGCTTATTTTCTCCAGCACATTGAGAGAAAACCCGTTTTCAGTGAAGCCTTCATGTTAAGCAACTCTGGACAAATGCACAGAATCAGAATGCCGGTTTATTTAACTGGCTGATGCAGACCCTTGAGAACACAGGCAGTGGTGAGCATGGAGTCAGAGCCAGGGGAACTCGTCAGATCAGGGCTTCTCAGTGCTGGCTGAACATCAGAATCGCTGGGGGAGGTTTTAAAGATACAGAGGCCCAGGCACCACCCTCGACGAGTATGATTTAATTGGCAGGATGGAGAACCCATGAGTGTGAGGGGAAGGTTTACAAGCATCAGGCTGGGAGAGCCTGGTGCAACCATCTCCTCAATGGGATGGACTTGCCATCGGGTCAGGGGTTTTGGAAGTCATTAAAGCCTCCCTTTCCCCTACACAAAGCTCAGTGGCGCCCTCAGCCATCGCCTTGCCTGATTCTCCCTTTCCATGCTCCCAGGCTGACTAACCTTCCTTTTTGGATGAAAACGGCTGGTCAGGCGGCAGTCAGGTTTAAAGATCTGAGAACCATTTTTTCGATTTAAGGGAAACTTGCATGTCTCCACGGTGTCCCATTGGTACTGATGTGAATGTTAATGCTTCAGCGGCTGACTTTCTCCTTGTTTTCAACTTACTGGAGCAACTCTGTGACTATTGAGCACTGATGTCTCTCTCTGTCTTTTGTTCATTTTTTGATGGGAGGAAATAATGTGCCCCTGATTAGACTGTGGTTTTAGAACCAGCTTCTCTGTCTCCATCATTTCAAAGGTAGAAAAATCATTTCGTTAAGCTTACATGCTTGAGAACTTAGAATTGGGTATAAGTCTGGCTCAGTGGGGGAGGCTGGCACTGTTGTTTTCTATTTGGGACAAGATGCAGGCCCCAGGTGGGCTGTGGGCCATGGACCTGAGCAGACACATGTGTGAGGGGCCAGCGATGGACGCCAGGGCAGGTCAGCTACGCTTGGGGCACCCCCCCATGTCTTTGTGCAATGTCCCCCCCCAGCACCCCTTCCCCATGACTCCTGGCCGCTCTCCTCTCCCTGCTCTGGGATCTTCCTCTGTTAGTTATCCCCCCTCATGCTCAGGTCTGCCTTCGGCTCCACTCTGACTCCTTCACGTCTCAGCCCAGCCTGTTTTGGAAGCAACCATGTTGTCTTCTCCAACATATGTTGGTCTGGCTTCTCCCCTCACCCACCATGTTGTTCTATAAATGGGTTAAAGATGGTCCTGACATGTTGGCCCCCATGTTGTTTGTTTCTTCATTTATTTCACTCCCTCCCACTGGCAACCAACTCAGATTCTCACAATTACTTTAAATATAGCCCAAAGAAGCATATTTTTAGCCATATTTTAGTCCCTGCCTTGCACACCTGTGAAACTGCACCTAACATGGCTAGCCACGGATGTAGCCATCGATGTGCCAAAGCCGGGGCTGTAAAAGACCCTGAATCACGATTCCCCCGGGAGCCGTCCAACCCCCGTCTCCCCAGCCTGCTGCTGAGCAACGCCAGCCCCCTCTCTGATTCCCCTCTCCTCCAGGGGTTCCTCCCCCTCTCCCCCTCTCCCCCCTCCCCCTCTGAGGAGTGGCCCTGACAGCTGTCTGGTGTGGGGAAGGGGTCCTCCTGCTGAGGGACCTCCCCCGCATGCAGCCTGTCCACGTGTCACCCAACAAAGCTTGTTGTGCAACACTGCCACCTCGTGGTCCTGTCTCTTCTTTGATCTGCCTCGAAACCCTGGAACTAGCCACACCTGTCCTGCACCTGCTCTTGCCCAGGTCACTGGTGACCTCAAAGCATCAAAGCCAGCGGCCCCTTTCAGGCCCTCACTGTGTGGTCCTGAAGGATTTGCCCCTGGAGCTGGGACTGTCTTTTAGAGCTCTTTCGTCCTTCCAGGGGCTCCAGAGACACTCTTCTCTCACGTTCTCCTCTTACACGTTGTCCTCAACATGGTCTCGAAGCTTCTTAGAGCTTCCTTTTTACTGCTTGAGCTTAGAATGGACTCTACTTTTCCCGAAGACCATGGCACTATGATTAACAGCACTGAACCTCCCTGACAATTACCATTCATTGCTTCAGATCACTTTCAGGTGTGTTACATTCTTTCCTCCATGCAGTACTGGTGTGTGAATTGAGTAAAGCTGTAGCCTATGAACCAGATATTAGCAGCTCTCATTGCCTGTTGGGCAGCCTTCCAAGTCAGGAGATGGTGAGCACAGTCTCCCAGAGGTTGATGTGGACCCGGACCTTTGTCAGCCTGAGGACCCCCAGTTAGGGCAGCAGGACCTGCTCCTGGTCATTCCATGACTTCTGAGGATTCCTGATCTTTGTCTTGGCTTTGGGACAATATCTTGATGCCAGCTCAGAATCAGGGACATTTGAGGGTGTTTTCTGCTATATGGTCCAGAAAATAGATACTCGGGTGAGATTCAGAATTTAAATTCAAGTCCATAGCCAAATGTTTCAACTTCTCTATTAGATTGGACACTGTGAGAGGAAGATCGTGTCACACCTGCTCTCCCAGACTTCTAGCCAGCCAGGAGGAGCCTTCTGACACCCTTGCCTGACCCTGGGAGGACATGAATATCCTGCTTCCCTGGGATGAAGGCTCAGGATGGGAATGGAGGTGTGTGTTGATTGCCAAAGGACTGCGTCCCCTTCCCTGTCTCTGCCTGTGAACCATCACCTGGTGGGGGTCTGGTGCGTGCCTTCCAGTTTTCAATGTTTAAATATCTGCAGTTAAGCCTTTGGCTTTGTTTCTCTTTCCCTGGTTGCCACAGCCTGTTCCAGGGATGGCGTGGTGACTTACAGGAGGTCTAAAGAAGGGGTTTTAGAGGAATTTCTTAATAGGGCATGGACTACACTTTGAGTTATGAATGAAACTAAGCAGGGATCCATAATTTATTAAAAATGAAGACTCATCTGCTCTGTATTCTTTGGGGGTATCATGGAATCTGATAATACTCAAGGTTGAAGGACCTTATTTCATTGGCCGACCTTTTTCCCCCTTAAGTATCCATGAAAATGGTATTCTCTCTGCTTCTGTCTCTTCTAAACTCGCTCTAAATATGAGAATTTTCCTGTATTAAGACAAACTTTAGGGAACCCCCCAGCAATCCAGTGGTTAGGACCCTGAGCTCTCACTGCTGAGGGCCTGGGCTCAATTCCTGGTCAGGGAACTAAGATCCCAAGCTATGTGGTGTGGCCAAACAGAAAAAAGCGGATTAAAAGAACACAAAATTCAGCTCCCTGTAACTTTCATTAGAGTAGTGGTCTTGCTCTCAGGGCCCCTACCTCTTGAATTACTCAACAGCTCTTGGGGGCATTTTCAGGCAGCTTTGGAGGTGTCCCTCAGTATTCTCTTGTCTTCTTCCAATTTATAAACATTCCCAGTTTCTGCCGCTGTCCTTCAGGTGACATTGTTTCCTGATGTCTGTACCATACTGGTTATATTGTTTTCTGGCCTCACCCTGTCTCTGTTTAGGATTTAGATTCTTTCTGTGGCAAGTGATAAAATCCCTAGTTGTATTGCATAATGCAGAAAGGGAAATTATTGGATCATTTAACTGAACAGCCTGATGACAAGTCTAGCTTAGCACAGCTAAATCTAAGAACTCAAAAATGTCATCAGCACTTACTTTTTCTCTTTTCTCTTAGCTTTGCTTTCCTCTTGGCCACGCTCTTCCTGAGAGATGGCAAAGACAGCCACAGCTGCTGCAGACTTGCCTGCCACCAGCTGGGCTACATCAGTGGCGAGTCGGCATCTCTTTTTCAGTGATTCCTGTAGCTGTCCTGGGTTGACTCTCTTGGCTCAGATTGGGTCAAATGTCCACAGGTGAACCTATCACTGTGATGTGATTGGCCAGGCCTAGATGATGTCACCACCCTAGAGCTGAGGGAGAGGTTTACAACAGACAGTGGAAAATCAAGACGATGTTACCGTAAGAAAGGGATTGTGGACTGGGAGGGGGAAAGTAATATCCTGGTTTGTCACAGCCCCACCTAATGCATGGCATCCAGAACCGATCCCTCTGAGTAATGCTCTGCCCTGCACAGAAATAGGAGTATCGTGCCTCCCTTGATCCAGACATGGTGCTTCTATTCACATGGCCCAAGACTGCATTCACCTTCCCCGCCACCTCCTTCAGCCTTTGGACATCATTTCTAATCCTGAGTCTGTCATCATCTCATTAGCTACTCCTCTAAACCCACAGCCAGAGGATAATATATTCTGAGGCTATATTGCTGGGTATGTGTATGTTTATAATAGACATCTCTTCTTGCCCTATGGTCCCTTTTGCTAGTCTATAGTACCCTTCTTTGTCTCTTGAGCTATATACTGTCAGATATTTAAATTGCTACCCTGTTATTGTGGACTGACTATGTATCAGAACCTGGGCTAAGAGGTTAAATGTATTATATAATTTTCCCAACAACCCTGTGAGGTGTAGAAGACCAAGTACCTTGTCCAAGGTTACGTTTTATGGCCAGAATTCAAACTCAAGTCTGTATGCCCTCACAGTCCTTGCCTCTAACCACCGCAGTAGAAGATTTCAGATTACTCAGAAAAAAGATCTATGCAGCCCCCCAACAGAACACTGATTCTTAGGATGGAGCATTCAGTTAAGTCAGCTTGGGTATGCTAGAGGAGGGGGGACCGGGATGTGGAATTAGAACTGCTGGGTAATGAGAGAAAGTCCAATCCAGTGGTCAGAGAGCAGCTTCTGCGGAGCATGGAAGAGACCACAGGCTGATGACCAGGAAAAGGTTGGATTTGGGGGCCCGGTGACGTGTCTGACAACAGGGAACCCAGGGGCAGGGAAGGCATGAAGCCTGCGTCCCTGATGGTTATCACCCTCCTGGGCTGAGGCTCAAAGAAAGGACTCCAGCCTTTGTAGACGAGAGGGCTGACATGAACAGAGCCTGTATTATCTTCTTTCATTTTTCCAACTAGGACATACCCGGGGCAGTGTTCAGTGCAGATTCTGATTCAGGCTCCGGGCTGAGATTCTGCATGTCCAACAAGCTCTCAGGTGATGCCGCTGCTGCCTGTCTGTGGACCACACTTTGAGTTGCAAAGCTTTTGACATTTCTACCTCCATTTACAAAGGCCTGGGGCTACTAGAAGTTTTCCAAGTCAGAGTATCAAGCAATGAAGATAAAACAAAATTCCAGATATTAGAGCTGGATCCAAAGGTGGGAAAGAAAAAGGAATAAGGAATAAAACAAAGGAATAAAACATTACAACTAAGAGATGGGTCGGGCAGTTGGTCTGGTAAACACTGCACTGATGCTCTGCCTTTAGGCATCACCAGCATCCTGGACGATACCTGATGCATGAAGGCCCAGGGCTGTGTCGCAGCGAGGGGATCGCTGACACAGCACACCGACCTCAGTCTCTCCCTGGCCAGCCCTGGGAGATGCCTTCCACCTTCATATCACTGCCATTTTGTTCCTCTCACCCTCAGGCTCTCCTTGGTTATGGCTTTCCAAACGTGTAAGGGTACCTTGTTAGCTGCAGGGCTAAACATCCTTTTCTTTAATATTGGAAAAATGATTCCTTTCTGCAGAGTACAGATTTCCATTGGGTGCTTTGAGTACAATCCCAGGAGGCCTGAGAGAGGGGCAGCTTGCTGGGTGTTGTGCGGCCTTATCCCTGTGCTTTGTCTGCACCACGTCCCTTCTCACTTTCTTAGCTGGTACTTTTCACTTTCTTAGCTGGCACTTCTCTGCTGAACAGCCATCTACTGTGTCCCCATCACTGAGGCATGGTGAAGGTATAATTAGGCCCAAGCTTGAAACACACGCCTCAGGGGAGCAGTAGCCTCCTTGGACCCACAACACCCACCAGTCCCATTTCACGGTGCTTTGTTCATTCATCATTTGGTGTTTCCTGTGGCACAACTCTGGGCTCGAGGGAAGTCCAAAATGCCTTGAACTGGCTGCTTGTATTTGTATTGCATCTGGAATTCAACAAGGGAGGTGCTGTATGTTTATCAGCGCTCTTCCTGGTGGTTCACCCAAGCTTCATTATTTTTATGTGTATCTTAATGTGAGCAGAGCTAAGGCCCACGCAACAGAGTTGCTTTGTTCTTTTTCTTTAATGCTACATCTTGCTCTGAACCAAGAAGAAAAGAGAAAGATATTCATTTCCTGGAGAGCAGAGCAGATGTAAGCACCCCAGCTATTCTCTGGGGCCCCAGTCTTTCGGCTGCAGTGATGACTCAGCTCTTACAGCAGAAAAAGCAACATTTGCCCAATGAGAACAGCCTCCAAGCTGGGGCAAGACATCTGAAGCGTGAAGCATGCCTTGTCCCTGAAATACGAAAGCTGGGGCTCTGAATTAGTTTCCAGGACCACTGTGACAAAGTACCACAAACAGGGGGCTTAAACGACACTTATGGTCTCACAGTTCTGGAGGCCAGAATTCTGAGATCAAGATGTCGGAAGGTTTGTTTCATCTGAGGGCTGTGAGGGAGGACCTGTTCCAAACCTTTCGCCTAGATTCTGGTGGCCTCGAATGTCCCTTGGCTCATAGATGGCTGGCTGTCTTCACATCATCTTCTTTCTATGCATGTCTGTCCCGCATCCAAACTTCCCTTCTTTTATTTATTTATTTATTTATTTATTTATTTATTTATTTATTTATTTATTTATTTTTATTTATTTTTTGGGGGGGTACACCAGGTTCAATCATCCGTTTTTATACACATATCCCCATATTCCCTCCCTTCCTTGACGCACCCCCCCAAGCCCCCCCCACCCTCCCCACCCCAGTCCTCAAAGGCATCTTCCATCCTCGAGTTGGACTCCCTTTGTTATACAACAACTTCCCACTGACTATTTTACAGTTGGTAGTTTATATATGTCTGTGTTACTCTCTCGCTTCGTCTCAGTTTCCCCTTCACCCCCCCGCCCCCTCCCATACCTCGAGTTCTCCAGTCCATTCTCTGTATCTGCATCCTTGTTCTGGTCACTGAGTCCAACAGTACCATTTTTAGATTCCGTATATGTGAGTTAGCATACAATATTTGTCCTTCTCTTTCTGACTTACTTCACTCTGTATGACAGACTGTAGTTCTATCCACCTCATTACATATAGCTCCATCTCATCCCTTTTTATAGCTGAGTAATATTCCATTGTATATATATGCCACATCTTCTGTATCCATTCATTTGTTGATGGGCATTTAGGTTGCTTCCATGTCCTGGCTATTGTAAAGAGTGCTGCAATAAACATTATGGTACAAGTTTCTTTTGGGATTATGGTTTTCTTTGGGTATATGCCCAGGAGTGGGATGACTGGATCATATGGTAGTTCTATTTGTAGTTTTTTAAGGAGCCTCCAAATTGTTTTCCATAGTGGCTGTACCAATTTACAGTCCCACCAACAGTGCAGGAGAGTTCCTTTTTCTCCACACCCTCTCCAACATTTGTTGTTTCCAGACTTTGTGATGATGGCCATTCTGACTGGTGTGAGGTGATACCTCATTGTGGCTTTGACTTGCATTTCTCTGATGATGAGTGATGTGGAGCATCTTTTCATGTGTTTGTTGGCCATCTGTATGTCTTCTTTGGAGAAATGTCTATTTAGGTCTTCTGCCCATTTGTGGATTGGGTTATTTGCTTTTTTGATATTAAGCTTCATGAGCTGCTTGTATATTTTGGAGGTTAATCCTTTGTCCGTTGTTTCATAGGCAATTATTTTTTCCCACTCTGAGGGTTGCCTTTTAGTCTTGTTTATGGTTTCTTTTGCTGTGCAAAAGCTTTTAAGTTTCATGAGGTCCCATTCATTTATTCTTGATTTTATGTCCATGATTCTAGGAGGTGGGTCAAAAAGGATGGCGCTTTGATGGATGTCATAGAGTGTTCTGCCTATGTTTTCCTCTAGGAGTTTGATAGTGTCTGGCCTTACATGTAGGTCTTTAATCCATTTGGAGTTTATTTTTGTGTATGGTGTTAGGAAGTGTTCTAATTTCATTCTTTTGCATGTTGCTGCCCAGTTCTCCCAGCACCACTTATGGAAGAGGCTGTCTTTTTTCCATTGTATATTCGTGCCTCCTTTGTCAAAGATAAGGTGCCCATATGTGTTTGGGCTTACTTCTGAGTTCTCTATTCTATTCCATTGATCTTCCTTTCTATTTTTGTGCCAGTACCATACTGTCTGATCACTATGGCCTTGTAGTATAGTTTGAAGTCAGGAAGCCTGATTCCACCAACTCCATTTTTCCTTCTCAAGATTGCTTTGGCTATTCGGGGTCTTTTGCGTTTCCATACAAATCGTAAGATTTCTTGCTCTAGTTCTGTGAAAAATGCCATTGGTAATTTGATCGGGATTGCATTGAATCTGTAAATTGCTTTGGGTAGTACAGACATTTTCACGATGTTGATTCTTCCAATCCAGGAACATGGTATGTCCCTCCATCTGTTTGTGTCATCTTTGATTTCTTTCATCAATGTCTTAAAGTTTTCTGCATACAGATCTTTTGCCTCCTTAGGCAGGTTTATTCCTAGGTATTTTATTCTTTTGGTTGCAATGGTGAATGGGAGAGTTTCCTTAATTTCTCTTTCTGCTCTTCTGTTGTTAGTGTATAGGAATGCAAGAGATTTCTGTGCATTAATTTTGTATCCTGCTACTTTACTAAACTCATCAATGAGTGCTAGCAGTTTTCTGGTAGAGTCTTTAGGGTTTTCTATATATAATATCATGTCATCTGCAAAGAGTGACAATTTTACTTCTTCTTTTCCAATTTGGATTCCTTTTATTTCTTTTTCTTCTCTGATTGCTGTGGCTAAAACTTCCAAAACTATGTTGAATAATAGTGGTGAGAGTGGACACCCTTGTCTTGTTCCTGTTTTTAGGGGGAATTCTTCCAGTTTTTCTCCATTGAGAACAATGTTGGCTTTTGGTTTTTCATATATGGCTTTTATTATGTTGAGGTAATTTCCTTCTATGCCCATTTTCTGGAGAGCTTTTATCATAAATGGATGTTGAACTTTGTCAAAAGCTTTTTCTGCATCTATTGAAATGATCATATGGTTTTTATCCTTCAATTTGTTGATATGATGTATCACATTGATTGATTTGCATATATTGAAGAATCCTTGCATCCCAGGGATAAACCCCACTTGATCATGGTGTATGATTTTTTTAATGCGCTGTTGCAGTCTGTTAGCTAGTATTTTGTTGAGGATTTTTGCATCTATATTCATCAGTGATATTGGTCTATAGTTTTCTTTTTTTGTGACATCTTTGCCTGGTTTTGGTATCAGGGTGATGGTAGCCTCGTAGAATGAGTTTGGGAGTGCTCCGCCTTCTGCAATATTTTGGAAGAGTTTGAGAAGGATAGGTGTTAACTCTTCTTGAAATGTTTGATAGAATTCGCCTGTGAACCCATCTGGTCCTGGGCTTTTATGTGTTGGGAGATTTTTAATCACTGCCTCAATTTCCGTACTTGTGATTGGTCTGTTCATGGTTTCTATTTCTTCCTGGTTCAGTCTTGGAAGATTGTATTTTTCTAAGAATGTATCCATTTCTTCCAGGTTATCCAATTGATTGGCATATAGTTGCTTGTAGTAGTCTCTCATGATGTTTTGTATTTCTGAGGTGTCCGTTGTTACTTCTCCTTTTTCATTTCTAATTCTGTTGATTTGCATCTTCTCCCTTTTTTTCTTGATGAGTCTGGCTAATGGTTTATCAATTTTGTTAATCTTCTCAAAGAACCAGCTTTTAGTTTTATTTATTTTTCTTATGGTTTCTTTCCTTTCTTTTTCATTTATTTCTGCTCTGATCTTTATGATTTCTTTTCTTCTGCTCACTTTAGGGTTTCTTTGTTCTTCTTTCTCTAGTTGTTTTAGGTGTAAGGTTAGGTTGTTTATTCGATCATTTTCTTGTTTCTTAAGGTAGGACTGTATTGCTATAAACTTCCCCCTTAGAACTGCTTTTGCTGCATCCCATAGGTTTTGGGTTGTTGTGTTTTCGTTGTCATTTGTTTCTAGATATTTTTTGATTTCCTCTTTGATTTCTTTAGTGATTCCTTGGTTGTTTAAGAGTGAATTGTTTAGCCTCCATGTGTTTGTCTTTTTTGCAGTTTTTTTCCTGTAATTGATATCTAGTCTCATGGCGTTGTGGTCTGAGAAGATGCTTGATATGATTTCAATTTTCTTGAATTTGCTGAGGTTTGATTTGTGACCCAAGATGTGATCTATCCTGGAAAATGTTCCGTGTGCACTTGAGAAGAACGTGTAGTCTGTCGTTTTTGGATGGAATGTCCTATAAATATCAATTAAGTCGAGATGGTCTAATGTGTCATTTAAAGCTTGTGTGTCTTTATTTATTTTCTGTTTGGATGATCTGTCCATTGATGTAAGTGGGTGTTCAAGTCTCCCACTATTATTGTGTTCCTGTCGATGTCCCCTTTTAGAGCTGTTAGCATTTGCCTTATGTATTGAGGTGCTCCTATATTGGGGGCATAGATATTTACCATTGTGATATGTTCTTCTTGGATGGATCCCTTGATCATGATGTAGTGTCCTTCCTTGTCTCTTTTAATAGTCTTTACTTTCAAGTCTAATTTGTCTGATATGAGTATTGCTACTCCAGCTTTCTTTTGACTTCCATTTGCATGGAATATCTTTTTCCATCCCTTTACTTTCAGTCTATATGTATCCCTTGGTCTGAAGTGGGTTTCTTGTAGGCAGCATATAGAAGGGTCTTGTTTTTGTATCCATTCAGCCAGTCTGTGTCTTTTGGTTGGAGCATTTAATCCATTTACATTTAAGGTGATTATTGACATGTGTGTTCCAATTACCATTTTCTTAATTGTTTTGAGTTTGTATTTGTAGGAGTTTTCCTTTTCTTGTGTTTCCTACTTAGAGAAGTTCCTTTAGCACTTGTTGTAAGGCTGGTTTGGTGGTGCTGAATTCTCTTAACTTTTGCTTGTCTGGAAAGCTTTTGATTTCTCCCTCAAATCTGAATGAGATTCTTGCTGGGTAGAGTATTCTTGGCTGTAGGTTTCTCTCTTTCAGGACTTTCAGGATATCCTGCCATTCCCTTCTGGCCTGCAGAGTTTCTGTGGAAAGGTCAGCTGTTATCCTGATGGGTTTTCCCTTATATGTTGTTTGTTGCTTTTCTCTTGCTGCTTTTAATATTTTTTCTTTGTGTTTAGTTGTCGTTAGTTTGATTAATATGTGTCTCGGTGTATTTCTCCTTGGGTTTATTCTGTATGGGACTCTCTGTGCTTCTTGGACTTGGTGAATTATTTCCTTTCCCATGTTGGGGAAGTTTTCCACTATAACCTCTTCAAATATTTTCTCAGACCCTTTCTTGTTTTCTTCTTCTTCTGGGATGCCTATAATTCGAATGTTGGTACGCTTAATGTTATCAGTGAGGTCTCTGAGACTGTCTTCTAATCTTTTTATTATTTTTTCTTTTTCCTGCTCTGTGGCAGTTATTTCCCCCATTCTATCTTCCAACTCACTTATTCGTTCTTCTGCCTCAGTCATTCTGCTGGTTATAGCATCTAGAGTATTTTTAATTTCAGTTATTTTGTTATCCATTGCTGTTTGTTTTTCTGAGTTCTTATGAACTGTTTCTTGTACTTTCTCTATTTTGTTATCGAGATTTTGTATCATTTTTACTATCATTACTCTAAATTCCTTTTCAGGCATTTTTCCTATTTCCTCCTCATTTATTTGGTCTTGTGGGTTTTTTTCTTGCTCCTTTGCCTGCATGGTGTTTCTTTGTTTCCTCATGGTTGTCCAAACTTTTGGGGTTGCTTGTCCTTGGGTTTTTTTGCGTTATTCTGTGACCAGCAGAGGTTCCTTTATTGTTCGTCTGTAAGCGTCGGTGTGTGGGGAGGGAGAGGGTACAACTGTGGCTCCTTCTCCTGGGAGGGAGTGAGCAGTGGCGCACTGATGTCTCAGTCAGGCTTGGAGGTGCCTGTTGCAGAGGGCGCCGGTGGCTCAGGCGTAAACAGAAAGTCTTAGAGTTGGGCCTCTCTCGGGGGTTTTTTTCTTTTCTTTCTTTTTTTTTTTTTTTTCTCTTGGCAGCCTCCCTGCTGCTGGGGTTGCAAGGGGTTTTAATCTAGCCCCACCCGAGTGCCTGAGGGTACTTGTTATCCCTGAGCGCCTTAGGTGGCCCGCAGGGCGTCTCTCTACTGCCTGTTGCAGAGGCGCGGAAAGAGAGAGAGAGGCTATGCGCGTGGCTCCTCCCCCCCGCCCGGGAGCCTGCAGCCTCCAGCCGCCATCATGGCCGGGCAGCTCTCAGGAACGGGCACTCCTCTCCGCGGGCCTCCTCCCTCCTGTCCTCTCGGTCCGTCACCCTACCGGCAACAATGTTTCCCACACTGAACCAGCTCTCCTGCTCCCACACTCCCGCTCCTGGACCCTCAGTTCAGCCGCGGATCGATGTCTGGGTCCGGGAACGCTGAGCTGCGCTGCGGACCCTCCGAATGTTTCTCACTCCCTCCCGTCTGCCACAGCTCCGCCGCTTCACCCTCTTTGAGCCCTCGTAGATGCCTCCCTACCGGCTATGTCGGGCTCCCCGCAGTCCCATCCGGTGTCCGAGGCCGTCTGCTGGTGTTCAGCTGGTTCTCTGTGAGAATGACTGCGTCCTTCCGTGCATTCCCAATGCATCTGTGAGGAGGGATGCACTCCACGTCTCTCTACTTCGCCGCCATCTTTTCCTCTCTAAACTTCCCTTCTTTATAAGGACATCAGCCATGTTGGACCAGGGCCCACCCTGACCTCATCTTAACTTGATCATCTGCAAAGACCCTATTTCCAAAGAAGGCCACGTTCACAGGCTCTGGAGGTTAGGACTTTGGCGCCTTTTGCTGGGAGCATGACTGACAGAGGGCAGTGGATTTAGGTTCCTCTCTGCAAACACCTTCTAAACTGGCAGCAGAATGTTCGATGAACAAGAGTCAGAAGGACTGAGTCCTGACTGGATCTGCTGCTACCATCCTGGAGTCAGGTCTGGGTATCATGTGGAATCATCTCAGATTCCTCCCGGCTCTAAAATCAAGACAGCTGTGAATCTGAAGGGGGTGGCGCAGTGACAGTCTCCCCAGAAGAGGTGTCTATAATCTTCTCTGTGTCACCTGAGCTGCCTCAGCTTTATCAGGTTCAGGTTGGGAAAGGGGTGTGTGTGTGTGTGTGTGTGTGGTGTGTACGGCGTGTGGTATGTGTACGTGTGTGCACTGGGACAGAGGAGGGTGTGGGATGTGGGCAGAGGACATGGCTCTGGCCCAGGCCTCTAGTGTGGGAGGAAACCACCCAGCCTGAGGGCTGTTGGGTTAGAGTCAGGGTGACTGAATCTTCCTGGCCTTAGCACTAGAAGTCTGGCGTCCTGAGAAACCCCTCCGTCCCAAGAAAATCGAGCCAGTTGGTCACCGTAGAGGTGAGAGACGGCCTGGAAAGTGACCAGTCAGCAAGGGGCGAGTCCAGGTGGAGCTGCAGGAGGCAGGGCCCCAGGCTCTGTAGGTGTGCTGGCCCCTGGGAGTCACGTGTGCGTGAGCTGGGGCGTCCCCGCAGAGGCTGGGAGCAGGGGTGACTGAGGCACGCCTTGCGCCTCTCCACTCTGGAATGCCCCTCCCTCCTCCTTCCAGCTCCCTCATCCTCTTGCCCTTCTTCTGGCCTCCGCCCTGTCCCCCCTCCCCGTTCAGTAAAGACAGCCCCAGGGCCTATGCGCCTGTTTCTCAAAGGAGAATCCCCACAAGGCAAAACCCCTCAAGGCCCTTTCTTTAATAACAACTATTTTGTAGCACTTCCTTTCCTATTCTGAAATGAAAGCCCTTAGTAATATCCTACCTGCTCCCATAACTTAAGAAAAAATAACGTAATGGAGTCTAAACAGCAATGAAAGAAATGTGTAAATGGTCTGCCTCTCACCCCAGAATGCTCTGGTAAGCTCTCAAAGGAAATGCAATAAGAGTCGGGATTTTTGGAAGCCACTGCTATAGGCTGCATAGCAGCCCCTCCTGGGGTGGGTGGGTGCCCGGCTGCCCCTCTCCCAGGGCCCTTCTCTGCAGGACCCCCTGCCCCAGCCCAGGGTTGCCCAGGTGAGACCGCAGGGCACTGCCAGGCCCACTCTCACTTTTCAATACCAGCATTCCTGCCAAGTCCTCCTCCCTCCCCTGCTCCATATTGACTTGAGTTGTGTGGTTTAGGCCACACCTAGGAAATCAGGATAAACCCCCTTGTTCTGTATATTCAAAGGCAAAGCAGAGGATTTCTGCAGCCTGGTGACCCTGACCGGTAGCTGGACGGCCCCATGTGTGCCTGGGGCTGCTCACTCAGCATTTACCCTACCTTGCAATTGTGGCCCTTATTTGAGCAGCCTGGTTTGATGTGTAGGACGTGGCTTGGGTGGTGGGTGGTTCCCTGCTGGAAGCCGAGCTCCCTGGGGTGAGCCATGTCCCCAGCGTGTGCTACACACAGGATGGGGGAACGTGGGCAGGTGGAGCACTGCCCACCTGCTCTGTTTCCTAGGGAATGAGGGGACCAAAGCAAACCTGGAAACAATGCTGCTGCAACCTGGGGCCACTGTGCTCTTTCAATTTTTCTAAATACAGCCACACGGCTGGGAGAGTGTCCTTTAGCTGTGTTCTTTTGCGGGGCAGCACAGCTAACAAAGTCAGGTTGGTGTCTAACCACCAAGTCCCTGAGGACCGGAAGATGGGGTTATGTTTCTATGTGAAGACGATTACGTTTCCCCTGGTTGATCTGTCCGGCATGATGACGGCGGTGTTTCTGAGGTGTAACCCCATGCTCTTTCCTATTCAGGCCAACAAAGATTACTTAAAAGTCAATTTGGAAAGGACAAGCGTGCCTACTGCCCAGTATGAATGACCCAGGAGTTCCAGACCTGACATTCCCCCAACAGTGGGCCATCCTCAGCTTCCTGCAGGGCAGCGTGCAAACTCAAACACCATTCCTTCTGGCTGCAATTAGAATGATCACTTTGCTGTGGTTCTCCTTGTTGAGAGCAATGACAGGGACACTCAGAGGCATTGCATGTCACTTTATAGAGATATGGTATTAAAGTGTTTAATACTATTGGTTACAGGTATTAATTTCAGCCAAAAAGAAGGAATTTGTTACAAAGATACAGAGATAATTTACAAAACCAAAGAGGAAAAATGCAACTAGACCTCAAGAAGAAGCTAAAACTGATGACTGATGCCTAAGCCCTACTCCAGATTCTAATTTAATTGGTTTGGGGTTCAGCCCGGGCAGGGTCTTCTTAAAGCTCCCCCAGTGACTTTGAGGGAGCAGCAGGTTTTGAGGCTCATTGTCCTAAACTAACTAACTCCTCTCTGCTTTTGTCTTAGCTGCTTGGGAGCCCCCAGTCTTTGATCAACACCAAAATATCTTCTCTGTGCTTACGTTGCTCATTTGAAGGAGGAAACCGCCACTGGGCAGACATTAAGGGAGGTTACCGTTAATATGAGATCACTGGGGACTTCCCTGGCGGTCCAGTGGTTAAGACTCCAAGCTTCCACTGCAGAGGGCATGGGTTCGATCCCTGGTTGGGGAACTAAGATCCCTCATGCCATGCTGTGCAGCCAAAAAAAAGAAAAAGATCGTGGGCCTCGGCTGGGGCCTCAAGAAAGCCCCCAAATCTTGCTAGATTTTCCAAGGCTGCTCATTTCCCCAAAACTTACAACAATGATTTCAGCCTTCTCCACCTCTTCGTATGGGATCCCGCTGACAGGTCCCCAGATCTGCCGGGTCCTGCCCCATATCCTCCCATCTCACTCTCCTCCCCACCCCTCCCCGTGGCCCCGTACCTTGCTTCCTTACCTGAGCCATCCTGTGAAGGTTCACGTAGTTCCCAGCCTCTGCCCCCTCTGCCCCACAGACTAAGGGCCCTGGGAGCTGACAGTCCAGTCATCCCACACGGACTGGACAGGCTCTGGCTCCCCAGTGGCTGCTTGCGGGGGCCCAGAACATAACCTGGATGTGTAGGTCAGACTCTGACCCATGGGAGACAGACGGCAGGACAGAGCCCACAGATTCCCTCCAGACATGGTAGTTTCTGTCCATCTTTCTGGAGCTACCCTGGTAGTGTCCATCTGTCCCTCTCGAGCTATCCTGTAAGACCGAGCAACCCGCAGTGTTGGTCGGGAAGCTGTGGGCAGCTTGCACTTCCCTAAATTTGACCTCCCAAGTCCCTGCCGCCCTTCATTCTCTCTCCTCCTTGTTTCCCAGAGATAAACCTGCTCCCCCATAAAGTTAACATGGAAACTTTGGCCTCAGGTTCTGTTTTTGAGGGACCCAAGCTAAGACTTTCTTTAAGCCTTAAGACGATTGCCCAGTAATTCCGAAAAATATACAGGCCAGAAGTACGGTGACCAAGCGTCCTAGGTTGCCTGGGACTCGGGCGTCCCTGGACAGGCAACTTTCAGTATGAAACCTGGGAAAGTCTCAGGAAGACCAGGATCAGCAATTCATTCAAGCCGGAAGACATCCTGCCTCCAAGGGATACACTCACTGCCCTGCAACCCTCTTCCCTTGCCTTCCATGGGAAGGTTCCCCATCCTCTAAACTATTAGAAAACATGCTGGTGTATTACCAGTCATGTAACAAATCCAGGGGGGTCATTTGTTCAGTACATGCGTTGGTTGTCTTTCTGTACCAGTCTGGGTGTCAGGCCCTGGAAAGCTGAGGACAAATAAAGGTCAGCAGAGTGAAGTCACAGGAGATGGTGGTGGGGATGGCATTGCTCAAAGGTCGAGAATAAAAGACATGTTTCAGTCTAACAAATTGGGACTGATACCTAAAATGCTCAAACTACCAAAGGCAGAGAAGGCGAAGGGTGTGGTATACGGACGCTAATTCCTGGTGAGTGGGAGCACCTGGGGGCCCTGAGTAAGGGCTGTGCTGAGCTGTGTATGACAGAGCAGGGCTGGGCACTGGGCAGACTCACTCGTCTTCATTATTGCAAGTACCAACAGGTACCGAGGCAAAAGAGTGCATTTGTTTTCATGGTTGCTTAAAGGACAGAATGAGATAGTATAAATGTAAACTCTAGCACAGTAGGAAACTTAAAAGTGGCTCCAAAAGTTCTGTGCATAATTATCTTTGGAGATGAAGAAAAGAGACGAAGCAAACGTTCATTTGTGGACTTCAAGACTACGGTAGCTAATCTCCAAAGACGGTACCCCAAAAAGCCCTCCTCCCAGGATTCATGTTCTCTCATTGTCCTTTGCTCTTGGCTCTGGGCTGGCTCTGGCCCTCTTTTGACCAGTAGAACGTGGTGGTTGACTTCCCTGAGACTCTGAGGAAGCCCCAGCTGGCCATGTGGAGAAACCACATGGAGGAAGACTGCCTGGCCAGCCCCCAGCTTTCCAGCCATCCCAGCTCAGGCACCTCACATGCCTCCACCAGCGTGGAGACGCCACTCTGGATGTTTTACACAGCGGAGCCTTTAGTGATGGCAGCCTGATGTCATCTGACTGCATTCTCCAGGGAGACCCCCAGCAGGAACCGCCCAGCTGAGCTCAGTCAACACACAGACACGAGAGAGAATCAGCTGCTGTTTAAGCCACCATAGGAGGTGCCGGCTACAGGGGCTCCCACTGACCCCTCCCTGCAGGTATTCACAGCCTTGCGTGAGCCCCACCCCTTGGGTGTGGACCTGTGATCTGCTTCTAAAGGAAAGAATAGAGCAAAAGTGATGGGATCTTGCTTGTGAGATTGGCTGACAAAGGATTGACTTCCATCGTGCTCTCACTGCCTCAGTTCTTCTCATGTGCTCACTCAGAGGAAGAAAAGCTACCGTGTTGTAAGCTGCCCCACGTGGCAAGGAACTAAGTGTGACCTCCAGATGCTGCCAACAACCACAGTGTGAGCCTGGAGGCAGATCCTTTCCCAGTGGAGCCTTGAGGACACTTCAGCCCCAGCTGACACGGTTGACAGCAGCCTGTGAGGGAGCCTGAGCCTAGGGACCCAGTGAAGCTGCACCCGGATACCCAACCCCCAGAAACTGAGATAGTAAATGCTGTTTCAAGCCTCAAAGTCCTGGGGTAATTTGTTATGTGGCAATAGATAACTACAACAGTTACTACATGTCAGGGTAGTTTGTCATGTAGCAGCAATAAATTACAGGAAAGGCACAATGATAAGAAAGCCAAAACAATAGCCTTATATTGTCAGTAAATGCTGGGCAGAACTCCTGTGCTCCTGGCATTACTGAACTTGATAAGCAAGAGAAAGCATCTGAACCAATAAGAGTTAGATCCTTGCTTCTAATGATCAGTTCTTAGGAGTAGAGAAGACAATGAGAAGGAAGCTCCTCATGTGATGCAACAAGTGGGCTGGGAAAGCATGAGCCCGCCTTCAAATGATGGGGCGGGTGGTCCTGGGAAGGCAGCACAGGGAGAGAGCTGAGCGGCTCGTGGAAATACCTCTGCTTCCTGCAGGGAAGATGAGTCAGCAGCACACGGCTATCCAGGAGCTGTCAAAAGCACAGGCCAAGAGATGTTGCTAACATCAACTGTCATCAGCTGTCATCATGCTTAAGGGAATGTCAAGACTGAGATTTTCCTGCCTTGAAACAAAGAGTAGGCAATTAGAGTTGTTGGCACTGAATTCTTCCATATTCTCCGTACCCTGTATGTCAATTTTTTCTTTTCAAGAAATCTTTCACTTAGGAGGGTTATGGAGCAAATGTTTGTATCCCCGCCAAGTGCATATGTTGAAGTCGTAACCCCCAGGGTGGCTGTATTAGGCGTAAGGAAGTAACTAAGGTTCAGTGAGGTCGTAAGGGTGGGCCCTGATCTGCTAGGGTTATGTCCTTGTGAGGAGGGACAGGAGCGAGCACGTGATATCTCTTTCTTCTCTAGAGCTCACAACAGGGAAAGGCCGTGTGAGGACACAGCAGGAGGGTGGCTGTCTGTAAGTCAGGAAGGGAGCCCTCACCTGGATGTTGGTTCTTAACTCAGTGCCCAGCTGGAACATGAGTACTGTGAGCCATTACTGATTATTATTAATAAGATAAAGAAATCACGAGCATTTATCTACAAAATGCTAGATGAGTGTCAGTTGCTGAATTGGGAAGTGAGTTTGCGTCCCTTGGAACAGACAGCTGATGTCCTAGGGTATCACAGCATCTGCAGATGGGCCTCTTGAGTTGTTGCTGTCAACTGAAAAATAGCCATGAGTGGGAGTCAGCCGCAAGCTGCAGACTGGTGGGCTTGACTTTGGCCCTATCCTAGAAGGAAATTATAAAAAAAAAGGATGGTTTGTTGGTGCTTAGAAAATAAAGTGAACATTAGGTATGAGTCGGGTTTTTCTAAAAATAAGTGGTGTCAGGCCAATCTTAATTCTGACATCTTGATCCTTTTTGAAACAAGGCAGGGTTTCAAATACATATATACTCACCCATGGATCAAATTTCCCAATTAAATGGGATTACTGGAGAATACTGTGGACATAGCATGACTGGATATTAGAAGATTTTAAAATAAGAACAAAGTTGATAAATGTGGGCTGAGTGTCCCTGTGGTTAGACTACAGCTGGTGGCCCATTTGCATCTGTGTCTCTGGGTTAGAGAAACTAGCTGGCGGCCCATTTGCATCCGACCTCAGCTGGTCACATTCACAATGTGTGAGACACCAACACTGGAGGTCCCATGTTGGGGTCAGGTCATCCTGGGTTCTTACCAGTAGTTCTTGAGAAAATCACGTAATGTTTCTAGGCCTCAGTTTCCTATCTATAAGTGAGGACAATGACCATGGATAACTCATCAAGTTAAGAGAATTCATCGGCTCAGGTCTTAGGCCTTGCAGGTGCTCAACACTTGCTGATTATCCTCACTGGAAAGCATGAACCTGAGCGGAGAGGCGAGGGAGGGACCTGAGAATGGAATAACGGGCCCAATGGGTTGAAGCTGCCAAAGGATGAACTCACTTTCAGACTGATACAGACCTCACCTGAAACGTATTCCGTTCTGAGCTTAACGAGGGAGCTTGCCAGACAGCAGCACGCTTGGCAGAGGGGAGCCTGGAGGTGGACGTGGAGGAGGCTCCGGTGAGGGATGGCTGATGACGAGACCAACTTCCTCCGAGCCCCAGAACACGTGGGTCCCTCTCCCTGGGTCACAGACACCGTCACAGCACCCTTCTGTTTCCTTTCCCATCACAGTGATGACGGTGTAATTATGTGGTTATTCTTCATTCGCTGGCTGTGTCCTCCACTAGAAGGTTAGTCCCAGGAGGACAGGGACCTGCCTAGGCATTCTCCTTGCGTTTCCAGAGCTGAGAAGTGTGCCCGGCCCACACTGAGAGCTCAGTTAATGTTAGAGGAACAAATAACTGAGGGTAAGAGTGATGGAAGTGATGCTGGGCCGCGGCTCAAGGGAGGCCCAGCTGCCTGGAGGAGTTACCAGGAGGCGGTTTGGACCTCAAACATGTCACCTCTTTTGAAATCTGGAGTCATTGGAAAAGGGCAAGGGGTCTGTGGGGATGTCTCGGGGAGGCGAGGTGGCTGGCACAGTCCTCAGAGCAGGCATTTCTATACCAGATAATGCTGCTTCAGCTGGGTGGTAAAAACCGGCTGCCTCTGGGCAAATGCAGCCAGCAAATGTGTTTGCTTTTGACCTCGAGTTTGAAATATTTTTTTGAATTAGTTTCCAACATTTTAGAATTGGAAGGATATCATGTGAAAACTCATATTTGAAGTCAGACTCTTTCAAAGCGCTGAGTGGCAGCTGCCCCTTTAGATGCTGCTACCTGCCTGTCCTGGCAGCTACTGGCATTTATGTTCCCTGGTCTTGTCATGAAGAACTCCCCTGCCCCCCCCCCCCCCCCAACAGAGTGTAGGAAAAGAATTCGAGAAATAGTCTTTTGTTGTTCCTCGGATTCAGGCTGTTGCTTTGCCTGGTACCCGCCCCACCCACCCCCAACTTCCTAACCTCCACCCCATCAGCCCCGGAGCCATGCATTCTCTCCCACTTCCCTCTTCCACATCCTGGGTGAGGTAGGTGCCCTTCCTCGGTGCCACTGTAGCCATCTGTGCTTGTCACACTTCCCTTTGGTAACGTCCTCTGCCTGTTTGCTGAGGGCAGGGACTGTGTGTTCATGTTGGTATCTTCCCGCCAATTCCAAGCTTGCCGACAGCTTAGTGCGTGAATGTGGACACACAAGGAAGGTGGCTGGAATTTTTTATTTTCCTTGTTCAGATTACTTTAAATAACCCACAGTAACATTTCAGGACCTTCATGGGACAGGGGACAGTTCAACCAGTGCTCCAAAGAGAATCTGGAAATATCATCTGTTCTTGACTGCAGAACTTTAGAACTGTGAGCCAAGATGCTACATCTAGAAAGTGCTTTTGGTCAGCTCATGTCTTCCCACTGTGTATAAACAACTGTACCTGTCATTGGTTCGGGACACTTGCTCCTGTCGCAGAGCCTTAGCAGAACCGCGACCTGCCCCATCAGTTACATTGTCAGCTCTGTGGGATGCGGGATCCACACCCACATCCTTCCTGAGGGACAGCCTTGTACTGGGGACACAAAATCTGCACGCTGTGGTAGCTGTAACTCAGAAAAGGTTTACGGGAGCAGCTACCAGAAAGAGCTGGGAAAGCTCTTCTCTCATCACCGCTTGGGGGTATCAGAGGTTTGCCCTGGCTTTTATCTTTGGGGGGATCACAGACCTCTTTGGGAATATAGAAAGTTATAGGTCCTCTCCCCAGAAAAATGCAGACACCTGTGGGTCTTTCAGACAGCGGCGGGGCATTCATGGACTGCCACGGCCATTCTCATGTCCTAATTAAGATGCCCTGGAAGCAGGACGGTGACTGAATTCACGTGCCGTCCCCTCGGCTAAGGACATTCATTTCTTGTGAACCGTCGTCTGACTCCCCCACAGTGGGCCGGCCTCGGTGCTCCCGGGGCGCAGGGGAGGTGGCCGCTGCCCCGCTGCCTCGGAGCCGGGCGCCCCCTCCCCCGGCGCGCGGGCCTCTTCCGCGCACGTGACCGCGGCGGCGCGTCGCGCTCTGACGAGTTTCAGGGAGCCGGCTGCTCCCGGGCCGCCGTCGCTCCGGATCCTGCTCTGGCTGCGGCTGCGGCTGCGGCTGCCGTGGCTGCTGTGCCCCGAGCCCGCCCGGCGCCGAGGGCCGGGGCGCCGCGATGGAACCGTGAGTGCGGGCCCGGGCGGGGCGGGGCGGGGGTCCCCCGGGCGCCCGGGCCCGGAGTTGGGGCTCCCGCGTCCCGCTCCCGGGAGCCCTGCCGCGGGGCCCCCGGCCCACGTGGAGCTCTGGGCGCCGCCGGAGCTTCGTTGGGGTGACTCGGCGCAGGGGCCCCTCCACGGGCCTGCCGGCTGGCTGGACTTACCAGCAGAGGCCGGGTCAGGGTTCCGGGGCGGGCCTCGGCCCGAGCGCATCCCAGAGAGGCCCTCCGAGGCCAGCATTGGCCCTGCTCATTCGTAGAGAACGGGTGACCCCGTCCTTCCCCAGGGCAGCTCCATGGAGATGGCTGAGGAGGGCCTTGTCCCTCCCGGAGCTCCCGCCCAGCCTCCTCGCTGGAAAGGTGGTGACCTCTGGCCCGGGCAGCGGCCCTGTTCATCACCTTTTGTTAAAAGCGCCCTGGGCTGCTTTTTGTCAGGGAGCCCAGCGTCAGGTAGAGAGAGGCTGTCTGCATTGGCTCTTTGATGATGTTGCCACGTTGGGAGCCTGACGCAGCCTCTTTAGATCTCGGGGATACCGAGGTTTATGAGTTTTACCGTCTGCTGACTTTGAACCTATTACTTCCGTGAAGTTCAGGGGTTTTAATAAGAAAAACCTGTCCAGGGCCTCATAGACGCCATCCCTAAAGCTTGCTTTTGATGCGACAGAGTCACCTGGGTTCCCCTCGGGGGACATCCAGAAAAGGAGGAGAGAATGAAAAAGTTTAGCACTGGAGTTGCAGAAGGTGGAGAGAAGGGATGCCTGGAGTCTCTTTGCTGCAGGAGGTTTGGAGGGCAGGTTCCCACAATGGAAGGGGCCTTAAGACGAACTGTGTGAAGGGTTTACAGTGGACCTCTGCTGATTTCTCTGGCTGTGTACATAGAGACACAAGATCTGGGCATGTTGCCCGAATGCAAACACGTGTGGTGGAAGGAAAGGTTTTTCCTCCTGCTTCTGTAGAAGTTTCTGACTTGATCAGTTTAGCACAACATAGGAAACTTGACTTGCGTAACATGTCAGCCCGGATGGACGTTTTAAAGGTCTTTTAATTAAACCCAGACAGAGGTAGGCTTGCAGTTCTGCCTCTGCCCAACTCCAGGGGGTACCATTCATTTGTGGTACATGTGACTATCACCCCTGGGAATACTGTGTGAAATTGTGACCTGGTGGCAGAGTGACAAGTAGCATATTTAGGAGGTCCTCACATACCAAATCTCCGTGGGCCTGCACAGCTTGGCATCTGGGGTGGTATGTGGTGGTGTGAGCCCTGTTCCTAGGACCTCGAGAGGCAGAGAGTTTGAAGTGGGGTGGGCGGTAGCTGACTGCGGTCCGTGTCTCCTGTGGGAGTCCTGTGCTGTCTGTTACTTGACAGCCAAGTAGAGGAGCTGCAAAACCACACTTTGAATGAAGAACTTGAATGGAGTCTTCTAGTTCCTCTCGCCACGGAGGGTAGGCCACACAGTTGCTCTCCTGTTGAGCAAGGGGCCAGGGACGTGCTTACCTGGAGGTCAGCCAGCCACCATCGTCCAGTGCTCCGAATGGCATCGGCCTGCAAATCAGAAAATGTCTTTGGAAGCAGATAAAAATCCTACCAAAAAAAAAAAAAAAGGCCCGAAAATCTGAAGCATGTACGGGACTTCAGTGCCTGGTAGGGTCAGAGTACTCTTGTTGGCCGATGTGACAGGGAGCCCTGTGGTGACAAAGGTCAGAAGTGACAGGAGCGGGAAGAGAAACCAGGAGAAAGAACAGGCTAGGGGAGATTGGAAGAGAAGAGGGTGGCCTGCAGGAACATGCGTGGGGGCTGGGGGATTCACACGGGGCTCTTGCACTGACCTGCTCATGTGCATCCCAGCCTATTCTTTTTATTTTTATTTATTTATTTATTTATGATGTTGTTGAGTGACTGAATTTTTTTATTTATGTATTTATTTATGGTTGTGTTGGGTCTTCATTGCTGCTAGTTGCGGTGAGCCGGGGCTACTCTTTGTTGCAGTGCTCCAGCTTCTCATTGCAGTGCTCCGGCTTCTCATTGCAGTGGCTTCTCTTGTTGCAGAGCCTGGGCTGTGGGCGCGGGCTTAAGTAGTTGTGGCACATGGGCTTCCGTAGTTGTGGCTCTCGGGCTCTAGAGCGCAGGCTCAGTAGTTGTGGCACACGGGCATAGTTGCTCCGCGGCATGTGGGATCTTCCCAGGCCAGGGATCGAACCCATGTCCCCTGCATTGGCAGCCGGATTCTTAACCACTGCGCCACCAGGGAAGTCCCGCAGCCTGTTCTTTTTAAAAGGGCAGGAGAGATTGCCTCCAAAACCAGTCAGAAAAAAGAGTTCCCAGTTCTGAAAACTTTATACTTAAGTTTCCTGAAAACTCCATTCCTTTTCTGATAGTGCCAGGGAAGCAAGAGATGCTGGGAGTTCAGGGGGGATGATGGGGTAGGGTGTGTCTCCATCAGTTGCTGAATGTGACTCACAGGAACACCTGTTTGAGCTGCAGGGCCCCGCGTGGCTGAGATGTCTCAGGTTCATTTGCTTCTTTGCTCTTGACTAGCATTACTCTGCAAACTTCAGTCAGGTTGCCTCCTGCATGTGTCTTGATTGGTATTTTTTTATAGCCAGTTTTTAAGCAGTGTATTTTACATGTCTCGTTCATCCTGGATGCATTTAAGTGTAGAAATGTGTTATTTAGACTTCCTTTCTGCAGCAGTGAAGGGGTGGCACACATGAGCACAGTGGAGTCCTGCTATGGTTGCTGTGTCCCAGGCCTTCTGAGTGTCCTGGGGCTTGAGGGGACAGCAGACCTGGGTCGGAATCCTGTTCCTGGAACCATAAAGTTATTTGGGATTGCATCTCTTAGGATAATTTTTTTTTGAACCAGAATGCTCTCTAGAGCTAATGAAAGATGACAGAGTGTTTACCGTGTACCAGGTACTGCTGTGGTACTTTGTGTACGTCATTTCACGTAACCCTCATGGCCACCCTTCCCGTGAAGAAGTTTCTCTTATCCCAGTTTTGCAGATGAGGAAACTGGGGTACAGAGAAGTCAAGGGAGTTTCTCCAGGTCACAGCTAGTAAGTCACAGAGGACGGAAGCCCGGGAGTGGGCTCCAGGGCCCACAGTCTTGAGGTCGATATACTCCCCTGCCTCGGTAACAGCTGGCCCTGACCTAGCGTTAGCAAGACTCCCCTGTCATAACTCACTTCACTGTCACAGCAGCCCTCGGTGTGCTGTGACAGTTCAGGAACCAGAGGCCCCAAGAGGTGATGTGGTTCCCTGCAAGTCACCCTTCTGGTCAGTGGTGCGGGGGCCTTCCATCCTGGGCAGTCGGCCTCCAGAGCCCAAGTTCTTAACCACTGGGCCGCACTGCCGTGAGCTGGGCCGGGCACTGCCCAGCGTGTGGCCTGCTTCCTTGTTCTGTTTGCCGATGACCTGACCAGCACGCTCCCGGGTGTGAGTCATTGCGCTTGTGGCCTGGCAAGGATACGCATGAATTCGTGGTTCCTCGAGGAGCTTAGAACTTCGTTCATTAAAATACTTTTTGAGGTTGTTGAGCTTTGAATGTTTGCACAGTGGCTTTTTTGAATAACTAAAGGTAATTTTTTTGTGATGTATTCAAGTTGGTTGATTGAAATTGCAGAATTATTATTCTGTTCTTGTTCTCAGAGCTTCTCCTTCTCAAACCCCATTAAATGGTGGGTTATTTAAAAAGGAAAGTTTGGTGAAGAAGCCAAAGATTGAGGGAGTGGTGGGCCTCCTCTCCACCCCTGACCTTGTGGGTTTAAATCCCACCTCTGTCTCCTGCTGACTGGGACCTCGGCGGGTGTATACTTCCCCCCTACTTTCCCGTATGTAAAATGGGCTGATGATACCTGCCTCACAGGGAAGCACCTGGGCGGGTGCCAAGTTAGGTGCTTAGGGAACACCAGCTCCTCCTGCCCTTTCCTGCAGTTGGTTGCATTCTGAACCAGAGGAGGGGAGATTTTACACAGTGGATCTTCAGGAATAATGGTTGGATGAAAACTGAGATTAAAAAAGAAAAAGTAGGGGGCAGAGGAGAAGCACAACCGTTACTATTACTAGCCAACACGATTGAGTTCTTCCCCCGTGCTTACTATACTGTTCGAAGCGTTTCATTTTTCGTCTGTGCTCCCGCCTGTCCTGTGGGTATCATTCCGCCTGTCTCTGATTTGCAGACAAGGACGCTGACACCCTTAGAAGTTACCTGATTGCGCACAGGCGTCCTCCTGGGAAATGGGGGAGCCAGGATTTGAACCCAGCCTGACAGGCACCAGGCCAGCGCTCCGGGCCCCAGGAAATGGGACAGTTTTTAGACAGATTGTGAGAACGGACTGAGAGATCAAAAATGCCTTTCCACTGCCCAGATTCTAATTTCTTAATTCTAAAGTGGGAAATCTGGGTATGAGGTGAGCAAATAGCAAAATTTGTAATCTTGAAATGGTTTCCATCTTATCTGCCTGCTGTACTGTGACTTGAGCTGAGATAAAATATGGAATTCTGTGGTGTCGTAAAGATGCGTCAGAATTGGACAGGATCCATGATGGCATTTTCTGGGAGAGAAGTCTTCAGATTGAATATATATCAATGCTTGCTTTGCTTTTCAAAAAAGAAAGCGTGGTTCTGAGACTCCTGCAGCTCCTGGGCCTGTTTTCTCCTGCCTGGCTGCGTGTTGGTCATCCCCAGGGCTCTGTCAGAGGCAGAGGTTGTGGTGCTGGTTTCCTCCCATCCCTCTCTCAGCATCACTTAGAGATGCACCTCAAGGCGTTTTCTCGCCTTCTCTGCTCACACAAGTTCTGTCTGTTTAGTGGTCATTCTGCTCCAGGCCCATAAAGAGGCTGGCTGAGTGCTCGCCTCCCCCACAGTTTCTTTCTAGTGCTGTTTTATTAACTCTTATGAGGCCTGCGTGGGAGGGAAAAGTGCTTAGTGGGAAAAGGAGTGTTGGCTGCGGCCGGTCGGGAGTGCTCCGTGACTCAAACAGGGCCATGGGCTTCCTGCTGGCGAGCGGAGGAAGGGGCATCTGACTGAGAGTGTGACCTCAGTGGGAGGTCAGGGGTCTGGTTTCGATGCGTCACACTGGAGATGCCCACCAGATATCCGAGTGGAGGTGTCAGGTAGGCATCTCACTTAAGTCCAGGGTCCGGCTGGGCTGAGTTATAAACGTGGAATTGCTCGCATGTGCATTGTCTCTAAAGCCTGAAACAGGATGAGATCACCTGGGGAGTGAGAGCAGAGAAGAGAGGCCTTGAGCAGCAGCATGCCAGGGAGCCCCAGTGAGAAGATGAGGGTGCTCGCCTGGGGAGAGCCCTACAGAATCGTTTTCCAGCCATTTTCTCGTGGGAATTGATGTCTCCACAGATTCACCCTCCTTGGAAGCGGTCCCTGGGAAATGGTTATGAATATGCATCATGGAGAGAAGGCAGAGCTTACAGTGATTTGGATTAAAGCTGCGACTTTGGGCGTGGGCTTTCCAAGAAAGGTGTTCATAGTTTCTCTAGGAAATATGTCTGTGATGTTGTAAATCACCCATGAAGCTGAGATTAATTTAGAAGGGACCTAAAGAGTCCAAGCTGGTGCTAAGGCGACCGTCTGTTCCATTGCGTTTGAAAGGTCTTCCAAGGGCGTGGGGGCTCCAAAGAGGCCAGAATTTTTGAGTGTGTGTATTAGATGCCTGAGTGTGGAAAGATCCCCAGACCTGGAGAGGAAGACTGACGTATGGGTCACATCAAGAGAAGAAAGACACCTGTCATGAGCTGGCAGGGTTTTGTAGGAAGTCTTCCCGCCCAGGTTATCTAGTAGAAGATTGCATCGGTGGCTGTGCTTGAGCTGGCCAGGTTGGATGCGGAAGTGGGGAGCCTTTTCCCGGCTCCCTAACATCTCACCACCAATTTGAGGGAACGACATGAACACTTTGGAGAAAACTAATAAAAGTTGAGTTGAATAGATGTTTTCTATTCAGTGCGCACCATGTGTCTGTCTGGTGTCCATGCAGGGAGACGGATGCTTTATCTTCAAGCACTCAGCTATGTAGTGCAGGCCACATGTGCCGGGCAGCCATGAGAGGTGGAGAAGCGGGGGAAAGCTTCATGGAGAAGGTGGGACACAGAGTTGAGCCGCGAATGCCGGGTCAGATTTGGATGGTCTTTTAGGGCGAAGAGAGAGCGTTTCACGTCAGGAGAACAGCACATGAGTGGCCTAGCCTGGAGCCTGGCTTGACCACGGTGGGAAGCTTTATGGAATTTAAGCCCCAAGGCCTGGAGTCTGATACTTGTGTTTGCTGCCTCTGCTTTGAGATCTAGGGCAAGTCACCCACCTTTCTAAGCCTGAGCGCTCTCATCTGTGAAATGGGGCTGTTATTAGTATCTACCTCAGAAGGCAACTGTGATGACTACGGGAAGTAGTAGATCTTGTGAGATACATGCCGGGTGGTGGGAATTAAGGGGAGGATTTGGGTGGGACCTCGAAGGCCATACGAAGGCGTTTAAACTCAGTTGAGTGGGCTGTGGGAGCCACGTAGGCTTTCTGTGTTGGGGTAGCGTGTTAACAGCACTGTAAAAGGAAGAGGAAGATGCACCTGGAAGGCTGTTGCAGGGGTTGAGTGGGAGGTGTGAGGGCTGGACTGTGCGACTGGCGTGTTAGGAGTAGAGAGAAGAGAGGGAGCAAGGCGTCACCTCTTCTGGGCGGGCTGTGTGGGTTGAATGGAAGATAGACGTCGGAGGCGACTTCAGGGTTTCCGGATGTGGGGACGGAGAACGTGCAGAGGCAGGGAATGGGCAGTGGAGGCAGGTTTTTCATTTATGCTATTTTGTTTTTTAATGGGTTCAGTTTTAAACCTATTGGCCGTGAAGCGATGTAGGATTGCTGAGGGAAAACGTCTTGGAAGGCACGATTTTTGAGTGGGGTCAGAGGCAGGCAGGAGGTTGGGGATGGTCTGGAAGGCGGGAGGACTGCTCAAGAGGAAGCAGCAGATCCGCGGGTGTTGGAGGGTCCGCAGCGTGGGGTCCTGAACCTGGGCCGGAGAGTTTCTGGAAGAGGATGGGCGACAGTAGAGGAGGAGGTGAGGGTGGGTCTGAGGCCTCTGGGTGGTCAGCCGCTTCTGTTTTCTGTATCACAGTCTGGCCTCTGAGCAGAGGTACTCCTCTTGCTGGTGGCCCAGTCACAGGGCGTGGGGGTCCTCCGCTCACGGGGACGCGCCCGGCTGTGGGCCGGTGTAGGCTGGCTTGACCGTTCAGCAGGGAGGTGGGACGGAAGGCAGGGGAGCCACTGGCTGCTGGGTCAGGGCTGGAAGCCGGGAGGCGCTGAGTGGCTTCTCCCGCCATCACGATGGCATCTGGGAGTTCTGTGGACTGGGGTCAGCTGTGTAGGCCCGTGATTTGTCAGGAATCAGGTGCTGTCCCCAAGGTGCCAGAGTCTCTGAGTTCTTAGCTGCTTCAGAGTTTTCAGCGACAGGTCGCGAGCAGGCCGGTGAAGAGGGAGGTGTCGTCAGCTGGGCCCTGAAGTCTGGGCGCACTGTTGTCCTCCGACACGTGACACCTGGGCTGTAGCATCCTTCTGGCGTGAGGATGCCCGAAGAGGTGTCCTGCCGCTCAGGAAACGGGACAGAGGGAAACGAGGCCCCTTGCCCACCCGGCCCCCTGCAAGCCCAGGTCAACGGGGCTGGTCGTGCGATGACATTTGCTCACACAGGGGCTTGTTTTGCCTCCTCCGTGCCTTTTTTCCATCCAGTTGGGTGAGGTTTGATTGCCGAACCAGGAAAATATCTCATAAATTGGATTGAAGTGGAAGTTTGAAGGAAGGGGAAACAATAGGTCTTTATTGAGTACCCGAGGAGAAAATTGGAAAAATACCCTGGGGGTTTGTGTGCTGCAGGAATTTGATCATGTTGTCATCCCCTTTCGGAACCCTCTTTCTTAGGCGTTCCTTCTCACCTGCTGAATAACTGTGCTTTTATAGTAAATCATTGATAATGCCTTTTATTGATCATATGTTTTTAAAATCAAATTTTAAATATAACTATCCTTATTCTGTTTTCCTCTACTTCCAAGCCATCTGTTCTGTGCTTTCACCTCTGCTGGGGAGCCCTTGGTGCCCCTCAGAGCCCCAGGGTCGCCCTGAGAGCAGCGGGGGTGGGGGGTGCCATGCGTGACTTTGTGTCATTTTTTTAAACGACCTTAGATTTACAGAAGAGTGGCAAAGACAGTACAGAGTGTTTCTGCAGACCCTTCACTGGGCTCCCCCTCGTGTCGGCATCCGGAACCCACGGCACGTTCGTCAGCACTCAGCTCCGCGTCGGGGCAGCGCTGTTAACACCTGACGTGTTTGCACGTCCCCAGCATCTAGTCGGTTTAGCTTTGTGTGCTCTTCCTCCACGTGGAGATGTGCAGCTGCGAGGACGTCTTCCCCCTGCAGGGTGTGCTGAGACCTCTCATGGGAGGTGGGGAACGACAGGGAAGTGACACAGGAGACCTTCCTCCCACCTGCCCTGCACTCCACCTGGCTTCGTGGGGGTGGGTCCCGTGGGCTCCGTCCTGCTTCCCAGAGCCTCCTCCTGGCAGCGCCAGTACCGCCAAGGGCAGAGCTGTGGCATCTTGGGCAAGAGTCCGGCCGGCTCTGGACCTCGGTTTCCCCATGTGCAAATCCAAGGAGCCAGACGTCCCCCCGACGTGATTTCTGGCTCTAGTAGTGTAAGGCTTTCGGACCTCTTATGATCTTTAGGGTTCAAAATCTGTTTTGGGATCAGGCCGCTTAATTAATGAGCTCTCACCTCCCGTGCACAGCAGGGTTGTTGGTGGTTCCGCCTTCAGACCTGAGTCCCAGAGGAAAAGACACTCATTTCTTTATTTCTTTCCTGGTCCCGTCACCCAGGGAAGCACGTGGATGCCAGTCTGAAAGTTCACTCGCCCAGGCCTGGCGGGTCCTGCAGGAGAGCTCTGACTCTGTGTCAGCAAAGCCACGTCAGAGTGACTTAGGGCCACCTTTGCCCTGAGATGCCGCCCAGATGGTTCCCAGCGCGGAATGGCCAGAGAGGGAGAGGGGGTGTGTGTGCACAAGGCCGTGAGCTTGATACCACAAGAACAAACAACTTTGCCTCCCTTTCCGGTTCAGAACCTGATTCTCCCCCTGGGGGTGGGGGGGGGAGGTGTGAGGTGTGAGAAATTCTTCCTGCCTTCTCAGCTCCCCAGACCAGGAAGTGCTGGGCAAGTAAAAGAATGTCAGAAGCAGAGCAAAACAAAACCCCACTGGCTCTCGTCTCTCTGGGTTCTTGGGTCTCCTTGGCAGGCTACAGGGTGGGGGGGCCAGCCTCCCCTTTGTATCAGGGGAATCGGAGCCGGTCCTGCGCCTGCGTCCCAGCCTGTGTGGGGCTCTCGTAGAGGCCGCGTTGAGGCCCTGGCCCGCCTCAAGCATGTATGTCTGTCCTTCACAGACTTCTCTTTTGTTTTCCGGCCCCTGAGGTAGGGAGTTCTAAAAGAGAAGTGAGACCTACTCCACCACCACTTTCTTCTGACCAAAAGAGAAAATAGGGATGACTAGGAGGGCGTTGATGGGGTGGATGTTAGGACGGATCCTCTGAAGTGCCTTCACGTCGGTGTAAATCACAGAAAACCCAGGGCAGCGGGCAGCGCGCTTAGTTGCGTCAAAACCAGACCCCACGGTGAAGGCCATGAGCTTCATGACAGGTGACGCCAGTGAGAGATCTTAGGTGGTGAGGAACCCTGGACAGGAAACACAAAGCGGGGCGCTGGCGGGCAGATCAGGTAGGACGGGTCGTGCCGGGGGTGCCTGGGACCCCCCGTCCGGGCTTGACTGCGGCAGCCGCCAGTCCAAGCCGCGCGTCGGCCTGTGAGGAGTTAGGGTCCTCCCTGCGCCTGGGCCCTGCTCTGGCCGTGGAGGGTGAAGGGTGTGGAGGGGTTCAGCCCCACTCTGTGGCCCGGTGAGCGTGCCCCGAGTGGGCCTTGAAGCACATTCTCCTGCCACGAGGGTGGGGTTCGCCTGGCCCCCTGCGGCACGGGGTGGCAGGGCCCTGCCCTTGGAGCGCTGGGCACAAAACAGACCGGAGCGGCCCGCACCCCAGCCGTGGCCACTGCGGTGATTCAGATGGTCTCGTCAGCCGAGTCACCTGGTTTGAGAGTCGGTCCTCCTCTGAGGGGAGGGCTCGCCGGTGGGGGGCCCTCGCCCTGCCGCCCCTCACCCGGCCTCTCCCCGCAGGCTGGCGCCCATGCGGCTGTACACACTCTCCAAGCGCCACTTCGTCCTCGTGTTCGTGGTCTTCTTCGTCTGTTTCGGCCTGACTGTCTTCGTCGGGATCAGAGGTGAGGAGCATTTGTTTGTTTTTTTTTTTAATTGAAGTATAATTGATTTACAGTGCTGTGTTAGTTTCTGCTGTGTGTCAAAGTGATTCAGTTATACATACATATATTCTTTTTCATATTCTTCTCCATGATGGTTTATTACAGGGTATTGAATATAATTCCCTGTGCTGCACAGTGTACTGGACCTTGTTTATCCATTCTGTATGTAGTAGTTTGCATCTGTTAATCCCAAACTCTTACTCCAGCCCTGTCACTCCTCCCCTCTACCTTGGCAACCACAAGTCTGTTCTCTATGTCTGTGACTCTGTTTCTGGTTTGTAGATAAGTTCATTCATGTCTTATTTTAGATTCTACATATAAGTGATGTCATGTGGTCTCTGTCTTTCTCTTTCTGACTTACTTCCCTTAGTATGATAATCTCTAGGTCCATCCATGTAGCTGCAGATGTCATTATTCCATTCTTTTTTGTGGCTGAGTAGTATTCCATTGTGTGTATGTACCACATCTTCTTTATCCATTCATCTGTCGTTGGACATTTAGGTTGTTTCCATGTCCTGGCTATTGTAAATAGTGCTGCTGTGAACATAAGGGTGAATATATCTTTTTGAATTATAGTTTTATCTGAAAATAAGCATCGGTGTGGGATTGCTGGATCATATGGCAACTCTGTTTTTAGTTTTTGAGAAACCTCCATACAGTTCTCCATAGTGGCTGCACCAGTTTACATTCCCACCAACAGTGTAGGGTGGTTCCCTTTTCTCCACACCTTCTCCAGCATTTGTTATTTGTAGATTTTTTAAATGGTGGCCATTCTGACTGGTGTGAAGTGGTACATCATTGTAGTTTTGATTTTCATTGCTTTAAAATTAGCAATGTTGAACATCTTTTCATGTACCTGTTGGTCATCTGTATGTCTTTGCAGAAATGTCTGTTTACATCTTCCGCCCATTTTTTGATTGGGTTTTTTTGTTGTTGTTATTGAGTTGTATGAACTGTTTGTATATTTTGGAAATTAAGACCTTGTCAGTCACATCATTTGAAAATATTTTCTCCTAGTCCATAAGTTGTCTTTTCATTTTGTTTATGGTTTCCTTTGCTGGGCGAAAGCTTATAAGTTTAATTAGGTCCCATCTGTTTACTTTTGATTTTATTTCTATTGCCGTGGGAGACTGACCTAAGAAAACATTGCTACAATTTATGTCAGAGAATGTTTTGCCTATATTCTCTTCTAGGGGTTTTATGGTGTCATGTCTTATTTTTAAGTCTTTAAGCCATTTTGAGTTTATTTTTGTATACGATGGGAGGGTGTGTTCTAACTTCATTGATTTAGGTGCAGCTGTCCAACTTTCCCAGCGCCACTTGCTGAAGAGACTGTCTTTTCTCCATTGTATATTCTTGCCTCCCTTATCAAAGAGCAGTTGACCGTAGGTGTGTGGGTTTATTTATGGGCTCTTTATTCTGTTCCACTGATCCATATATCTGTTTATGTGCCAATAGCACCATGTTTTGATTACTGTGGCTTCAGAGTATTGTCTCAAGTCTGGGAGGGTTATGCCTCCAGCTTTGTTCTTTTTCCTCAGGATTGCTTTGGCAATTCTGGGTCTTTTATGGTTCCATATAAATTTTAAGATTATTTGTTCTAGTTCTGTGAAAAATGTTATGGGTGTTTGATAGGGATAGCATTAAATCAGTAGATTGCTTTGAGTAGTATGGCTGTTTTAACAATATTAATTCTTCTAATCTAAGAGCATGGGACATTTTTCCATTTCTTTAAATCATCTTCAGTTTCCTTTATCAATGTTTATAGTTCTCAGGATACAAGTCTTTTACCTCCTTGGTCAGATTTATTCCAAAGTATTTTATTTTTTGATTTTAAAAGGGATTTTTTTTTACTTTCCCTGATATTGTTAGTGTAAAGAAATGCAACCAATTTATGTATATTAATCTTGTATCCTGCTACCTTGCTGAATTCGTTTAGCAATTCTGATAGTTGTTGTGTGGAATCTTTAGGGTTTTCTATAAATAGTGTTATGTCATCTGCATATAATGACAATTTTACCTCTTCCCTTCCAATTTGGATACCTTTTATTTCTTTTTCTTGTCCCATTGCTGTGGCTAGGACTTCTAGTACTCTGTTGAATAGAAGTCGTAAGAGTGGGCATCCTTGTCTTGCTCCAGATTTCAGTGGGAAGACTTTCAGCTTTTCACTGTTGAATATTATGTTGTCTGTGGCTTTGTCATAAATAGCTTTTATTATGTTGAGATAGGTTCCCTATTTATCCACTTTGATAAGAGTTTTTTTATCATGAATGGATGTTGAATTTGATCAAATGCTTTTTTGGCATCTATTGAGATGATCCTGTGTTTTTTGTCTTTTGTTGATGAGAAGTATCACATTGATTTGTATATGTTGAACCATCCGTGTTGCCCTGGCATGAATCTCACTTGGTCATAGTGTATGATCTTTTTTATATGTTGTTGGATGTGGTTTGCTAATATTTTGTTGAGAATTTTTGCATCTATATTCATGAAAGATATTGGCCTGTAATTTTCTTTTTGGATGGTGTCTTTTTCTGCTTTTGGTATCAGGGTGATGGTGTCTTCATAGAATGACTTTGGGAGTGTTCCCTGAGGTGAGGAACAGTTTTTGACCATCTTATTATTTATGGTTCCCTTGGTGCAGTGCCATTCAGTTTACCGAGCTGTACCCACTTGCTCTCACCCCCTAATGGCCCCATCATGGAGGGTGATGCATGGAGGGGTGACCTCGGTCCTGGCCCCACACAGCAGCCAGGGCCTGTGCTCAGCTTGGCAGCGCCGGGCGGCCTTGACCACGTACCTGCTGTTGGAAGAATCTGTTGTGTTCTAGGACCTGCCTGGGTGCCGGGGAGTCCAGAACGTGCTGGCTGACTGGGGAGACAGGCCGTGTAAACGGTTCCAGTGCAGCAGATTCTGGGGAGGAGGTGCGACAGCAGTGAGCACGGGGCGGGGGTGGCCACTGAGGAGCAGAGAGGCTGCTGAGGTGATGCCTGGAGCAGGAGGGAGCCTGCCAATGCTGTCTGAGGGGGAGAGCCACCATCACCATGTGAGCTTCGAGAACGCCTTTGATACTGTCCAGTCCAACCCCTTTCACACAGGTGGACAACGAAGAGCCAGAGTCAGGTTTCCAGAAACCCGGGTCTCTTCAGTCCAAGGGGTAGGAGATCAGGAGCCTGAGTAGGCTGTTTCCTCCGGCCCTGCTAAATCCCTTTTTCAGTGAGGGTGGTTTCTGGTAGGTGTTTATTTCACTGTGGCACTTGACATTAAAGTGTGAGTGACAGTTGGGCTTAACCTGTCCCAGAGGCAGTTGTGGCTCAAAAGTCTGGGTTCTTGACCTGAACTGAAACTTGGGTAGTGAATGGGCTGAGGAAGCTGGGAGAGAGGATGGTTATGTAGGTACCTCCTGCTGATGAAGATGAGGATGGTGACCGTTGTGGCCAGCCTCTTCTTTTTCTCCCCATGAAGTCACCAAGGAATCCCAATTACATGAGTCACAGCACGACACACCTCAGTTATCTTACTTGATTCACAACTGTTCTTTAAGATTGGTGGGGGAAGCATTTGTCTCCAGTCTCACAGCTCTTCAGCCCCCTCTTGTTTCCTTAAGCCCCAACATCCATGATTATATGATACCTTCTCCACTCTTGCAGAAATGAAAAGTGATGCACCAAGGCTGAGATGGAAAAAACCATGTCAGATTTCCATATCCCTTTCCTTCTTCTGTAGAGCAGTAGCGATAGCAGGTTCTCCAGAGCAACAGACCCGTGTGTGTATACGGAACAGAACCAGACCTGTATGTGTGGATACAGATATGTGGCTTTAGTATAAGGAACTGGCTCACATGATTATGGACGCTGAGAAGTCCCCACATCTGCATTCAGCAAACTGGAGCCCCAGGGTCGCTGGTGGTGTAAGTTCCATTCTGAGTCCAGGTCCATCCAAGAGCAGGAGAAGACGGATGTCCCAGCTTGGAGACAGTCAGGGAAGGAGAGCAGATTCTTCCTCACTCAGGCGTTTTTGCTCTATTCAGGCCTTCAGTGAGTTGGCTGAGGCCCACCCACACTGGGGAGGGCAGTCCGCTTTACGCAGCTGCCCATTCAAACGTTAGTCTCCAGAAACCCTCAGTACACAGTTAGAATAATGTTTAACCAAATATCTGGGCGTGCTATGGCCCAGGTGACACATAAACCTCACAGGTCCACTCCCTGTCAACGTGGCATCCACACACATCTCCTTAAACCATACATAATCTCCAAATAAAGACGATAACAAGGTCATTATTCCTTCTGACGTGATGACAGCTACCCTGCATATAACCGAAAACTCGCCACCCTTCCCCAGAAGAGGAGGTAAGGTCCTTGAGTGATGTGTACTCTTCTTCTTCGTATCCTATAACTTAAATACTGTGATATAAAGTCGATAATACAGCTTCTGTTACTTGATAAAGGAATACAGGAGGGAAGGAAACAAAGATATTTGCTTAGTATATATATTGATGCACACAAACATTCTCCTGACAAAGAAAGGAGGAAATGCTCCTGACAGTTAAAGTCAGTCCTCGTGTCTGTGACTGGTCAGGTGGTCATAGCTGCTGTTTATTTACGACTGCCTTATTCCATACCTGTTCCACATTCCGTTTGCCTTCAGCAAACACATCAGTTGGTCGTGGTTCTTTACCTGGTGGGATGACCCAAACCTTCGCTCCTGAAGAGTCTGGGCCATTAGTATTCCTGCCTGAACTGGGCTGTTGTAGTTTTCCATTGACCTTAATCTCAGGGCCTGGTAATACTGAGAGATGCCCTAAACGGTCTCCTTAGATGTACTCCTGCCTGCCTCCAGTGTGGAGTGGGGGTGCACTTCCCCCTCGGTGGTCAGGGTCCGTCACCCCGGCCCGCACAGGAGCCCCCTTCTTTGCCTGTTGGTCCGAGGCATGAGGAGCCCACAGTGGCCGGGTGGCAGTGTCAGCTTCCAGTTCAGTGTCTCCAGGTGGAAGCATTCATCCCTGTGGAACTAAGACCTCTAGGCCAGCAGAGCACCAGGTTGTGGGAACAAGAAGCAAAAATTTTGCTTGTGGGTCGCCTGGGGTGATAGTGGTGCCATGTCCACTTCCACCCCCTGGTTCCTGGGCCTGTGGATACCGGCTGTGGGAGCTTTGGCTCCACGTATTGGACACCAGATCCATACCCAGAGTGTCTGTTGCAGTCAGGACAAAACACTGCCCCTTCCACAATGGACGTGGTCCAGTGTGATCAACCTGCCACCAGGTTGCTGGCTGATGGCCGCGGGGAAGGGTGTGATGTCGGGCTCAGTGCTGGTCCCTGCAGCTGGCAGGCTGGGCACTCAGCGGTGGCTGTAGCCGGGTCGGCCTTGGTGAGTGAAGTCCACGTTGCCCAGCCCATGAGGCACCTCCATCCCTGCCGCCGTGGCCCCGTTGTTCATGAGCCCGCTGGGCGATGACGGGGTGTGTACCGATCTGGTGGGTCGTTCTCTCCACGAGGTGATTAAGATCCTCTTTTGCTGAGGTCAGCCTTCGGTGAGGTCACTCTTTGGTGAACATTCACGTGGGACACAAACATCTTCACTTTTTTGCCCTTTCATAGAGGTCTAGCCACGTACCTCTTGCCCACATTTCTTTGTCACCAGTTTTCCAATCATGTTTCTTCTGAGTATCTGACCATCCAGCAGACCAGTGGCCACAGCCCAAGAACTGGTAAACAGTTGCACATGAGGCCATGTCTCCTTCCAAGCAACGTGAACAGCCAGGTGCAGTGCTGCAGGTTCTGCCCACTGAGGGGATTTCTGTCATCTTGTCCTTCAGGGGTGTCCAGGGAAGGGCTGTGGCTGCAGCTGTCCACTGGGGGCGGTGTCCGCACATCGGGCAGAAGCCAGGTCCAGTCTTCTCTTCCTCTGCAGCTCATGGCGGGAGCTCCCGGTGAGGCCACAGGTGCGGGCTGGGAGGAGAAGGCGGTGCAGCGGGAGTGGGGGCCGTGGCATTCTGGCCGCTTCCTCGTGTGACTCTCTGAGCCTCCAGGGCCTGCTCGGGCGGATCACGTATGTGCCGCTTCCACTCGGTGACGGAACGCTGCTGTGCACGCCCGGCCTTACGGCCGAGGGTCAGAGAGCACCCAGGTCCTGATGGGCAGCTCGGGTCCCGGGGTGACGTGTTGGTCCGTGGTTAAGTGTTCAGTCTGTTTCAGGCCAAGAGCTGTTTCTCACAAGGAGAGTAGCTGTCTGTGGAGGGTGGCAGGGCTTTGCCCCCAAACCCTAAGGGTCTGACTGAGATTCATCCGCCAAAGGCTCCAACAGCATCCCTTTCTGCCGTCGGTGCTTCAGGCACCCTTGGATCTGCTGGATCACATGACCCGAGTGGCAGCACCCCTCGCTTGGTGGCTGACCTGTGCGGAGCCCTGTCTTGTTCTGGGCCTCCCTCAACACCAGCAGCTTTTGGGGTCACGAGGTAAATAGGCCAGAGTGTCACACCCAAATCAGGGACATGTTACCTCCCAAATCCAAAGAGGCCCACTAGGCATTGTGTCTCCGTGTTGGTTGTAGGAGGGACCAGAGGCAGCAACTTCCCTCTCACCTCAGAAGGGATCTCTGCACGTGGCGCTCACCACTGGACCCTTAGAAATTTCACTGAGGCAGAAGGCACGTGAATTTTAATTGGATTGATTTCCCACCCTCTGACACCAAATGTTTTACCAGTACGTTTAGAGTAACTGCTACTTTTTGCTCACTAGGTCCCGTCAGCATGATCTCATCAGTGTCATAGGCCAGTGTGATGGCTTGTGGAAGGGAAAGGGGACGGAGATCTCTGTGAGCTAAGCCGTGACGTGGGGCTGGAGAGCTGATAGAGCCCTGCGGTGGGGCAGCGAAGGTGCAGTGCTGGCCTTGCCCGCGGGAAGCACACTGCTTCCGCTGGGCCTTACTGTCAGGGACGGAGGGAAGGACACCAGAGGAGGTGTGGGTGTGCTCAGGTAGTGGAACCCCATCTGGTACGCCAGCCGCAGTTGCAGTCACCACCTGGTTAAGCTTCTGCACAGGCCAAATAGGTGAGTTGAATGGGGATGTGGTGGGCCTCTTTCAAGCCCTTAATGGTAGCACTAATGTCTGTAATCCCTCCAGGAACCTGATATTGTTTTGGTTTAATAGAGGGGGTTCTAGTGCTTTTCCCACCGTAATGGCCCTCACGCCACAAGACAGGGAACCAGTGTGGGGGTTCTGACAGCTGCTGAGTATATTGATTCAAATTATGTGCTCTGGAACTGGGGAATTAACCACAGGATGGGTTTGGGGACCCACTGGCCCATTGTGACATATACCTGAGCTAAAACCCCACGGATCCCCTGGCATCCATAGGTCCTTGCTCCAGTAATCACAGTGATGTTTTGAATCTCTTGAAATTAGAGTCAGTTCAGAGCCAGTGTCCAGTAGCTCCCAAAATGTCTGATTTTTTTTTCCCCTAATGCACTTGTCCTGATAAAAGGCTATAGGTTCCTTTGGGAAGATGATTAACAGTATAAATGCTTGGCAGTATACACTGGGGTGCTTTCTTAAGGGGACTCGACCTTCCCTTTGTTCAAGGACCTTTGGGTTTATAAACTGGCTCAAATCTGAAAGTATTGATGGGTTGTGACTCTGTTTTTATGATACAGGTTAGCCTTTTGTTCACTTGACCTAGACCTTTCCTGCCAATGCAGATCAAATCAGAATTTGCTAGGCTTCCTCTGTATTTCACGTCTAGGAACACCGTGATCCGTTGGCTAGCACCGTAGGCTGTGGGAGTCCGGCTCTTCTAACTGCTGCTGTGACTCGACTGTCCGTTACGCTGGGCACAGCCACCTTGCCTTTGCAGTTGTGCCACCACCTGGCCCCCACCACCCCTGGGATCCAGTTACTCCCCCTGCATTTTGGTTTCCAAACTCAGGGACCGTAGTTCCCATGGTAAGGCCTGGCCCGCAGAGAAAGGGCAGTTGTAGAGCTCTTTAAGGGTGCTCGGGGCTCCTCTCAAAAATTTATTTCTCACAGTAGTGGTGAAAGGTATGTCTTCTGGAATTTCCCAATAGGTCTTACATGACAAATCCACCCCAGCAATCCAACTCCCTAAGCCTGACTCCCCTCCTCTGCATTAAACCTGGGCAGGTGCAGCGTTTCTAATTCACTCACTGGGAACCATCTTTTGATCCACTGTTTAGCCAACCACCCTATCAAACTGTTAGAGTCATTTCCAGCTCCCCTGAGCTACAATTTTCAGTGCAGAATCTCTGCTTCGTGAGCCCACATCCGTAAGTTTGGGCTGAGACCACTTTATTTTCCTTCCACCATCAGCCCACACATGTTCCCTGGGCTTCTGTCTGTATAAATCAGAAAACTCAAGTAGTTCTTTTGGAGTGTAGCACGTGTCCTCACGGGTCACGCGCCTCACTCTAGGCCTGCTGGGGTGTGAGTCTAGTTATAGGTCTAGAGGCGAGGAGGGGTGGGGGCGGGTCCTGAGGAGAGTCAGCACCGCCCTGCTGCATGGCAGCTGCCTCAGTGGAGGCCTCACTGATTCCTCATGCGACGCGGGGCTGATCCCACAGAAGGGGGTGGGAAGGCCACTTCCACCAGGAATGGGGAGAACCGTTCCACTGGGAAAGGACCCACGAGAATTCAGTGGCTCCGTGTCCCCAGATTCATCAGGATCTTACCGTGCGTAGCTGGAACTGGATCCCGTTCTCTCCCAGGCAGTGCAGTCACTTCAGCAGCCAGACACCCTGCAAGGCTGAGAGTTCAGCTTGCACTGTAATTCAGCCAGTTGTGGGATGGGATCCCCGTTGATTTTCACAAGTCTCAGCCCTGCTGCCATAGGAAGTAAGGGTCTCCTCTCCTCCAGGGCACACGTAGACGCTTTCAGATCACGTATGCGGCACTTAAGCTGGGAATTCAAATCCCTGAGCTCACCCTTTTCTTTCACCACTTTGTCCAGTGACATTAGGAGCAACCAGCGAGCCTCATGATGTTTGTTAGTTCTCCGAGAATGTTCTACAGTCTCGTAAACAGTCACTTGGCTCCTTGCTTCTCATGACAAATGGTTAGGAATGTCTAATGGAAATATTTTGCACATGTTCATGGGCTGTCATTGCTCTCTTTACTGCTGGATGTATGGTCATTTAAGAATGTTACACTGTAATATTTCATCAGATTAGAGAATCAATTCCAGAAAGCCCAGAACCAGTATAGACAACTCACCCTTCACATGCTGATCCTCTAGAACCACTCTCGGTACCAAAATCTATGTTAGTCAGGATTCTTCAGAGAAACTGAAGCGATAAGAGATACACAAACACAGAGAGAGAGAGAGAGAGAGGGAGAGATTTTATTGTAAGGAATCGGCTCACAGGAGGATGGACGCGGAAAAGTTTCCTAGTCTGAAGTTGTCAAGTAGAGACCTGGGAAAGCCGATGGTGTACGTTCCTGTGTCTGAAGACAGGTGTGTACCAGCTTGAAGACAGAGAGCCCAAGTGAAGAGAGCAGATTCTCCCTGACTCAGCCTTTTGCTCTGTTCAGGCCTTCAGTGATTTGGAATCAGGCCTACTCACATTGGGAGGGGAGTCTGCTTACTGATTCAAAAGGTAGTCTCATCCAGAAACAGCCTCGCAGATGCACGCAGAGTAACATTTCGCCAGTTTTCTGGGCACTGTGCGGCCCAGTCAAGTTGACACACAAAATCACCATCAGAAATCCTCTTCTCCCAGTTACTTTCTATAGTACGGTTATTGGGATTTCAGCGTTAGGAGTGCCTCAGGGACCATTGGGTCCGTCACCTCGTTTTGCAGATGAGGAAGTGAGGTCCAGAAAGCCTGTTGGCTGAGACTCGAGTCTAGACTTTCCTGACTGCCAGTTCTCAATTCTTGCTGAGGAACCAGACTGCCTTACTTCCAGGGGCAGCAGTGCGCTCCAGTTGTGAATCAGTTTGAGGTAAGCCTCTCCATGGCTGCAGCGACATCTCCACTCAGCCTGCAGGAATGTGTCCCAGAGACGCGCTGGTGGAGGAGTGCACACAGCGTCTCCTCCTCCAGGTGGAGGGTGGTCAGAGCAGGCCAGGCGTGGCGCGGGAGGCAGCCCAACACTGGCATCCCAAGCTGCGTGGGGTTGGCTTCAGAACCAGCCCAGTTCTAAAGGGAATCATGTTCACAGGGTTTCCTCTACTTCTTTTAAGGCAGGAGCTCAGAAATATTACAGTGTAACATTCTGTGAAGCTTGTTTATCTGTTATTTCTGGAAAAGCCTTGAGTATATATTGGTATATATGATGCTTTTTTTTTTAATATCCTCAACTTAATATTTTTGGAAGATTAGATTAATTGGATGAATGGATATATGTGTTTTAATTTTTTTAGCAGAAACATTTTTACAAAATATATAGACGGTGTCTGTGTCATTAATGTTTTCTTGGATCCACGCCCTCCAGAGAGAGCCTTCCCAGAGAGCAAGGGAGGGGGTCTGCACACAGAACCCCATGGAAATCATATGTGTTGTGTGGTCATCACGTGCAGCAGAGTGGGTGTTGTGTGTCTGTGTTCATATGTTTATATGTTTTACATGTGTATCTGTGTGTGTGTGTATAAAACTTTTAAAGACAGACCAGGAAAAAGACTACCTCTGTATAAGTCTTTCCTGGCATTTGAAAAAAATCAACGCATTAGTTATCCATATAGTTATAACCCGCTTTTTTGTTTCTCTCTTACACTTTAGGACCCAAAGTGATCCAGACTTCTGCAGCTAATTTTTCACTAAATAGCAGCAAAAAGGTAAGACTGGTCTAAGTGGCAGCTGGTGGGCCCGGTAAATTTATGGGTCACTAAGAAATGGTCCTGCTTAGAGGCTCATTGCCCTGCAGCTTGCTTCTCAGGCAACACACGTTTCTCACTCACTGTCAGCTGCTGGCCTCTGGGTCCTTGTTTGCTAAAATTACCTTTTCTGCTGTAATAGTTACCTCCGTGCTGAGAAAGGATGGTGATGTTACCTCCTAGGGAGCAGTAGTTCATTTCCACAGGCTGGTTAGCACATCCTGATTCCTCCTGTGTGCAGGTCTTATTAGATGATAAGTTCTGACGATGCTCACTTAGGTTTCTGATTCTTTCTTATTATATTTGCCTAAGATGTGGTCTCCATGTCAGGTTTCTAACAGTAACAGTTCTTTCTAATGATTGTTTGGTATTTCTTTCATGAACTTGGTTTAAATGAAAAATCCTGGTTTTTTTTCCTTTAAAAAAAAAGGGGGCCTTGATTCTTCACCATCATCTTTAGAGGAAAACAAAGGTCCTTCCCATTGGAGAATTTTGGTTTTCCTTAATAAATGCTAACTTTTGTGAGAGCCCAAACAACTAAACCATTTCTTTTTCTGATATCAAACCATGTATCTTTTTCTTAATATAAATTTATTTATTTTATTTATTTATTGGCTGTGTTGGGTCTTCATGGCTGCACACGGGCTTTCTCTAGTTGCTGCGAGCGGGGGCTACTCTTTATTGTGGTGCGTGGGCTCCTCACTGTAGTGGCTTCTCTTGTTGCAGAGCAGGGGCTCAAGGTGCGTGGGCTTCAGTAGTTGTGGCACATGGGCTCAAAAGTTGTGGCTCACGGGCTCTAGAGCACAGGCTCAGTAGTTGTGGCACACAGGCTTAGTTGCTCCGCGGCATGTGGGATCTTCCCCAGAGCAGGGCTTGAAGCCATGTCCTCTGCATTGGCAGGCGGATTCTTAACTACTGCGCCACCTAGGAAATCCCAAACAATGTATCTTTATCTATAAACTGAAAGCAGTCGTCCCACATTCTCATTGCATTGTGAGGTGTGTGCCTTAAATCTGATTATTTGACCCCAAAAATACCCTCCCAGTCTTCGTTCTCCCGGCTCCCTGTTAGGTTTCCACCTACCATTCTCAAAAAAGCAAAAGGAGAAAAATGTCCGAAAACTTACCGTTTAATTCTTCTTTTTGCTATTGCTAGTTTGAGAGGGCCCTCGTTTGGCCTATCATCGCCCCCCCCCCCTTTTTTTTTTTTGCGTTTCTTTATTTTCCTTAACTCTCACACTGAGAATGTGTTTGAAGAGGTGCTGCCACAGGGACTGCCTGCTTTAGGAGTTTTCGTGAGAGACACAAGTGAATTGCAGCAGAAAGTTAGTCCTTTATTTTTTTGGAAGGCAGAATTTCACTTATATTGTCTAAAGGAATTCTGTGTTTCTGTTTCAGAGCTAACACTCCAACCTTCTTTTTTTTGTAAATGTAGATTTTGTATGTTAAGGTGGGGCATTGGGTAGACTCAGCTGAAAAGGTCACATGGATTACTTACCTTTTCTTTCTTTCTGCCTCAGCTAAGGCCAATTCAAATACCTTCCAACCCACTGTCAACATATAATCAGCAACTATGGCTGACGTGTGTCGTCGAGTTGAATCAATCTAAAGGTATGAACCTGACATTTTAGAATGATTTTTTTTGTACAAAGCACCATATTTTAAAGGTTTAAAGAGCTTTAAAATCTTTCAACAAGTGCTCAACAATGGATTATAAGGTTGGTGATTATTCTTTTTAACACCAACAAGTTGGGAGCCCCTTAAATGTCCTCCAGGGTAAGTTAGGATGCAGCCCTTGGGGAGAGCCTGTCATGGCTCAGGGAGCTCCAGTCGGCCCTCAGGGATACTGGTCATCCTTCGGGGTACTGGTCAGTGCTCAGGGAGTGCTGGGCAGCCCAGCTCGCTGGCTACGTGATGTAGGTGCTGTGGCTGCAGCCTTTTCCAGGGGGCTCCTGGGAGAGAATTAAGTCCTGGTGTCCTAAGGCAGTGGTTCTGTCCCCCAGGGACACGTGGCCGTGTCTGGAGACACGGCGACATGTTGGCTGTCACAGCTGGGAAGCAGGGGGTGCCGGCAGTATCCGGTAGGTGGAGGCCAGCGGTGCCTGAACATGCTACAGTGACAGGACAGACTCCCCACAGTAAAGAATTATCTGGCCTCAAAATGCCCGTGGTGCTGAGGCTGAGAGCCCCTGCCCAAAGCACCCGCAGTTCGTAATGACCTCGCTCTGTCCACCTAGGGCAGCACTGGGCAAGCATCCTCCCTGAGAACCCGGAAAATGTTCCACATCGTTTTCTACATACTGTGATTTAGAGGAGGCGCTTTAGTTGAAAGAATTTGAAAAGATAACCCAATGACTGCAGTAAATTAAGTGAAAAAAAATGCATACTACAAGAAAATTAACCCCTTTTTGTAACACTTTAAATAGCATAAATAAATTTGACATCACTATATATTTGTATGTCTAGAAAACAGTCTGGAAGGATGGACACAAACATGAAATTATAGTTTCTCTGGTGGTGGGATTATATGTGTTTAATACCATCTTTATGTTTTTGTTCTTTGATGTTTTTTAACAATGAGCATATAATCAGAAAAATAATAAATTATATAATCAGAAAAAATAAGAAATCTATTTTTATTTAAGATGAAGTTAAATTAAAATTTATATGGGAAATTAAGAAATAAAGCTTTGTTAGCCATGAAACATTTGCCCTTTTGTGAAATGAAACTTGGTGGTGGGTAAGACACAGAAGCTCGTGTAAGGGCTGGACTTTGCTGGCAAGTGTGAGCTTTGCAGGTATGCTGAGGCTGGTGTGTCACAGAACCTTCCTGGGCTGACACACAGGCAGGCAGGCACTTCTGCAGGTGTGGCAGCCTCTCTTGGTCTCTTCACACTGGATTTCTTTCTTTTGCAGAAATGTCTGTTCGGACAAGCTTCCCCATGACTGTTAAGGTCGATGGTGTAGCTCAGGACGGGACCACCATGTTCATTCATAGCAAAGTTCACAATCGGACGAGGACCCTCATGTGTGCAGGGGTGAGTGCGTTCGGCTGGTCCGTGATGAGCCATCTTGCTGCGTTCTTACGGAGCTGCTCTCTTAGGTAAAAAAAAACCAAGTCATACCAACGATGGCATGGAAAACCTGTCTAACTGTATGCACCGATACCTTATAAATTCTTATAAACGTACACATGTACACACTGGTACACACACACACACACAGGTACACACACACACACACACCCTGGTGCCTGTTTTTACCGTCAGTGTAACCTACTGCCTGGTGTGTCCACAGGTGACTGTTGACAGGCTGCCTGTCTCACATGAGGGTGGTCTGCCACTGTCCTCTGGTCTTTCTTTTTTTTTTTTTTCCTTCAGATCTTAATTGGAGTATAATTGCTTTACACTGATGTACCAGTTTCTGGTGTGCACCAAAGTGAATCAGCTGTGTTTATACGTATACCCCCATATCCCCTCCCTCCTGAGCCTCCCTCCCACCCTCCCTACCCCACACCTCTAGGTCATCACCGATCATCGAGTTGACCTCCCCATGCTATGCAGCAGTTTCCCACTACCATGGTCTTTCTCGACTGCTGGGGCCTTGGGTTGTTTCCAGCTGTGAGATAAATGCCCTGATCCGTTTGAGGGCTGGGACCCAGGCCTCTTAGGAAGAGTGGCCTACTTCTTTGAGCATCTACTCCAGGGTGCAGCGTGTGGCTCTGGGTTAGGAGACCGGAGGGTCCACAGTGGGAAAGGAGCCCTCACTCTAGATTTTGTTGACCCTGTGATCCGCCAGAACCCGAAGAGTCAGAACCAGATCCTGCTGTAGCACGGAGGCCCTCTCGGGACCGAACAGGTCATGGGAGCATGGACAACATTGGAAGCATCCAGATTGCATTTGGTTCTAAGATTAGGAAATGGCCTCACGGCGGGCACGTTCCGTACGTGGTCTCCTTGGGTCCCCAGCTCAGGCCCACAAGCAGGAACTGTCATTAGAGCCCCATTTTATAGAAGAAGACGCTGAGGCTTAGCAAGGTCGAAGCGCTTGCCCGAGATGACACAGATCGTGAGTGACGGGGCCAGGCCTTCCACCCAGGCTCTTTCCTTCCTAAGGTCTCACCCTTAACTCCCGCGCACACCACCTGGCTGGTAACACTGGGATACGGGGCAGCTTTTCCTGGCAAGAAAGGAGTCGGAGAGGGAGGGTTCCCCTTCAGAGGCTGGCTGCTGGCTCCGGCCCTGCTGTGTTGACGTCTGCCAGGAGATCTGAGATGGGTCCGAACCGTCGCCCGAGGGGGCTGGGCGGCAGGGAGGCCGAGCTGACGGTGCCGCCCCGCCCAGCACGGCCGTGGCAGCGTGTGCTTCCAACCTGCGCCTGGGGCATCAGGTGGGCCTGGGCAGTGGGGCCTGGGGCGGCAGCAGAGGTGACCCGACTCCCCTGCCACCTCTGTTTATCGCCCGTGCGAGCGGGTCTGTGCCAGGTTCTAAAATGTGTTTCCTCGTCTGTAAAGTGGGGCCACACCTTCCCTGGGTGTTGGTGGAAAGCGGCGAGGATGGAGGTGGGTAAGGAAGGTACGAGCTTGCACTGTTCATGCCGGCGTGAGGGTCCGGGTAACCCCCACCACACAGAATGGACAGGAGGGACGACAGGTGTGGGATCTGAAGGGACCCCAGGACCAGCCGCGGCTTCTCTGTCCCTGGACAGCCTGGGCCAGTCCCGCAGCCTCACTCTCGCCTCTCCTCTGCCTTCTTTCCTGTCCCTTAGATCAGTTCCCTCTCCTTGCCGGCTGCCCTCGTATCTTCTTAAGGCTTCTTAAGTGACACCCAGGTCTGTTTTCCTACCCGACCTCAGGCAGTCCTGGCTTGGGAAGCCTTTGCTCAACGGCAGGGTGACTCTGCCCAGTTCAGACCCACAGCTCCGGCAAGTGCCACAGGACGGCCTGCTTGCTCTGGGCCGTGGTCGGTTTCCCTGTGGCACAGGGAGGCCTGAGGGGTGTGCTGGCTTGGCCCCTGAGTCCACATCCGCATCTGTGCCTGGAGGGTGGGCTTCCTTCCCCTCGCCTCTCTGAAATAGACGAGACCTGAGCAGCCCTGATTCTTAATTCTAAAGGACGAAAGCAAGGGGCTTGGCCGGCCCGTGGGCACACACACCGCACACACACACAGATCGCAGGGCACTCTGCGTGGGAACGGCAGGCTAGTGGAGGAAAAAAAATACATAATCCACTCTACGCATCGTTACAGAAGTGGGCCAAGGAGGAAAGTCAGGCCGAGGGGTCTGATTTGTTGTGTCTGAGCTGACATGCCTCCTGCACTGGTGTATTTATGGAAATGTCAGGTTTGTGTTGCATTAACTTTTACCTTTTTATGCAGGTGAAATATTATTATTCTTAAAATTTATTTTATTGAAATATAGTTGATGTACGTTGTGTTAATTTCTGCTGTCCAGCAGTGATTGAGTTATACATGTATGTATTCTTTTCCATTATGGTTTATCATAGGATATTGAATATAGTTCCCTGTGCTGTACAGCAGCACCTGGTTGTTTATCCTATATTCTCTATATAATAGTTTACATCTGCTAATCCCAAACTCTCAATCCATCCCTCCCCCATCGCCTCTCCCCCTTGGCAACCACGCATCTGTTCTCTAGGTGACATATTATTTTGAATTGTATGAAGTAGAAAGGTTCTAATGATTGTAAGTCATGTGTTATTTGTTTCTAAATGTATCCATTTGGTTCTTGCTTTCTAAGAACTGTTTTTGGCTGGCATCTGAATTTTTCTGGACTTCTGGCAAGTCCCCTGGAGATGATGGGTCCTGATCATCTGCTGTTGGAATGTGTTACTTCGTGGGTCAGTTGGTTTGAGAGTGAGTCTTGCATGCTTTAAAGACACAGCTCTTCCTTGTGCATTTGCAGAAATGTGCAGAAATTATTGTGGCTCACCTCGGCTACCTGAATTACACTCAATACACAGTGACTGTGGGATTCGAACACCCACAGCTACACATCAAGGAAATGAACTTCACCGTAAGTATACCAGCTGACCACAGCGTTTCCATGGCTCAGTTGTTTAGCTTCCATTCTTTGTGGGATGACTGAAATAAATTACAGCATCAAAATCATGTGATTTTGGACAATGGAAGACACGTACTGTTCTAAAAGGTGTAGAGAAACCACAGTTTCTTATGTATATGGAACCACAGCTGCTTAAAGAAACAGCATGGAATTGGAAAACCTTGGTGTTCTGAGATTTAGGAGAGAGAGTAGCCTTCCAGCTGGAAGGTAATGGAGAGGCTGCCAGGTATGCCCTTTGAGGAACGCAGGACCCCCTTCTCCAGGCTGGGGAGTGGTCTTCAGATCCTGCCAGACCTCCGGTGAGGGGTCCCTGCTCTCACGTGCCTGCCTCCAATCGCACAGCTCTGATGGTTAGACTTCCCTGTCTCGTGTCCAGCTGAAGTCAGCCTCCTTGTTCCTGCCACTGGTTGGGAGTCAGAATAATCCTTGTGGTGACCAGGAACTCAGGTTTTAGATCGGACAGAAGAGCTGGGTTCGGATCCCAGTGCCACCATTTACAGTTTGACATTGCTGTGCCTGTTTGCGTATCATAAAATAGCTACCTCATACAGCTGTGACTATTAAATGAAGGTGCCAGTGGGTTCCTTTTTTAAGTTATGCTGTTTTGAGATGTGATTCACATGCCATAAAAGCAGCCTGTTCGTCGTGGATTCTCACGTCTCCCTCCCCCAGCCCCTGGCAGTCGCTGATCTGCTTTCTGACTTGCCTGCTGTGAACATTTCATATGAATGGAATCATGTACTCGTGCTCTTTTGTGAATGACATCTTTCACTAAGCAGTGTCTTCGGAGTTCATCTCTGCTTTGCTGGTATCAGCACTTCATTCCTCTTTTGCCAAATAACATGTCACTGTATGTGTGTCCATTCATCGGTGGACGGGCATTTGGGCTGGTCCCATCTTTTGGCCGTTGTGAGTAATGCTGCTGTGAGCAGGCACACACAGGTTTTCATTTGGGCGAATGGGTCCCCTTCACCGAGAGGGGGTGGTGTGTGGGAGCCCTCCTGCACCCTTACCTGCACTCCCACCGCTGCGGTTTTCTCTGTTTCCTGGGAGGCCTCTGGAGGTCTGCTGGGCGTGCAGTCGTGCCCAGCGTCTGCTCTTTGTATGTGCTTGACCAGTGGTAGCTGTGGTTACGGTCATGCTACTTCTTTTCACCTCCTGTCTCTCGACGACCCAAAGCGAGTTTATTCCTCTCTACCTGATAGCTCTGCAGGCGTCTGAAGATGGCCATCTCTGAGGTTTTTCCTTTCCTTCACGAAGCCCTGGGGGCATTACCTCTGGACCCTTCCGGCCCCAGGTTTCCTCCCCACGGCCCTGAGTGCCAGCTCCTCTAGAAGCCACATCACGTGGTGGACCCCTTGGACTTACTGTGCTGTCCAGCCTAGTCTCCTTCATTTCCAGCTCCTGTGGGGGGTTTCTGACAGTTCAGACGCTGCTCAGACATTAGCCTCTGCTCGTGAATTTCCACTCAACGCTTTTGGCTTCCTTCCTAGTGTCTCCTGATCTTTGAGCTTGAATCTCGATTCTCTTCTTTGTTGTGCAAATGATTTCCTTGAACTTTGTCTTCAGAAAATCTGATCAGCATTCTGCCTGTGTCCTCAGGTTCACGATGCAGAAGTTGAACCCAGATGGGGCCTCAGACAGATGCCCTGCGCTCGGGCGCTCTTTGGTCTCGTCCTGTGATAACATCTGTGCTTTAGATGTTGCTATTTCGCATCCTTTTGATTGGAGACTGTGGACAGAGGAGAGCACCATGTCTTCCCAACAACGGCTCTCTCCTTTCTGTCGTCTCTGTAGGAACATCGTCCCCTGCAAGCCCTTTATCAAAGTGCTCAGCAGTTTCCCCACAGGGTTTGCCTCACCCTGGCCCTGTGATGTGGGTTTGGGCCACTGTTCTGTTTGCTTTTGATTGTGGTTCTCTCCTTCCATCTTTTGTATCCATTTACATTTCCTCTTAAACGTATTCCTAAATAATTTGATACGTATTTCAGATCAACCTGGTTCATGTCGTTTCACCCTTGCTTGTCGAAGGCAGGCCGTGTGATGTTATCTTGGGCCCAATAAGGAAGTTGCTGTCAGAGCAGCTCTCCTTGAGTGATGCAAAACGAATGACCTCCTTCGTTTTGGTAGCGCTTCGCAGCATCCAGAAAACTGAGACGTAGGACCCTCGGGGTTTGCAAGGGATGTCACCTAAGCTTTTTCTCTATTTTTTGTGCATTTCTGTATTCCCAGTAACAACAGAGGACCTGGGGATAGTTAGGTTTTGTAATTAGAGAAGAACAGTGTAGCACTTCACAAAGTAAGAAATTCAGATGGCCACAAACCTATGAAATGTAAACCAAAACATTAGAGAACACAAGAAGGAATATCTTTTTAAATTTTTTTTAAAACCTATCAAACTGGCAAATAGTCAAAATACCAACAAGAAAATCACATGTAGGGTTGGTGAAATGTAAGGACACAAGTTCTCATACAGGTTAATGGGGTGTAAATTGGCTGAACTTTTGGGGCCAGTTTGGCAATGTATCAAAGCCTATATGTGTATGTTATTTTTGACCTTGTAGTTCTAGGAGTTTATTCTAAAGAAATAATTTAAAATGTCCACAAAGATTTATGTTCAAACATGTTCCTCATAGCAGGAAGTTGGGAGAAATCTGTATTTCAGCAGAAACGTTCTGGTTAAATAAATAAATTAGTTCTTCTGTAGCTGTTACAGTAATAAACTGGTCACAAAGTAGGCTAGGTAGCACAAACCACATACTGATTTTTTTTTAAAAAAGAAAAGTGCACGAATTAAAAGTGTTAATTAAAATTTTGTATTTTAGAAAACCGAAGACCATCTCTGGGTGGTTGGGTTAATGTTTCTTTTCTTTTTTTCCCCTCTATTTTTAATAATGAGATTTTATTTCAATTACATTTATAATCAGGAGAGAAAATTATTTGTTTTTTTAGAAAAAAACAACTAACATTTGAAAGATGAAGTCTAAGATGCAATCCAGCCGTTCACCCCAAGAAGCTCAGAGCTGCTTGAGAGCCACAAGTTCACATTATGCCTACAGCTTGTCTAGAGATGAACTAAGAAATTAGCGAATCTTATGCAAAGTGTTTCTATATCTTTTATAAAACTGCTGTTGAAGGCAATATCCGTTAATCTGTGAACTCTCACCTAAACCTCCAAACAGAATTCCTTTGACCTTTTTTTGTTAACTCCTCTTATTAGAGAATGAAAGCTGTATAGCTCCTCACATTTCTCTTTTGGTATCAGCTGCTACAAATCTCCGAAAGTTCTATGCTGAACTGTAGTAATTACTAACGTCCTGGTACGGGTTGCTGGTATAATTACCCTCTTTCTTTATTGTTTTACCTTTGAAAAAATCCTCTCAAGTGGTTTCTGTCTAATCTGGATTTTTATTATCAACCACCTTCATCCCTTTTTGGAAGCAAACAAAGTATAATGAATAAAGTATATCTTTAGAGTATCTTAGTGATACTGTTACATGCCCACCAGAATGGCTAAAATGAAAAAGGCCAAAAGATGCCAAAGTTGGCAATGATGCGGAGCTGCCAGAGCTCATAGCCTGCTAGTGACAGTGTAAATTGGTGCAATGGAAGTGCATAATATATTGACTAAAGGACTTACATTTAAACCCACAGACCTGAATCCATGCAGTGGCTGCTCTCCTGTGAGGGCACAGGCACGGCCACTGCTTGACAGGAGCCCTGTGGACTGTTGCCCTCCTGGCCCCAGCATCACTGGGCCCACGACTACTGGAGGGTTGTTGTCTATAGTGGAGGGACCGGGGCCCTACCCTCTGAGCTTCGCGCCGTCTTCTCAGGCTCACTCAAGGGAAAAGAAAGACTTTTCAAACCCTTGGCACCAGTGAACGCCCGATTGAGCTGTGAGGCTGGTTTGGCCTCAGCGGGACACCAAGGTACTTCTGCTCAACTGCTGCTGACAAGGGCAGCCTCCTGGAGGCGGCTCCTGTGTGGCAGTGGTTCCCTGCAGCAGGAAGGGCACGGGAAGGGGCCACCGGAGCAGGTAAGACTGGCCTGAAAGGCACAAGGTATTGAGCGCCTGCCGTGCGGCAGGTTCCAGCCTGCAATCCAACCCCGGGAGCCAGGATTTAACTCTGTCTCTCTTCTTCACCCCAGCTCCTCATCTTTCTCCTCCCTCCTACGAGCTCACATTTTAGAACTATTGGGTAGGCCGAAAAGTCCCTTCAGGTTTTTCCATAATATCCTATGGAAAAAAACCTTAAATCCTATAAAATGCATACTTTAGGTTTAGCTATTTATTTATTGAATAAAGCATTGTTTTCTAGTGCAAATTTTTGAAGTGAACGAGTTGATTATTTTGTGCTTATGCTCCTCTGGCAGAATCCTGAACCTGAATCCTCCCTCCTTCTGGGGAGTCCATGGTTATTTTCTTTCTTAAAGTTACAGTCCCTTGAGGGTAAAAAAGTACATGCTTTTGTTGATGAGAAAAACCTGGCCTCTGTTCACCGATGCTGAATAGAAATACGGAGACAGAGCTCTGGAGGAGCAGAAAGGAACAGCTTTGTTACTTTGCCAGACAAAGGGGGAACACAGTGGCTAGCGCCTCACGAACTGTGCCCCCCTCCCTGGGGAATAGGGAGAGGGCTTATAGTTGGGGCTCCCGGTCAGGGGTAGGTGAGAAGGATCAAGGCGGTAACAGTTGATGGGTCGGTGGTGAGTACCGGGCAGTCAGCGTCACCAGCCTTCAAGTCCAGCCGGCCTGGGGTCTGCATTGCTTGTGGACAGCATACCATCGTTAATCATTAACTTCTCCCACCGGGAGGGGGTTTCGACTTCTGCAAAATAGCTCAAAGATACAGTGGTGTGTGTTGTTGCTGGGGGAACAGGACCTGCCCCAAGGCTGCTCGTGACTCTTTCTCCTTCTCCCGGGTCTCACGCATCCCCTCCCTTCACGAGTTAACAACTGCTTGAGTCTGCCCTTTGGAGCTCAGGGAAGGTCTTGGAGGCTGAATGAAGGCTGTTGCCTATAATCAAGGAAATAGGGGACACAGAAAGGCTCTGTGCCCCACAAGGCCCTGCTCCGTATCACGTTCTTCACTGTTACGTTAAACATATTTTGTGAGTCTTTTCTTCATGGTAACACTTCTTTTTTCTCTTCTTGATCATGCCTTAAAATCTATGACTGAGATATGTGTTATACTTTTTTCTTTTGAATATTGCATTCGTATCAACACTCGCCCCATCATTTGCTCATAATCACTACTGTGATCGTTTTGTAAATGATACTGTCGTAAAATGTAAACAGTATAGCAATAATCTTAATAGCTGTACTGTTTTGGATTTATAATAGCAGCTATTATTTACTGACTATTTGCTCTTTGCCAGGTACTGCACTAAACTTTTTATATGCATCATCTTATTTAAATGTTAATGATAGTTCTACACGGTAGCTACTTTATGGCGGAGACATCTGAGGTTTCATGAGATTAAGTAACTCCGAACCTCTGACGTCACCGTTCATATGATCTTAATTACTACAATTTCAACTTTCCATTAACATCAGTTGTTAATAGTTCTCCTTGCATTACAGATTCGTTTGTGTTTTTTACAGTTTTATGTAAATGGAACCATACAATATGTCTGAGTTCTTGCACTCAGTATAATTACCTTGCGACTGATGAATGATGCTGGCTGTCTCAGTAGTTCATTCCTTTGTGTCGCTGCGCAATACTCCCTGCGTGGACATAGCACAGTGAGTTTATCCACTGACCTGCTCACGGATATCTGGATTGTTTCCAGTTTGGGGCTGTTATAAATAAAGCTGCTGTGAACTCCTGTGCACAAACCTTTACATGGACATGTGCTTTCACTTCCCTTGGGGAAATACCTAGGAATGGGATGCTGAGTCACGTGGCGGGGGTCTGTTTAACTGTGTAGGACGTTGGCAGAGGGGGTTCAGAGTACTGGCTGTATTGTCTCATGTTCCCGTCAGCGGTGTGTGCGGGTCCCAGTTGCTTCACATCCTCTTCCCGTCAGCACTCGGTTGGTCAGTCTTAATTTAGTTTTGGCTATCGTAATAGGTGTGCAGTGGTATTGCATTGTAGTTTTGATTTACAATACTTTGAAAATATTGGTCTTCTGACTTGCATTTTTGACAAGAAACCTATCATCCTATCTTTGTCCTCTGTAACAGTTCTCCCTTCCAGCCCCTCCCCCTCACTTTTAGGATTTTTCTCTTCTACTTATTTAAACAGTTTGATTATGGTGTTACTTGATATACTTTTCTTTGTGTTCCTTGTACTTAGGGTACATTGAGCTTCTTGAATTTCGGAGTTTATAGTTTTCGTCAGATTGGGGAAATTTTTGGCCGTTATTTCTACAAATATTTTTTCTGTCCTCCTGCCTTCTTCCCACCAATAGAAATTCGGGGACTCCAAACATGCATCTACTAGGCCACCGGAAATTGCCTCGCAGCTTGCTGATGCTCTGTTCATTTTTTCCTCTGTTGCATTTTAAATGGACCCTTTTGCTCTGTCTTCACGTTTACACCCTCTGTGATGCGGAACCTGCTGTCCGTCACCCTTCAGGTCTCTGCTTCACATGTGCAAACTCTCCCCTCGTTTCTTGATGTCCTTATCTGCTAATTCTGTCATCTGTGATTTCTGAGTCATTTTTCATTGATTAGTTTTTTCTCACTATGTTTCATGTTTTCTTGCTTTTTTACACGTATGGTATTTTTGATTCAGTGCCAGGCATTATTGATTGCTAGAGTTTTGTATTCTTATAAATATCCTTGAGCTCTGTTCCAGGATATGGTAACGTTACTTGGAAACAGTTTGTTCTTTTCAGGCCTTGATTTTAAACTTTGCTTGGTGGGACCAACGCAGCATTGAGTCTAAGGCTGATTTTTCCTCACCGCTGAGACAGACGTACTTGGGGTACGCTGCACAATATCCCTCTGATGGTGCATTTTTCTTGCTGTTACTGGCCCTCTGTGAGTGCCAGTGATCCTTTCAGGAATTTTCTCCTGGCCTTGGGTAGTTTACTCCCTCTCATGCACAGATCAGTATTCAGGTGAAGATGTGGGGAGGCGACCTTTGGCAGATGTCTGGAGCTTGCTCTGTACCTGCTGGTACTCTGTCCTGTGAGCCACAGCCGGTGAGCTGTGTCCCTGCACTCACAGCGGCGTGTTCATGACTCAGGGAGACCACTGAGCTCTGCTCAGGTTCCCCCAGGGCTTGGAGTGACCAGAGGGTCACTCCCCCATGCTAGAGATTACGGCCCTTCATTGCCTCGTGTCCAGTGTCTGTGTGTGTGTGTGTGTGTATACATTTAATGTTTCAGGCAAGTAAAATGCATCTGGTATCTTTAACTCTGTTGCTCTGTTACAATTTTTAACTTGCTCAGATGATTTTAATTCAGTGCATTAAAAGCCTGGGGCTCCCTAGCCCAGTGCAGCACCGCGCGCTGGGGTCTGGTGATGAATCTGGCTGGTGACCGAGGTGGGAAGGTCTGCCTTCCACCTGCTGTCAGCACACGGGGCCTCATCCTCGCTCTGTTAGCCATGCACTTGATGTGAGTGAGACTACTCAGCACAAGAACTGACAACTGTAATTCCACAGTATTTTTTGATCTCAGATTCATATTTATAAGTTTCACTCAGTCTTTTTTAGAACATCATACTCACATTTTTCCGTCTTTTAAAAATCTGTCTCTTTTCATGGAAAGCATGGCTTTTGCTAATAAAGAGATTGACAGCATTGATCTTTGATATGAGATTTAAAAGCCAGATGCTCTTATTATAGAATAATTTATCTGCCAGATTTATCATCAGTATGCCACCATTTAAAACTATTTTCAACTCTTGGTACAAGGTGTGTGTTCTTTAATATAAGAACAAAATGTACTAAGTGTTAAAATTTTAGCGCATGTAAGAAAGTATAAGAGAACATTTTAAACTGCCCGTAGTCTCATATTTAGAGATAACTATTATTAATAATGTGGTGTACTTCCTTTTAGTTGAATTTTTTTCACATTGTTTTCCTGCTTTGCATTTCAGTGGAAGACTTATGACCCTGCCTTTTCCCACTTGGAAATTTGGTTCCGATTTGTCTTTGTGGTGCTTACCTTCATTGTCACTGTAAGTACTGATCACCCTCCTAACAAGAGCGAAGTCTGTCCATCAGTTATGGCCATCAGCACGTGGGAGGTTTATCTGAACTCTGAGACACTCCGTCCAGTGGCCCGACCTGATGGTACTAACTATTCTGTATTTCTGCTGGGTGCTGCACTGCAAGAATGCTGCGGTATCTTTAGTAAGGACTTTGCATAGTGTCATAGTAATTACAGGTCACTGACTTGTAAGTGAATTCTCATTGGTGTGGAGTGACAAGTGCCATTTAACCTGTGTGGAAGGGATTCTGCCTCGTTTGAGTGGCCTTTGAGTGCAGATACAGCATGTTCTTGGGGTTTTGCTTTTGGAAAAGTGGACCAAACCTTTCAGTCTTTGGGCTTTTTCAGGAGTGAGGTTGGCTCATTTGGGATCTGAGGTCTGTCCACAAATGCACCGTGACTTTGGGGGGCGTTCACCCGCAAAGTACAGGCAGTCCCCACGGAGGCCCAGCCAGTGACGGTGGGAAGTTATGAATTGGAGGAAGAGGAAGTGTGCCTGAAGGGTGGTATCCTGCCCCCGTCAGCTGCCTGCCCGGTGCTGATGCAGAGGGTGTGACGCTTAGGAGATGGGTCCACTCTTTACAATGGTGGCCGCTCCAGTTGCCACCCAAGGAGCTTGTTGCTTCACAGACTAACCGTATGCAGAAGGACACGGGCTCACAGGAGACACGTGAGGGAAGTGCCAGATGGTGGTGATCTGGGTGTGGCTGGAGGGCAGGACACGGCCACGGGGTATGCAGAGAGCTGGGGATGGCCAGGGCCTCCCCTGGTGAGCTCGCTGAAGGAAAGTGGAAAACTGCTGTTTATACTTGGTCAGAAATCCTTGCTATTTCTTGAAAGATTTCTGTTGCCTGGGATTCTGCCGTACTCTGGGGCCCAAAGAACTGGCACCCAGGGCCCCCTGTTCTCAAACAAGAGAAATGGGCCTGCTTCTGGCAGACTGGGGGAAATGGCCCATCAGTCCAGGAAGTCCAAATTGCTTAGGAAATTATTGGCTTATGTTAGATTGCAGAAAAAAACAAAAAACGACTCCAGGCCTAAAAACCACAAGTTGTATGATGTTTTAAAGGGTTTAAAGAAACCTCTCCCATGAGCCACTGCCCCTTCAGGGAGGTGTTTGAAAAGAAGCACATCATCTGACCGTGGTTATATATTAGCCTCGTTCCTTGGCTTTTCCTCTGGGCACCCTGGTGCCTCCCTGGTGTCATCTGTGAAAGTCGCACCTCTGGGAGCGTGTGGCCTTTGCCTGGGATGGTCCTTCCCTGCAGCTCAGTGGGCGCCGGCCTGATAGAAGCAGCCTGCCCAGGAAGGACTGGGGAGGCCAGAGGGTTTATGGCTGTGACATTCCTCATCCCCTCCTGCCCCTGTGAGAACAGCTGTGACCGTCTTATCTGAGGCTCCTTGGCAGCAATTTACCGTCTTCTCCCAGTTGTCACTGGTGGTCTCAGGGTCAGTTCAGCAAGCGGTTGGCTCAGCAGGTCTTGGCTGGCGCTGAGGCCTTCGATTTGGGAAGACTGATGTAGGGTGATGCTCGCAGAGGTGGGCAAAGACAGTGACTGGGGGCCTGGTCTGGTTCGCAGTGCCTGTTCGCTCACTCCCTGCGCAAGTTTTCCATGCGAGACTGGGGCATCGAGCAGAAGTGGATGTCCGTTCTCCTGCCTCTGCTGCTGCTTTACAACGGTAGGTGCCAGTTTTACTTCGGCTCTTTCCCCTTGATGCTGAAGGCTGGAAGGCATCCTGGAGGCGGCCTGGGGCCCCTGAAGGAACAGGTGGTAGCGCCCCCGTGTGGCCTGAGGGACACTGCGCCAGGACACGGCGGGTGCCTGCAGCTTTCCCCCTGCCTGGAGGTTAAAACCTGGAAGAGCTGTAGACACGGTCTTGGGACTTGGCTGAGGGTGGCGGCACTGCTGTCTGCTCCTCGCCCCCTGCCCCAGAAAGCATTTGCTTCCAGAGCTGCAGCGCTGGGTCCTGGGCCCACGGGCAGGAGAGCGGCTGGCAGGAGCAGGTGGCACTCAGTCGTCATGCCTGGAGCCATCTATTCACTGGCTTTTCGGTTTTTTGAAAACCGAGACAGTCTTTAGTTCACTACCTTCCCCGTGGCTCTGGCAGGGGAGAAAGAGATCATGAGTTCTGCCCTCCTGTGGGGATGGGGTGCCTGCCCAGGGGCTGGCGAGTCTGTCTGCCTTTTGCCTTCCAGACCCGTTCTTCCCCCTCTCCTTCCTGGTGAACAGCTGGTTCCCGGGGATGCTGGACGACCTCTTCCAGTCTGTGTTCCTGTGCGCCCTGCTGCTCTTCTGGCTGTGTGTGTACCACGGGATCAGGGTGCAGGTGAGCCGTCCGCACTGCCAGAGGGAGTGGGGGACTCAGTCCTTCTACTCCAGACTCTGGTGAGAATCCTTAAGGTGAACTTGTCCTTGGGAACCTGTCTTCAGCCTCACAGTCAACAGAATAGTGCATGCTGTGTGAAAACGATCGGAGTATCTCTGATCCAGTATGGTCTGTGAGGGGTTAATAGTTTTCTAGAATTGCTAACTTCTCTTTCTTTCTTTTTTTTTTTTTAAGGGAGAAAGGAAGTGCTTGACTTTCTATTTGCCTAAATTCCTCATCGTTGGACTGTTGTGGTTGGCCTCTGCTACCCTCGGAATATGGCAGACGTGAGTAATTTTATTACGTGTGAGACTTCAGTCTTGGAAGGCGTGTAACAAGGTGGACAGACCCGAAGTTGACTGTGTTCTGTGAACTCATACAGAAAGGACTCTGTCGCCCAGGGTTTCAAGACTTGGTGGCGTGGCTTGAACTGAGGGTTCATTTTTGCTTGAATGGCACATAGAGATATACACGATCCTTCTAGTCTAAGGTGGGAAGCAGAAAAGACCACGTCATTTCAGATTTCTCTTGCTGAGAAGCAGAGACTTCGTTTGTAGGAATGACACTCAGGTCGGCTCTTGGCTCCCGACAGTCCCTGGATGTTAAGGTTTCTCCTTCAGCTGGTGTGTGTAAACCTTCCCATCCTTACACCAGCTCCCAGGGTTGCTCTCTAGTGTCTTTGTCCGTCTGTAAAATTGGCACCATTGCAGAAGCTCAAGGTAGTAGCAACCTGATTCACCCAAATAGGATTTTCTGCAGGAACTAGTCCCATCTCGGGGGGTGTGAGGTTGGCACCTGGCACAGTAACAATAGGACTTAGCTCACGTCTCCGCTTCCCTTGCCCCGCCCACCGGTCATCTCAGCTGCCCAGTGTCATTTTGAGATGCATTTCATGGAAGTTTATATTTACCTTTATTGCTTTCTTTGTGTGCTTATCTGTTTCCTGGTACCTGTATATGCCATTGAAAAGGTGCCTGGAAAACAACTTTTAAAATTGGAAGAGAACTAGTGTAGGGATTTTCGTAATGAAAAATACTGTACTTCACAATACTGATGACTGTGGACAGTAAGTTTAGTAGTGTTGTGTGCATTTTCAATAGGTAATTTGGGATTTCTCATAAATTGCGGATTACTTTTTAAAAATCTTTTACTGTTGGTCAGCAAGTAGTTTATATTAGTAAGTTTTTTAAAAAGCCAAGTGAGAGAAAGTATAAAATAAAAAGTAAACTAATTATTAATCTATGGCTGGTCTTTTTTTTTTTTTTATAACATCGTATTTCTAGAGTTAATGAATTACATGATCCAATGTACCAGTATCGAGTTGACACAGGAAATTTCCAGGTAAGGATTGTTAATGAAGCCTGAGGAATTTTTTTTTAACTGCTGTTTTAAAAAGCCACTGAATTTTGAAACTTAAATTGCGCTATTGATACAAGTGTCCCACCTGGTTATTTGGAAAGGTCCATAGAAAGTTCATGTGTGGTTTTGACCCACTGTCTTCTAGATGATCTAGTTCAGTCCCTTCATTTCACAGAAAAGAAAACCAAGGTCCAGAAAAATTGAGATCCCGGCCTGGACGCTTTGTTGGACACGTAGCACTGTCATCCTAAGCAGGCAGGGAGCCAGACCCTCACCCTGGGAAGAGAAAGTAGGAGCCACTGCTGCTTATTGAGCACCTGCTACGTTCCAGGCCCCGTGCTCGGAGCCTTCCGTGTGTCATGGAGGCGTTTGCTCATCTGACGGGCAGGGCCAGGTGTCCTCTTGGGGTGAACGGGTCAGCTGTGCACACAGAGAGGCTCATCCGGGATGAGGAGAGTCAGAGTGGCAGGAGCATGTCTTGTGTTGCTCTAGGCCACGACCTTCAGGGCTCCAGGTCCCTCTTAGAAAGGGCTGGCTTTCCTGCGTATGTTGTCGGAGGGAGAAGCAGCACTGAGACCCTGTGGTCATTCAAGTGCCCGTCTTGTTTCGCTCCAGGGAATGAAGGTTTTCTTCATGGTGGTGGCCGCCGTGTACATCTTATACCTTTTGTTCTTGATCGTGCGGGCCTGCTCTGAGCTGCGTCACATGCCTTACGTGGGTAAGCACTGGTCTTAGACTGCCCACCCCCGCGGGAGAGGGACGGCCTGACCTGGAGGGCAGACCCAGGGGCTGCATCAGAGCCTTCGCGGGAGAGCCGCGGCCCGGCCGCAGGGTGCCTCTGGGCCATTTGGACAGCGCCTCGGGCCAGCGCTGGCAGGAGGCCTGTGGGGTGGAAGCCACCTGGGGCCCCGGGTGCCAATAGCCTGGATCCTTCTGGAATCACACCTTAGAAGGTGGCAGGGGTGATGGTCCTTGTCTTTGAATTGGGACGAGTCACCTGATGTCATAGGATCCTTTACCCCAATCTGTCACAACCAAGTAATAGTGGCCACGGCCTCACTGGAGGCCCTTCTGGTCTCAGAGGAGATGAGACAGCATTTCTGCTGGGCTTCAGGTACTAAAACAGGTTTAAAGTCCAGAGGGAAGAAGGGTTTTGTTTGGAAGCTTTGTCTTTATTTTTGTCTTTATTTTGAAGATCCCTGGGATGAGTAGAATTTAATTTGAATTTGGTGATTTAATGAGAGTATTTATTTCTTTTTCAGATCTCAGGTTGAAATTTTTGACTGCATTGACTTTTGTAGTGCTTGTCATTAGGTAAGAAGACTTAATTTCTTAAAAGAAGCAAAATGTGAGTTTTTATTTTACTGTCATGAATATATTTTCTCCCCTTTTGTGGGGTTAATTTTAGGGTGCTTCTAGCCAGGTGTATCCACTAGTCTGAAGCCCATCGCCGGCAGGGCCCTGAGCGTGTGGGTGGCTGAGGGAGCAGGTTCTGCTGTGCGTGCCCAGGGGAGAGAAGAGCTTAGGGAGGCCTGCAGCCCAGTGCTGCTCGAGTTCCCTCCTCGCTCTGACTTGCGCCGTGTAAGGCAGCAGACACAGCAGAAACAAGTCAGGGTTAGGATCTCGGGTGACGTGCTTGGCACCTGGGGTCCTTCTGCCACTCCATGGACGGGACCGAGGTGGGTATCATTGAACCACACGTGCTGTTGGCCCAGAGGGAGGCGGGCAGGAGATGCTGTGCTGCAGAGCAGGTACCGAGGCCTCTCCCGAGTCCGTGGGCTGGCCTGAGGGACTGCGGGGAGCTGGGTCTGTGAATGAATTCCAGATAATTGCTTGCTTGTTTTTGGTTTGTTGCTTTCTCCTAAAATCAGAATCCCAAAGGGGAGAAACATCTAGTTATCTGCATTTCTTTCTTGGTTGTTTGGGTGGCAAATAAGTGGCTGTCAGCCCTTTCCAGGGGAGGAACCACTGCGGGCCCTGAAAGGCTGGCTGTCCACTGCCCCACTGGGATCCCAGCCTTGTCGGATGGGGGATCCTAGAGGCCTCTGGGTTCATTCACCGCCCCTGCAGGAGGTGTGTGCTCCCCTCACCAAAGCATGTCAACTTGGCCTGGTCTTCGAAATCAGCTTGGTTTTATTCAGCAGCTAAACTGACCTGAAAATAGAGGTGCACGTGTTGTGACTCAATCTCTCTTCAGCCCTTGGTACAGCCTCACACACACCCCCTCACCTCCTGTTACACAGGAACACCCCTCGCATCCCCTCACACAACGTTCTGTCTCACACATGCCCCTCCACCCCCTACACAGCCTTGCCCTCAGGCTGCCGCCGTCCACGGCTTGGGAGCTACTGTCTCCTTGTAGTGACCTCTGTGTGTCTGTCTAGAAGTTGTTTCGCTTTTGTGGTCTTTCTTCATCGAAGTTTCAAGGGGATTCATTCATCCGTACAGCAGATATTTATGAAGTGCCTGTGCTGGTAACTAGGCAGACAGACTCCCCCCTGTTGTGGCACTTATATCCCAGCGGAGGAGGGCAGTAATAAAAAATAAACAGCCTAAGTGCCATAATGACAGCAGAGAGATGTGACGATGGCAGGAGGGCTGTGGCTGCTTTAATGGGGCTCGTGGGGGACGCCTCTCTGAGCAGGGGGCCTGGGGCCCGAAGTAGTGCCCTGAAGCCTGGGCTCAGGGACAGCAGCGTTGCAGGGGGTGAGGACGTGAGGGAGGGTGGCTGCCGGGAGGTCAGGTCGCCCCGCAGGCCACGGTGAAGAGTCCAGGTTCTGTTCTCAGTGATGGGAGTCGTTCGCAGAGTTTTAAGCTGGGAGGTGAAGGGACCTGATTCACATTTTATTAAACAGTCAGTCTGGCTAGAGTGGAGATTGGGCCCCAGGGAGGGGAATTGGGCTCCTCAGTACCAGAACGCTCTATAGTCATGTGTGTCGGTGGGCAGGTGTCAGACAGGTGTGTGAACCGCTGCCCGGGAGGGGAAGGAGGACAATGAGGAGCAGACCCTCCCCTGGGGGGCTGATGGTCTGTTGGAGGAGATGGTCCTGAAAGCACAAACTGAGCATATAAGAGAAGAGGAGGAGCACATGCCCAGGGGCCACAAGGCCCCAATTCGAGGCTGTGACAAGGTCTGCATCAGCGTCGGCTGATCCTGTCCCAGCAGCTGGGCCTCCTGGGTCTGAGACCTGGAACCCAGCAGAGGGGCTGTGTGTGCACGTGTGCACTGCATGTGTGCGCGCGTGTGTACGAGTCTCCATGCAGATAAGGTCATGACTAGACTAAGTGAATACAGCACGTTATATATGAAGCTAGCGCTGTTTCTTGGTATGTTTTTACATATCGTCCCCCCTCCCTTCTTTTTCAGCATTGTCATCCTTTATTTAAGGTTCGGAGCACAAGTATTACAAGACAATTTTGTAGCTGAACTGTCAACTCACTACCAGAATTATATCCTTTTATGGGAAGATGTCAGGGGTCAGGCACACACCCTAGTGGAGTGGGTAGCATTGTGGGTCTGTGATCATCAGGAAGAGGCAGGTGACCTTTACAGCGCACCCTGGGGGCCCACACCTATCTGTGCTGACTGAGAGGCCCAGGAACCCCAGCGCCTGCAGCTGCTCTCCACACCCTGCTCACCTCTCTGTGGGGCGGGGACTGGAGGGGTCCAGTCACCATCCAAGCCTCGGGTCAGGCCAGGGCTGCCTGCCTGTCCCTGCAGAGCACTGGGAAGAGGCCGAAGCCTGATTTGAGGGTCCTCTCTACCCAGATGGGATCTCTGCCATCTCCCAGGTGTATCCAGCTGCGGTTGACACCTGTGTCTGCGAGGAGGGCTCGTGAACAGCGGGACCTCCTTCGCGTGCCTGAGGCCCCGTTGCCTCAGCGGGAAGCTCCTCTTTTGGATGCCGGATCAGGCCAAGTGTGTGCTTCCCACCCCTGCTTTCTGTGATGGCATCCATCAGGGGACACTTCAGGGTTCATCCCTCACCTCTTGGGTTCTTTCCATGAGGCCTCTTATCTTACTTACATCCTTAGCATCAGTGCATGGTTTTTCACTTTCTTGTGACTGAATTGCACACTAAGCTTTTATCAGATTCTCAAAGGGGCCTGTAACCCAGAAAAGATTAAGAAGGACAAGTTCAAGAGTCTGTTTCCAGTTCTTCGTTTCATTTTTGACTCACCGTATTTGCGTGGCCTTCCTGCCCTTTGCGTGTGACTTGATCTCATCAGGTCCTGCCACCTCCAGAGGTTTCCATGGATAGAAGAGGGCACGGCTCACCTGTGGTTTACAGGTGCACTTGCAAGGTTATTGTAACCTCAAGCTGTGGGCCTGCCCTGTGGCGCCCACCCTGTGGCGCCCTGACATCTGGTTGTGGACCCCGAGGTCCTGGCTGCTGGTACAGTCACTGATGGTTGGGGGTGGGGTTGGCTGACGTGTCCAAACAGACGGTGGCCCAGGACTGCTTCTTCCCTTGACCAGTGTCACCAGCTGAATTCTTATCTTTCTACGGCTTGTTGAACTTTTACCTCTACACTTTGGCCTTTGTGTATTCGCCCTCGAAGAACGCCCTTTATGGTAAGCCGCCGCCGGGCCCGCTGACCGGGTAGCGTGGGCAGCAGTTCTGGTCCTGGTTGCTGGGCTCCCGTTGCGCAGGCGCCGTGGCCGCAGAGCCGGCTCTTTAGCGGAGACACGAAGTGGGTCCCAATACTGAGCCCCAAGCTGCAGGTAGGGCCCAGCAGGTGCTGTGTCCTTACAGCCCGATATGCAGGAACAGAAATGTGTCAGAGGGTCCTGACACGAGCATGTCCGTCAGCCCTGTGAAATAAAGTCTCTTGAAAACAAGTGCCGTGACCATCAAAAGAAAGCCAGATGTACACCCTGCCCCACCTCCCAAAAGAACCAAAGCAGAACAGCCCTCTTGCCCCGGAATGAGAAGAGCGAGAACTTCCTGGAACTGGGGCAGCGTGTGGCACAGCAGGGCCACGTGGCTGTCCATGGAGGGAGCTCTCAGCACGTGCACAGCGGGTCCTGGCGGAGATGCCGTTACCCCCTTTCATGGGTGACGGACTGTGGACCAGGAGGCTTTGCTCAGGCCCAGGGCGGGAGGGCGAGGCGGGCAGACCCGGGTTTCCAGCCCCGCTCCGGGTGAGGACTTGCGGGAACGCCAGGTTGGTCAGGGGCCTCACTCCAGGCGGCTTTTCCCCCCAGGCTCCCGCTCAGTGCTCCCGGCCCGTGGGTGAGAGCAGGCACCCCCCGGGAACAGAATGGTCTGTTCGGCTCACGCAGGCCTTAAATGGTGGAAGCGGGAATTGGAACCCAGCTCTTTCTGATTCCCATCCTTCTTCTAGGACAGCATTCTGCCTCTCCGGGCTAATGACATTAAAATGCTTGCTGGTTTTCAGAGTCCCAGCTGAAGGACAACCCCGCCTTCTCCATGCTCAACGACTCGGACGACGATGTCATATACGGGTAAGTCCCCATCGCTGCCAAAGGCTGCCCAGCGGGGAGCGCTCAGCCTGCTTTTGTGTGTTCACTGAAGAGGCTGGTATCATTCTAAGATGATTTTCAAGGTATTGTCCCATTTCTTTCACCTGGGAGTGTCATGTGATCCCCTGGTTTTCTGTTGTCACGTTACTAAGGTTTAGATGGGGTAATGTTCCTTCCTGCTGGACACCTGAGTGGTGACCTCTTTCTGGATGATGGGCCCAGTGATCAGTGGAACTGAAGGAGTGGGAGGAATCAGTTGGTGATAGAGATAGAGCAAGTGTGAAGAGGAAAATAAATCTAGTGCTGTCAAAAGCCGCATGATATCAAAGGTCTCTTTTGTAACAGGAGTGACTATGAGGAAATGCCCCTGCAGAACGGCCAGGCCATCCGGGCCCAGTACAAGGAGGGGTCTGAGAGTGACTGAGCCCCCGGCCACGTGGCCTGCCAAGACCGCTTCCCGGCCTTCCTCTACCTGCCTGAATGCTGACTTGTCTTACAAGCAGAGATTTCCTGGTCCTTATTTGTTTACATACTTTTGAAAGGAAAACCAAAACTGAGGACAAATTTAAACATTGGGCCAAATTTACAGTTAGATTGATTGCATTTATTTGGGAAGAGAGGCGCTGACCAAAAGTTTAAACAGCCAAGTCATCTTTCAAAGATTTCAGATGAGAGACAGCTGTTTACAGTGGCGAAAAAAATTACTGCTGTTTTTAATAGAATTATGTACTTCAAAAAACAATTTACTAATTTCAAGTTCCTGGAAAGCCCTTATAAATAAGGTTCACAGCATGGTGGCATTCCTCTTCTCCCTTCCTTTCTTCCCTGCCTGGTGGTACCAATTTATGACCCTTTAAACTCAAAGGGAAGCCTTTTTCTGTGGCTGCCCCACGAGGGCAGTCCTTCCCCACTGAGTAGCCTGCGCTCCGGATGACCGCGCATCTCAAGCGATGGGTAACTCATGTTGGTTGCTGGGTGAAATGTGTACGTATGTAGTGGCTCTTTAGGGAAAGGGAGGGTGGGTGGGCAGGTTCTAGCCCTTCACCGCCACCAAAGCAGAGCTAGTGCCTTGGGTTCTGAGGAGGGTTCGATAAGGCTCGGTAAGGAAAGGGGGTATGACTGACAGGTTGTCAGCTCCTGTGGGAAGGCTCTTGCTGCCAGAGTTTTCTAAGGGCCTGTGTGCACACGTGGTCGTCAGGTAAACAGATGGATTGCTCTGTGTCAGAGCTGTCTGGAGCTGCTGAATCTGGCATCGTCAAAGGCCCTGGAGATTTCCAGTTTTTGTCAAAGACTAAGTATAGGAGGTAGAGCTATCTCCTTTGCTTTCCCTTTGACATGCCCACTAATCTCTCTCTTGCACAGTTTACATGTGATCATTGCAGACATCCTGATCGATTGCCATCTCGGCAAACTGAGTTACGGAACGTGATTGTTCCACTCTGAAAACACCACCTCCACGTTCTTCATCTATGCATTAACTCTCCAATTACCATTCAGAGCTAAAAGTTATATTCCACTTTAGGTAGTGCTGGGACCTTCGAGAGGTTCACGTGAGACTTCATCATGACTTCCTTTCTTTTTAATTTAAACTTTAATGATAATGTACCTTAATATGGATTCCATTTGTATTTGTTTTTAAAACCTTGTAAATAAGAAAGTTTGAATTAAAACCGTTGTATTATTGCAAGGGTAATTCAAGTTTACATGGTTTTTACATTTGCAATGATGTGATTACTTTTTTTGATTCTGTGTTCAGAGGTGTTGAAGAAATTTTCTGTTACCAAATTTTACAGCTTCTATTAAGACTAATTTTATGTAAATTGATGAAAACTTACTTGTGCTGATTAATGTATTCTAGTATGATATAGTTTACAAGTTTTAATCATTATAAAATAATTGTCCATAATTTGGAATGCTGTTATTTATCAGTAAATGTAAAGTAACTGAGGCATTTAGCTGTATACATTAGACGCCTTTAAAACTTATCCTCGTCCTGTAGTGTAATCGTTAACTGATGACTATCTTCATCTGTTGATTAATGGCATCAAGCCAGTGAAATGAAAAATATGGGCGTGTTTATTTACTTTTTGTAACTAAGTTGGAAACAAGGAAAAGTTACAAAAGAAAGTTCTTAAAGGGGAAATGGTTCCTGATTAAATCATGCATTTTCAATTTCTCTGGTGTATCATATATGTCAATATATTACATCTTCCATGTAAAAATTTGCTTAAAGTATATAGCATTTAGCATGTATTATATGTGCCATAGGTGTTAGGTTAAAACACTAAAGTCTGCCAGAAACTTAGACAGTAGCAAGAAAATTATTATTATTTTTTGGTCTCAGAGGGTATCAGAGTTTTGCAAACTTAAATTATAAATTTAAAGGGCTGACTTTAGTTCTTCCGTGGTAACGGCTTGAATAACATCATCTTTGGGATAATTTTTTGTACTGGTCCAGTCTAGGGGAACCTGGAAGATGACCACAGGCATTTCACAGTTTCCCTAGGGAGAGCTTCATTATCCATGTGGATAAAGGTCTGCTTGATTTATTATTAAATCATTAAAGCAGTGCAGTGTTGCAGTTTTCTCTTAAGCCCCATTAGAAAGGCTAAGGAAGGGGATATATAAAATATATTCAAGGTTTGTAAGATTGTTCCGATACATAATTACAGATTGCAATAAAAGTTTAGATACATTATGTAAACCCAACCCACTAAATGGTCAGATTACAAGACAAACATCACCAGCCTCAAGTATTCCATGAGCTATTTACTGAAGGTACAGTTGCATTCAATAGGTTATAATGTGGTCAGTAACTTACTTCCTGGAAGCCTTTTCACAGGGTAAAACACAGAAGCTCATAGAAGGGATGATTAAAAGGGACATCTAGTGAAGACTAGAATTAGAACACTTAGTATATTTATGTATTTTGAGGGTTTTAGAAACCAGTTGCCTTAGAGGTTAGACTTTTGAAAAACAAAGGTACAAATCTCTTCCGCAGGCCAAAGGAAGTTGCTTTAGTCTGTGACATTTTGTTACCCCGTTTACCTTCATTTGACATGTTTTAGGTATACTGGTAACTATCATACCAGACTGAAACACAGAAGGATTTTCTGCTACTGAAAACTGCCTTTTTACAAAAAGACTATAAATATTTGTAAAATAAAACAACTCTAAACTTTAAGCTCAAAAGAAAAGATGAAGCTATGTATCAGAGTTTGGAACTGTGTCAGTGAGCATAGTAGTACTTGATCACAGAATGATCACTGTAATCAGAAGTGAATAAATGTTTATTTATGGCAAATTTACACTCTGGGAATGGCTTCATTAAATGACTGCCTTTCTATACTCTGGTTTCTCTTCAGATCGTATACATCTCGCCTTTTACTAAAGAGACTACCTTTCTGGTAGATGTTAATAAATTTTTAATATTTGATCCTTATTTATATACATTGATTTGTTTGCTCTTTGCACGTGGGGTTAACTTGATCATTCATGCATCGGTGCTTTAGGCACAGGAGCAGGGCTTTTTTCATTTCAGCAGGTGGGTGCAGAGGTGTGTCTATTGCCATTTTAACGTGGCTCATGCATGAGCCCTGAAGGTGAGGTCACAAGACCTGGCTCGGGGGCCCACCCCCCTCCTTACTTGGATATGACTGTACATCAGTCAGGTAATCACCATACACCTTTTGTGATTCATAAATAATGGCCTAATGGTTGTAGACACAGAATGAATAATTGTGAAAGCATTGTGTAAGCTGTAAAAATACTAAACCATCTCGGTCATAATTGTTACTGCAAAATAGAGAACGCAGGAGTAGAAGCCTGTAGTGTTGCAGATTTGGGCCGAGAGTGTGAGCTGGAGCTTTCCAGCTAACGGAATACAACCAGCTTGCCCACCTCCCATCCCTTAAGCCCCAGAAGAGAAGACCTTGAGAGTGAAGGGTGTGATGCCCAGGTGCAGAAATCCAACCAGAACACAGCAAAGCAGTCAAGATCCTGGTCCCACGGGTGAATCAGCACATCACTGTATTCGAGAGGACCAAAGCTGAATTGCAACTTTTTCTGTTTTTTTAGTTTTATAGATTCCAAAGCCACTAATTAGGAAGAATTCATTTGTGATACTATTTAGACTATGAAGACACCCTTTAAATTGGAATAATTTATTATTCTAACAAAAGTACAAAGTATGGAAAATTAGTGTATTTGAATCATTTCAGAGCGTAGAGAAAGTTTCACCCTAGCAGAGTTTGGCTTTTAGCACCTTTGAAAAGAAACATTCAGAGTTAAGACAAGCGGCAGGACAGGCTCCTAACTACCTACGGCGATGATTCCTCTGACTTGGGGTGTGCAGGTCACAGCACAGTGGTTATTTGGTTTTTTCTCTACATTTTGAGAGTGCCACAAAAACACACTTAAAGAGAATGGTGACCACTGACTAAATGGCTGGTGGTGAGAAGATGGAAGAGAAACGTTGGGACAAAAGGAGAAAGATCACGGGCTGGACGAGGCGCTCAGATGGACAGTCCGAAGGCGCTGACGATGCAGTACATGGTCTTATTCTCCCATCGCACAGTGCAGCTCCCTGTGGGAGGAAGGAGGCGGGTTGGACAGAACACTGAGAAGAGCTGGGGCCTTCTGAGTTCTCACCATCAGGCCAAACACTCAAGTACTTAACTCTGTGTGGCCAAAAAAAGGCTGGCCAGTCTCTTTTCTAGAAATTGTTTTAAAAGGTGACTCTAATAAACATGCATTCAAAGACATGAGACATCCAAGCACATATTTCATAGAACAGTGCTTTGCATAATCACGATCTCAGCAGGGTGCAGGCACTGCAGAGCCATCAGGGAAATGCCCGTGACAAGCCTCCACAAGAGGAATGAAAACCGTACCGTCAGTAGAGCTGTCCCAGAAGCAGGAACTTGCTGTGTGTAATCCCGCTCCGTTCTTCTGCATGATTACACAGGTCACTTCGACAAAAACAAACTTTCATTAGAGAAATATACTTGGCAACACAAATTCCTTTTTGTCCATTTTTAGTATATAGATAGAGAGATGACATGGCTGATGTTCAGGAGAAAAATTCTAGGTGTAGAGTGCCTGGTCCTAGGACATCAACACATCAACACATGCCTGTTCGGAAAGCATCGGATCTGAAATGCTGTGAAATCCTGGGATGTGCGTGTATGGCCCACATTCCCGCAGCCACACAGGCCAGGTGGGTGGTAACGTGCACAAGCCGGGTGACCTCCTCCTGGGAACCTCCTCTGACATTAGGCTACACAGCTCTCCTGACACAGGCTCACCTCTGATCAGTACTGAAAGAACCCACACCAATATAAACGAGAAGCAAAAATTCATTACCAATGTATTTAAATGGTTTCCCCAGCTTGGTGAGTTGGCTTAAGGTTTGTTCCACTACGTTTGTGGTCCACTGATTCACTTTGCTGTGCTGATAGGCGTTGCCACCGATGGCACTTTCTATGGCCTGGAAGACAGAGCACAGCCCGTCACTGTTAGCAGAACACACCTTCCAGCTACTCCTAAGGTTAGCACAGTTAGTACTTCACCCTAAGAACTGCTGAAACAATTTGCATAAAATGTAAATAAGCTTGTTTGTAACCATAAGGACTCCTTTGCAAATATACCTTTTGTTTCAACAGTATTATATTTCATTTGAATGTTTTATATTCATTTAAAAAAATATCTAATTATATGGGACTTCCCTCGTGGTCCAGTGGTTAAGACTCCACGCTCTCAATGCAGGGGGCCCGGGTTCAATCCCTGGTCAGGGAACTAGATCCCGTGTGCTGCAACTAAGACCCAGCACAGCCAAATAAATACATTTAAAAAAAAAATTATATAGCATCTGTCAAATTTTTTAAACATTTTGACTGAATTTAATGTTTGCTTTTGTGATTAGTATCTGGAGATAAGCAACTCATTTTCTTCCTACTGAAGAAAATATCTTCCTTTGCCTATTCCTCTAAGTACACTAGAGAAAGAAGAACCTTTTGTCATTTGTACAACTAACAATGTACAAACCTATCCAAATAATCGTGTACTTACAAATACTTCCTTTATCTAACATCTTCTGGGAATATGTTATCACAGAAGTACATTTTTCAGAAAACTAAAGAACTCCTCTATTCCAAAACTTCACTTAAGTTTGTGATGAATTTTTTCTTTAATATGAAATTCCTTGTCTCCTTTTCTGTGCTGCATTCTGGGTGGGTTTGCCCTGTGTGCTGCAGGGGTTATTCAGGAATACACGTGGTTCCTGGCCCCAACTCAGTCAAGCCGGCAATGAGGATAGTCCCGTTTTACCATTTTCTGGGCCTTTTATGCTGATACCTGTGTGTCTGCTTCTAAGCAGCTTTCTTTTCTACTCCTTTTCTAACTTGTGCTGGAAACCAGAAAGCTGAGTTTTTATGACAGTTATAACCTAAAATAATAACATTCAGTGAGCACCAAGTTTTGTCCTCAGACATGGAGAGAACAAGTCCCTGTGTTGTACACAATGGTGATAGACTGGGATCCACGGCCTGCGGCCTAAGCCCAGAGATCTTGGTTTTGAGGAACAAAAAGCTACCTACAGTCACACCAGATTTCTACCTGTAGAAATTCCTACTCATCCTGGGACTTTGAGTGGTCTCCTGCTTCCCCCACCCCCAATTATCACAGCTCCTTCTCACCCTCTGCCGTGTCCTGCTCCCTCCCTCCCCAGCTCAGAGCTGAACCTGGGGTGGCGCACAGGAGTTTCAGTTTCAGGGGCCAGGGTATTAATAGATCTGGATGTTATCAAAGAAGTGGAGGCTGAGCTCAAGCTACAACTCTAACTCTGGCACCTCTCCCCACACATGCTTTGGAATTCACTGTTTTCCAGGGAGGGAGGAAAACCCTCCTCTAATTTTGGACCCATCCAAATTTACTACTACCCAATACCTAAAATAGCTCGGGTGCGGAATTAACCTATTGCCTAGGGGGAAAAAAGGCTGTAGAGACCAGTGATCATGTGAAAAGTATGATGTGAAAGTAACACCGCAGTGTTACTTCATGCTTCCCCAGAGACTGGAAAGGTCTGCTTGCAGTGGTACTTGCTGCCCGGGAACCAAGTCAAAGACAGTGTAGAAAACAAGTGAGGCCCAAGGAGACTTCATGACAAACCAACACCACTTCTCATAGTTCTAGTGAAATCCACCCATCTTCCTGCTCCCCATGGCATTCCTAAGAAACACTAGATTTCGAAAAACAATGACAAGCAAACTGTTATAGATCCTGCAAAGCAACTAGAAAATCAAGCCTGATGTGGAATAATACATATGGCAGAACAGAATCGCTTTGCTTTTTGATGATGTTCACAAAAATAGGTTGTGGTTCTTTATCACTCTGGCATTAGTCAATAATTTGCATTAATAATAACTGGCATTAGAGTCAATTCCAAATCACATACATAACCTTAAATGGTTAAACTTCATCTAACGACTGATCATCTAATGACCATCTTTTAGCCACTGGCTTCACTACATGCTCAATGTACCCAGGGAGGGAAACTGACTAGGAAAATGTTCCTGGCCTGGTTCCTGCCCCAGGCTCCCCCAGTGCTCAGCAGCAGTCCAGCCACACCCCACCTCCCTCTATGCACCATGCACACTCCTTACCACAGGGCCTTTGCACTTGTCCACTGCCTGGAATATTTGTCCCTCTCTTTTCACTGAGTTAACACTACTCCTGTTTCCTCCAGATTCCAGCTCTGAACTCACTAGCTGGGTTAATCCCTCGAAGCACCACATACCGTGGCAGTTACCACACAGGGAATGCAGTTTACATTTTCCAGTGTGATTATTTGATAAATGGCTGCCCTCCCCTCCCCTATTCTGTAAACTCTGAGCGTCAGTTCTCTGCATGCCCCTCAATGGGTATTTCTGAATAAATGAAAAAATAACCTTTTTTGACTTGCACTGTCATCATCTAAGGGAGGTACTGTGCTCAGTCAAGTGGGTGGTTTAGGAATGTAAGAAAAATAAGCCCCAACTGGATCACCAGTTCAACTGGAAGTTGTTCAATTTTTTAATATTCACTCTTCATTAAATACTGGAAACATTTATGTGTATACCATGAGTCTTTTATGCTAAAAGGTTATAGAATCAAGCCTTAGTAACATTCAATAATACTGCTAGTATATAAAATGTCTTGTCTCATTTAAAATATATAATTTACATACTATGGGAGTAATTCTTAGCTAGATATTCATTGAAGTAAACACTGTTATTTGAAATGCCAAAACACACAGGCTCAGCCGAAACAATTCCAAGACAGTATTTAAAACATTATTTTCGCTCATATAAGCCATTAATCAAACACTGAAAAAGGGAGCATTTCTCCTCTTACCTCTTTTACAATGTTGCTCACTTCATCAACAACAAAAGCAGTCTGTAAGGAAGAGAAGCAGTTAAGTTTGACTGATTTAAAAGATCCTTTTCCACTGCACTGATTAATGCAAATTTAGGTAATGAACGTAATTTAGAAATGAAGGCCTTAGAAATAATCTAAGCAAGCTGTTCATTTTACTGAGGAAAACATTAAGTAGCTCTCCGAGGATCACAGAGCTACTGAGAGGCAGTCAGGAGACTTAGGATACATGTATACAATTTAAAGGTTTTTTGGTTTGTTTTGTTTTAATCATGCCATGACCCAAAAGACTGACTTCACCTTAAACTAGAATTCAATCTCCCCATCCGTTTCAGCTGGCTGCTAGGAACATTACTATAGAAATTTAATGAATTACTTGACTTTTTTATAAATTAACTGACTCTCCCTGATATAAACTTGTTAGGAGGCTTGAAACTTAAGACTTTTGTTGTTGTTGTTGTTTTTAACCACTATTTGTGGTAAGCTTTACAATGATTTTACTATTTCCATTAATATTTTCTTTCTCAATGCTGTCCTACTTCAGGACTGTACAGCCAGCTGCTGGCACAGCCGTCTTCCGCCAGTGTGTCAAGGTGAGTTGGAAGGTGGGCTGCCAACAGGAATCTAGTGCCAGGAGTTTATAAATGGTTTTCTTTTTTCTTTCTTTTTACATATGGTACATCTGAATGGGTATAAGGTTCCCTCGGAATCCTGGGAACCTCATTTCTGGAGCTCCGCAGATGCTTTCCAGGGGGCAGCCGCAGGCCCTCAGCCCACGTGCATCCCAGCTGAATAAAGGCAAAGAGTCTGGCAGGGCGTTTTCCTCCCTGCTGGGCTGCTGACCACTGCGGCCCTGTGCTAGCAATGCCCCTTTCTTTCCAGGAGGGTCAAGAGCTGACTGCCTAAAGCCCGCTCACTTGCTATACTCAGAAGTCACACTTGGACACAAAGCCAACTCACCACGTTAATGAAAATCTGCAGTATCTTCTATTAAATTATTTCTCGAAGTTTAAAGAATCCTTCCAAGAGGCTTCAGTGATCCTCAACCATAGGAAAGTCCCTGTATAACTTTCCATGTGGTTAAAATATGAAAAAGGGTGAGGGGCATTTCAGTGGACTTTCAGTAGAAAGTACAGCAGTTGTACGGAATCCACTGGGCAGTTTCAGTTTCTACAGGAAAGATGAACCATGAACAAAGATCCAGGTATCTACACAAAGTCAGGGGACATGCAGAGGCTGTTGGGAGGAGTGGGGTGGATTAGTAACTACCGAAGGCAGACCAACTAGAAAGAAGATAGTCATGGTCTCAGCCTCCCAGGGCTTTATCTTGTGGAAAACACATATCATTCTGTTCAGCCCCTTCATTTCTCAGATATGCAGCTGAGATCTGAAATAATGAAGTCACTTAGCCATCTCATTGGTGAGAGCCAGAATTAGAATGCAGAGTATTAAAATGCCGGTATTAAGGCCTTCCTCTGTATTGCCATTTCCTTTCTTAAAAGTTACTCAACATTCCTATAATACAAGTCATTTTCCAATAGTATATTAGTGCACAGTTTACAGGGAAAAGCCGTTCCTTGGCTCCCTGCTCCTGAACCATGGCTTCTCCTAACTATTCACTTGGTTGCTGCCAGCATTTAGACCCTGATGATGACACTACCACGGAAAGTTTGTGCTAGTTCAGAAATTAGATCAAAACTAAAACTCTTAAGATCAGTCCTTAAGCCTTATTATATATATTTCCCCCCTCAAAACATTACTGCTTAGACTCAATTTCAAAAATGGTAAAATAACAAACCTGTTATTTTGACAGGCTGCATAATACATATTTGTATTTGAACAAGAATTATTTAGCGAAAAGAAAATGGGCAACTATTCTGTAAGAGCAGCGTCCATCCGCGATATTCCCTGAATGCTGGTAAGCTTGAAGGAAAGCCATGAAACAGCACTCGCTGTTATAATGAATGTCTTCTGCTTAGTAAATAACTGTAATGCTTTCCCTGCTTCTTCACTGGGCAATAAAAAATGATCCCCCCCCCCAAAAAAAAAAAACAGGAGCGATCTTACTATCATCTCAAACTCAAACAAATGAAATGTCAGTGACAGTGGCCTCGGTGGGCGTGAGCACAGCACTGAAGAACAGGTGTGGAACCGAAGACAAAGGCAGGCTCTCCTACTGGGCACGTCTGCTTTATGCCCACAACCAGAGGATCGAATCCGTGGCTGAAGGGACTTGAAAGATGTAACTATACGTGCGGGTCACGCGTGCAGGTGACTCTGGGGTCTTGCAAGTACCAGCGACGCACAAGCGGCCTTCAATCCTCCCCCACCCGCGGGCGGGGGTCTGCATCACAGAATAAACGGAGCGAGTGACGGCGCTCTCTCCGGGCCGGGGGAGCCGGGGAGGCGAGGGGCGCGGCGGGGGTGCTCCCGGGGAGGCCGCCGGAGGAAGGCGTCCCGGGGCTGCAGAGCCCCCTCCACGCCCCGCCCCCGAGCCCGGCCACTGGCAGGGCGACGACGCCCTGAGCCGGCCGGGCGGGGGGGTCACCGCGAGGCGCTCGGCAGGGCGCCGGCGCTGTCAGCCTGTGCCGGGGACGGCCGCTGCCCACGTCTAGAAGCGGCCCGGGTGCCAGCACACGCCCCTGGCTGCCGCCGCCCACCCGCACCCGGAACTCCCGGCCTCCACCCTTCCCGTCGCTGACCCGGCGGTTACCTCCTCGGTAGCCTGGTAGTCTTCCATCTTTCCTCCTGCGCGTCGCCTCCGCCTCCCTGAGTAGAGTGCACTGCGCAGGCGCACCCAGGCCCCGCCCCTCGAGCCTGGCCCCGCCCTCCTCTAGGGACCCGCCCTCCTCTAGGGACCCGCCCACCCTCGCTCTAGGGACCCGCCCTTCCCCTGTTGCCAGTGTCCCTCCCGCCCGCCCGGCGGCGATCGGGGATTGGCCGCTCCCCGCATCCTCCCGGCGCCGACCGTTTCCGCGGGAACCCGCCTGGGTATCCCGGCAGCTCACTAGACCGCAGCAACTAAAATAAAGCAAACGGACAAAGCCAGTCCGGGAGGGGAAGAGTCGTCTTGGCCTCTCCCTTCAATTCATACTTTGTGGATTCATTTGAACGTTCAAACGAGTCTGGACACCTAGTAACAAATTGTAAAGTGATTTCTGAACATGATGGGCTGTCTGAGATATTGTTTGCAGTCCCCTTAAGAATCCAGGGCTAGGAAACTTTGTCTCTGAGCGAAACCTTCTTTTGGGGGGTAATTAAATTTTCTTTCAGTCACCATTAAAACAAAACATTTTGGGTGGAAAACATTGTAAAATGCACACTTCCTGGCTGCCTTAACCAGCATGACCTAGACACTTCACTTGTATACAAGGGTCTTTATAAAAATTAGTAATTACGCTGGGCACTGGTACAGTGCTCTCCAAGAAGGGTTGGGGTATATGTACCCTCCAGCGTGTGATCTGAGGCTAAAACCTTTGACTTTGGGGGCTACTTTTTCTGTTGTTTTTACCACACCCTCAAAGTCAATCTGTCACTTCTTACCTCTCCAAAGCCCAGTAGCTAGAACCCACTTCCCATCCTCCCAGGAAGGGCTGGCCACAGGACCCCAAGACTTGGCAGAGTTAAGCTGCAGAACCCACATTCAGTTCATCTGCAACCCTTGTTTCTATGCTATAGAATGTAAGTTCCACACTGGCAGAATCCATTTTATTCACTAATATATCACCTGCCCCTTCTATTGTACCTGGCATATGGTAAGTGCACAGTTAAAATTTACGGAATGAATGGTTTCCCCACACATTAGTTCTGCATCATACCCAGTTGCAGAGAACTGGGAGTGAAGGAAGATGCAATCACCTGCCTTGTTGTGGGAAAAGGGAAGTGGGGGAGGGTGAAAGACACAAGGCTGCCCTGCCCTGGACACCTGGCTTGAGCAATGGGACCTGCTGGTTAGGCATGGGCTGCTCTCTCACACCTGGTTTCTGTTTCTCAGATTCTCAACTCTTTCTACCTCTTGAGCTTTGTTCCCTTCTTATTATCTGGCTTCAGCTCACCTGTTTCAGTGTTTCAGCCCTGACCTCAGTCTACATGAGATTCTAAGTCTGGCATTTCTTTGTTTTGTCTTCCTGACATTCCCAGCTTCACCTGAGATCCCAAGATCCCTTTTTAGGTGTCCTTCTGGATCACTTGACTCCACCCACCCAGTTCCAGCCCCTCAGCAGCACCACACTTCTGAACCAAGCAGGGGCCTTTTGACTCCCTTCTAATTTTTTAATTCTCCGCTGCGGTAGCCCCCGAGGCCCACTAGCTAAGTGTGTTAGAATTACATGCAAAGCAACAGTGAACAGGTTCTGAGTGAGGTTTGAGACATCTTTTCTAAATTGCTCCATAGCCTTTTAAGAATTTCCTAATTCAAATGAGTGTCCTGAATGGCTGCTGGGATAGTGCATTAGTAATACTTAGATCTTGTTATATTGTGACTGAAAATAATCAGCATGTGCATAAATCATCAGAAAACATGTAAATGTGAATTTCAAAAGCTTTTACATGACTTTAGCTTATCTGCATTGGGTACCATTCTCTATCAAAGAACATTCATTAAATGATCATAATAGGCCTTTCTCATCTTCTGAGATGGCCCACACTCTGTGGCATGCGTTTCTCTGTCAATAAATCCACTTCTTAGCTATCACTTTGTCTCTCACTGAATTCTCTCTGTGAAGAGACATCAAGAACCTGAGCCTCAGGAAGTCCAGATACCAGGGAACACTTCCAGGATAACCTCAGCCCTTGCCATATCCTGACTCTGGAGGTTCCCAAGCCTTGTGTCCATCCTTTTCTCACCCTCACTCCGAATGTGGAGAGGTCCACAGGGAAATTGAGTCTGGACATCCAAGTGCAGGAGGAGGATGCAGGGGAGCCGCCCAGCTGCGGGCAGATGCCACAGGGGGCCATTCCTCGAGCCCAAGTCCCACGCGTGTCCGGTGGTCTGTCACTCAGGGGGAGGGGCGGGGTCTGGTTGAACTGTCCAATCAGCAGCGACTGGGTGGAGTCCGGACAACCGGCAATTAGGGTAGAATGGGACCAGGAGGGCTGTCCCCGGGGCAGGGGCGGGGCAAGGATTACTGTCCAATCAGGGCACAGGCCACGGAGAGCCGTCCAATGAAGGCGTGCGGCTGGCACGTTCCCAGCCCGTGGACATTTCTCTCAGCGGCAGCTGTGCTCTCGCGATCTTGTCCCACGCGGCCTCAGGTGTCAAGTCCCTGACGCTCACACCTGAGCAGGTCAGAGGGTCGCCCGGAGGACGCTTGGGAGAACCTGGAAGACAGAGGAGATGGACTCCGTGGTCTCTGAGGACGTGGCTGTGAACTTCACCCCGGAGGAGTGGGCTTTGCTGGACCCGGCTCAGCGGAAGCTCTACAGAGACCTGATGCTGGCGACCTTCAGAAACCTGGGCTCCATGGGTGAGGCCGGCTTCCTCCCTGAGCTTAGTCTTTAGGGAACAATTATTTATAACAATTCCCCTTTCTTATTAGGCACGAGGATGAGAATATGTTGGGGAAAAGACAGACATGGTCCCCACCTTTATAGAACCTACCTGATGAGGAAATTGAAACTTCCATACTTGTAATTGCTTACTCTCTATCTTGCAAAGGCCTGCTCGCCACTCTCAGTTAAACAGTAAAATGAATTACTAAGAGTGATCAGATAAGGGAAGACTGTCTCGCTCTCAGGCACCCCCCCCCCAAGGCTTTGTTTGAGACCCTTTGCACATAGACTTGTTAAGTGACCATTAACTTCAACCAGCAACCAATGTGAGAATGCAAATTGTGACCTTAGTCCTGATAGGAATGGAATGTCCGGCTCCTACAAGTTCCTGTTAGGACCCCCTACTATGTGGGTAACCCATGGCACCTCCTGTGCTTTGTAACTGCCTGTGACCTATAGTAATTTGTAGCCAATCAGTTTGTACCAATTATAGCTGTATGTTTTAACCTATATAAGGAGAAGACTCCCCTGAAACGGGGCCCCAGAATTTTGGAGCATTAGCTCGTCTGGGTCCGCCGGCTCAATAAACCTGAGTTCTCCAACTCTCTGAGTGTTGTGCTTGGTTTCTCATGGGATCAGTTCTTTTCTGCAACATACCTACAGTCAGATAGCTTTTCCATAACAATAAATATTAGTATATTGAGTTGAAAAAAAAAAGATCATAATACATGTTGTAGTTATATTGAGCCTGCCCCAGAAATGGATAAATTGGCCTGTTTATCTTCAAGTTTATCTTCAAAACTATTTTTTCACTTATTCAACACACAGTGAGCACTTGCTTTGCGGCAGCCTCTGAACTGGAGTGGAAGCTACAGAGTTGACTAGGATATGGTCTCTAATGGAAAAATTTGAAAAACTAATTTCTGTCAGTGGGAGGATTTGAATTCTCCAGGCTCAGTGATGTTGTAGCGCTTGGGAAAGTGCAGTGACGTGGAATTGTGTTCTGCCCAATTGACGTACACTCTGTAGGGCTAAGGAATGTAAAATCGCTATGACATTTGGCAGTTGACTGTTATTCCAGCACCCCCACTCTACCAAGAATGAATGTCCATCGAAATCCTGGAATATAAGCACACGGACTCAGAGCTGCTCCTGAGTCTCCGGTATTCAGCCATGTTAGAATAATGATTAGGTTTCTGTGCAGCGAGTAAGTGGAATGGAGCTTGGATTTGCTTTTCAATTTGGGCCTTAGCCATAGGTTGGCAAATGTTGTGTGCTTTCTTTCTTCAAGTCGTCTCTCTCTCTTTTTTTAAAAATGTTTATTTGTTTTTGGCTGCGTTGGGTCTTTGTTGCTGCACATGGGCTTTAGTTGCGGAGAGCGAGGCTACTCTTTGTTGTGGTGTGCGGGCTTAGTGTGGTGGCTTCTCGTTGCGGAGCACAGGTTCTAGGGGCTTGGGCTTCAGTAGTTGCAGTGTGTGGGCTCAGAAGTTGTGGCTCGAGGGCTCTAGAGTGCAGGCTCAGTAGCTGTGGCACACAAGCTTAGTTGCTCCTTGGCATGTGGGAATCTTCCTGGACCAGGAATTGAACCTATGTCCCCTGCATTGGCAGGCAGATTCTTAACCTCTGTGCCAGCAGGGAAGTCCCAAGTCAAGTCTCTTAAATACACTCTTTAGAAATAAGGGTTGTTGTGTCAGTGCCTTTATTAAGCAAGTGTGGGCCTAATAATCATAGCCACGTCACCTTAACAAATAATATCCACAGCCACAATGGGGTCTCCCAGTGTAGGTAGCCCTTTGCCATCCGAATCCAATCCTGTGGATGTTTGAGTTTTCCTTCCTTTCCCTGTGCTCAGGAGTGTGTTACTGAGATGGGCAATGGAGTCCTGCTAAGTCAATAATGATGATGTCGACTAAAACAAATGCACAACGTGAGAGTTGCGAATTGAGTTTATTTGGGGCGAAATGAGGACTGCAGCCCAGGAGAGAGCATCCCAGATAGCTCTGAGAAACTGTTCCAAAGAGGCAGGGGGGAAAATTAGTTTATATGTAATCTTGGTGAAGGAGAAGTACATGCAATCAAACATTTTTGTAGGGGGATTCTGCTAGTCACGAGGAGCAGATGTTATCACGTAGGGATTTAGTGCTTTTCTAGATATGAGAAGATGCAGTGGTTGGGCTCATAAAATCAGCTCCTGAAAACATCTATCTGAAGAACTGTTCCGCCCATTTTCCAAAGTACAGAGCTTCCACCCTGAATTCCCTTCAGGGGATGTTGAAGGTCAGCAGCTGCAGCAGCACGTGTGGTTTAATCCTTGTAGAGGGAGATGGCAAGTGCCCATGGCAAGTGCCAGTTTGTAGTTGACAATGACGATGATGACGATGGTGGTGATACAATGATGACGATGGCAGTTGCAAAACACTCAAGTTTGAGGAATTTAATGTTGTAACGGAGAAGAAAATAAACTTGTGGCTGACATATCTAAAGTGAGAATCCTGTGCTGAGAAATTACATGCTAACGAGATTAGCTAAGTAAATGCCTATATTTAGGTCTGCTGTCAGCTGGGAAGCACGGCCATAGTGGGACTGAAATATCTCTGTACCCACTGAAGTGGCTGTTGCTCAGAACCCCTTGTCTCCCTCTTTCTCCCAATCCTGGCTACCCCTGCCCCTTCCCTGGGACCTCATCCCCAAGATCCAACAACAAAAGGATAACTTGGGGCACAGCAGGGCCTCTAGCAGGCATTTCTTCTGACTGGCTGATTTTCATGCTGTGGTAGTTATTAAATAGTTTATCACTTCTGTGTATATGAAAACACGCACACACTACATCATTCAGCATAGGCTAGGTTAGCTGCAGAAACAAATGACTCTAGAATCCCAGTGGTTGATGACCACAAAGGTGTGTTTGTTGCTCACACTACATGTCCATCGAGGGTCTGCTGTGTCTTCTCCACGCATTGGCTGGGACCAGGCCAATGGAGCAGCCTGACTGCACAGTCACTGAGACAGCGGGAAGGGGGTGGGGACGGTGGCCCCAGTGCTGGCTGAAAGATGCTGCTCATAAGTGTGCGCACTTCATTGTCCAGAGCAAGTCTCTCGGCCAACCTGGGTTTACAGAGCAGGGACACTCGTGGGAGAGGAATGCTACAACCTGCCACACACAGCATCCTGAAGGTTTCCCTTGGTGATTTATCATGTTTACTCTCTCTTGCCCGACTCCTGCCCACTCATCAACCCACTCTCCCCTTCCACTGCTACTCTGGTCTAATCCCCAGGCAAACCCTGTGGAACCTCACCTCAGTTTCAGGTGTGATCTATTTCTACCCACTCGGTTTCAACACCAGATACATTCTATCTTTGCCAGCTCTGCCCTGCTGCCCACTGTAGCCTGTGGCCTTAGGTCAGTGGTGTCCAAACTTCTTTAATCATGCCCATCTAACACGAATAATTTTTGAGCAGATATCCCAAATGTATGTTTATTTCAACTATGATATGTTAAAATGCAAATCCATTTATTTAATATTAATAAAGTTTAAGTTTTAGCTTTTTGAAAAACAAATATAAATTGAAGTTCTTTAATGTTTTCTTAGTATATCCAGCTGTTATGGGCTGAATCATGTCTCTCACCAGATTCGTATGTTCAAGTCCTAACCCCCAGCACTTCAGAATGTGACCTTCTGTATTTGGAAATGGGTGTATTTAGAGACAGGGTCTTTAAATAGGTAATTAGATTAAAATGAGATCCTTAGGGTGGTCCTAATGCAATATGACTGATGTCCTTATAAAAAGAGGTTAGGACACAGACAGGCACAGAGAAATCATGTGAAGGCCTAGAGATAAGACAGCTATCCACAGGCCAAGGAGCGAGGCTTCCAGAGAAAACCAGTCCTGGAAACACCCTCATCTTGAACTTCTAGACTCCAGAATTGTGAGAAAATAAATTTCTATTGGTTAAGCCACACAGTCTGTGGGATTTGTTGCAGCAGCCTTAGCAAAGTAATACACATACTTTGGAAATAGTCTAGGATACCCTCATTCTAAAAACATTTTCTTCCAAATACTCCTAAATGGATTTATGTACTATCTTAAGCTTCCAAATAGTAATACTACTATGAAATAAACAGCAGTTATTATTTATTAAGGATCTTCTTAGGCTGGGGTCCTAGACCATAATCGCTGTGGCAGTGCCTGATGTAGTAGGTGCACAATAAATATTTGTGAATGAATTGAACGAACTGTGATCTAAGCAAGAAGCCTTGTGACCCTCCCCAGGAAACAAGCTCAGAGAGGCCAAGTGGTTAGCTCAAGGTGACTCGGGTCTGTCTCACCCCAAAGCTGGCCCTCTTATTTCACTCTTCTCTCTTGTCATGTTAATCCTTCTGTCACCCTTGCTCCTCACCTGATGGAATTTATCCACTCAGGTCACCATCCTCAGGCCATAGAAGAATGAGATTTCAGAACTGAAGAGCCGAAGGGATGATCAAAGTGTATCTCATTTACAGCTGAGGAAGCTGAGGCCCAGGAATATTTGGAGAGAGCTAGTGACTCCTAAGGCCACACAGCACACCTTAATCTTGGTCATCAGCTGACTCACCTGAATCATAGTCTCTCAGAATTCATACTAGTTCACCCTCAAGAGTGAGTCTGAGATGCTCAAGAGAGCCCATTGCGGGGCGGGGGGGGGAGTCCACAGAGAGGGAGAAGGTATCTGTAATGTAAATATTTGACAAAGGACTCATATCCTGAATATATAAAGAATTTCTACAAATCAATAACAGAAAGATAACCCAATAGCAAAACAGGCAAAAGACATGAACAGGTCCTACATCAAAGTAGATATCCCAATGGCCTATAAACATATAAAATGATGCCAAATTGCTCAGCTACTCTACACATCAGGGAAGTGAAAATTAAAACCATGTGTGATAGTACCACACACCCACTAGAATGGGTAAAATAAGAAAGGCAAAAAATATCAAGTGTTGGGGAGGATGTGGAGCCCCTGGAACTCGTGGCTGGTAGGATGTAGATTAGTTCAACAACTTTGGAAAATTGTCTGGCAGCATCTGCTCAGGTTGAACATATACCTAACCTGTGGCTAGCAGTTCCGCTCCCGGGCACATAACCAACAGACACATGTGCAAATATTCACCCAAGAGCAACACTATTTATCACAGCCAAAAATTACAAATAACACAAATGCCCATCAACGGTACAGTAAACAAATGTGTTAATCTATCCATACAATGAAATACAATGCTGCAATGAGAATGAACAAGCTATAACTACATGCAATAGTATGAATCTCATAAACATACTGAACAAAAGAAGCCAGACAGAAAGCAATTAATACCGTATGATTCTATTTACACAAAGTGCAAAATTGGGAAAACGAATGAATGATGCTGAAGGTCAGGATAATCGTTATCCTTGCGGGGACGGTATAACTGGAAGGCACACGAGGGGTTCCCGAGATGCTGCTGAAGTTTCACTTCTTGATAGGAATGCATTCACTCTGGGAGAATTTCTCAAGCTGTGCTTATGATTTGTATCTTATTCCCTATGTATGCTATATGTCAGTGAACTGTACCCCCCAAAAGTCCGTGCCAGTCTTGTTATAAATCGACTCTTGAGTTAACAGATGTTCTTTGAGATGTCATTACATTAGTCATTTACACTTGAGGTCAATGAGAAACGCCTTGCAAATGTGGGAACCTTTGACTAATTGTAGCCTCTAGTCTCTTTTGGGGTTTCCTTGGTCGGGGTGAAACAATGCAGTAGCATCAGCATGGTCTTTCCTTCAACTAAAAACATAAACTGTTGGCGTACGAGAGCGCCTGGGTGTGGTTTCAGGTGGTTTTGCTCCTGGGGTCCTTGGTGATGTGGGGGTAGTAGCCACAGAGGCAATCAGGGCCCGCCCACCCCACAGGAAGGAAAGAGAAATACGTCAGTGGTTCTAATGTGAAGAGAAATTGACTTCCTTCTCCAGAACGAGCTCCCCTGCTCTCCTCTCTTGAAGCTGAGGCAAAGGTAGGCTGAACATCTGCGAGCAGCCCTTCTGGCAGCATGTTTTAAGGGTGGGGTGGATAGAGATTATAGTTAATATAAATTCTCTTAAACTAATGACTTTGAAAGTGTAGGAAATAAAAGCAATGATATATTAGAGAATAACTTGTAATTTTATTGAGTATCTTACATGTTAAATGTAGGGCAAGAATGATTTAAATGGAAAGGAGGAATTCTTTAGAGTTAGTTAAAAAGCTAAATCAAACCAAACCAGAAACCACTACTCAAAAGCTATACTGTGTAAATTTTTTCTAAGGTGGAAGAGAGTGTTGTTTGATTTCCTTTTTGGTTTGTAAATTCTTATGCATACAGTTTATTGTTGTTTTGCTCTGAATCTACTTCACAGATTCCAATTTTTTGATCCCCCATAATCTTTAGTTTGAAGGTGGAACATAAATATAATTCTAAAATTAAGAACATTAAGTTAGCCCGGGTTTAATTTAAATGTCTTGCAATTCAGCCTCCTTAACACCCAAACAGAATTTCTTTACAAGAGGAGAGATTATGAGAAGAAAATGCGTTAGATATTAAGTATCTACTAAGAAGTTAGAATTGGTATAGAAAGAGACTATTTAACCAAGACAGTAGAAGATTCTAAGTTCTTAACTTTTCTGTCTAAACCAAGCATAAGGCTTTGGAGTTAGACCCAGATTAGAGTGTGACTTCAGGTAAATTACTTAATTGCTGGAAGCCTCACTCTCCTCATCTGTAAAATGGGTATCCTTACATCATAAAGCTGTAACAAGGACTGAGATTCTGTGTGTAGAGAACTTGTCAAACTGTCTGGTCCAGAGTAAGTGCTAAATATTGATAAATAGTGGCAGTTGGTACAACAAAAAGTATAGCAACAATTATGAGTAGTCCTCATGTATATAACAATATGATAATATTAATTCCCATTTCTTTACCCTTCCACGAGAAAAGGTGAAGTTTAAGCCTGAAATACCATGGATTTCTATTTCAGTGTTTAACTTTGATTCTAAAAAAGCATTTGGTTTTTTTGTTTGTTGTTTTTTGGTGGCAAGATATCTATGTGAACGAGAAAGAATAGACTCCACAGTGAATGGCAGGGTTTTTCCAGAAGGGGCACCCTTTCTACCTTCTGTCTTAGATAGTTGTCAAGTTTTCTAGACTTAATCCCGCATACATGCAATGTCATATATTAAGGACAGAGTTTTGAGGCACCTGAAGCTTATACAATATCTGGAGACTTTAAGAAAACGAATACAAGATCAGGTACAGGGCCTTGCAAGTGAGGAGTCCCAAAGCCCGAGGTCACTGGCTTCCCGAAAAATCCACCTCTGGTTCAGTGACCAGAGAGACAAAGAATTTGTAAAGACTCATCTCTATTTCCATGTCACACTTCTTGAGGGATACACAGTCGAGGTGTCTCACCTTTGCAAAAAGGAATCTGTCAAGCCTGTGAGTATAAACCCAGCTTGGGCTGGAACCAAAGACGCAAAATCCACTCTGCACTCACCTCCTTCCTTAGGAGGACAGACTAGTCGTCCTTGTGCCTGTTCCAGGTGTCCCTAAGGAAAGTCCACAAGCAAAAAAGAGATGACATTTTCAGATGAAGCTGCAAGGTCTGTGCTGTAGTTGCTCAACTTACCCCCTGCATTCTAGGCAGAAAGTATTGTGGCTGTCTTCGGAAAAAACTGCAGCTTCTCAAGGAAATGGCTGTGGTAAAACATAGCAACGGAGGGTGCCGGCTCTCAAGCGACCCCCACCGGGGCTGTGAGCCTTGCTCCGCTGTGGCTTTCAGCCATGGGCATGATCTCTAGTTTGCCTTGAGAGTCTGGGCGGCGATGACAGTCGTTTCACACGCACGTCGCCTGACCTGCCCCATTTCCCTCTGTTCCTTTGATGTGATGACCAGCTGCTCAGAGATGATAGATATTTAGGTGAAAGGACGTGGCGGACGTGGCCTGCAGATAGTATTTCCTTTCCTGTCCTCCTTTTCTTGCCCTCCGTTTCAAGTTTCTTGTACTTTTCCCACTCATCAGATCTAAAAAGGCAAAGTCAATCTTGGCTGGTAGGCTGAGGAAAGAAAGCAAGCATGGTTTCAAAACTCACACATGTTTTGCAATTTCCCTGGCGATTTCCCTGGTGGTCCAATGGTTAGGACTCCATGCTTCCACTGCAGGGGTGCAGGTTCATCCCTGGTTGGGGAACTAAGATCCCGCGTGCTGCTCGGCCAAAAAATTTTTAAAAAACTCACAGACGTTTGGATGTTTTGTTCTGCTGGCAAAGGTGGTCCCACACGTTTTCACCCCAGGGGACACCTTCCCTGCCCCCAACCCCGCGCCCAGCCATTTCTGCTCTCTCAATGTGGAGTGAATCACCCTTCCTCTGCGCATCCTCCTCTGCGTGTTTATACTCATCCTACCACGTTGTAACTTATTTGTTCGCACGTCCATCTTCTGGCTGGAATGGGAGCGTTTTGAATGCAGAGATTGGCTCCTGCTTATTTTATCACCTCAATCCCTGGCACATAGCTGGCACACAGAGGCCTGATGAAATCAGTGCTGTGAATCAATGCACTCGTCACCACAACCAAACTGCATTTGTCTGGGTGCAGATTTCCACTGGGACGCAGCATGAGTGGCTACAGATGAGGTGGAAATACGTGGAGTGAAGCACTGGGCTGGGTTTAGTGGGGTCCCCACCCCTTTGTCTGAGTCTCTATCAATCCCAGAGAAATGGCTGGAGTCCTGCTTTGGGGCTTTCTTGAAAGGGAAGATGGAGAGCAGAGAGGACGAGTTCTGAATCCTACTTGCTTTGTTCCAGCCGTAGCTCTAGGGCTGTACCCAGATGATTCCAGAATTGGATTTTGATCCCAGGTTGTCCAGCACCCAAACCCATGCTGAGATGGGATGGTTTGCTGTGTGGTGCTTCTCCAAGTGGCTCTGGGAGCCTTTTTCCTTCAAAGTGGTGCTTTGGTGTGGGTTTTATTTATTTATTTTAATTGTTAAATAAAATTAGACCTGTAGGTGGGATGCTGTAAAACAAAGGCAGGCATCATTACAAAGTTACAAAAATGAAATTGAGAAAAAAGGTGGGGGCTAAACTCAGCTGCCTGTGGATGACAGAGCCTGACTCCAGTGCTTAGGACAAAATAAACACAATTTAAGAATTTGTTGGGTGAATGAGAGACTAAACATCATCATAGAAAAATGGACCTGGGAGATTTCACTATTCAAGCTATGAGACTGTAAATTTCTGCATGCGGTCATTAAAATAAAATACTTTTTAGTATGTTTCTCAAATTCTGAAATGACTCAGAGTTTCCGATGCTTTCCAGATTTCTGAAGCCTGGAGTTTTCTGAGATGCCTGTTGCTCCTTCACCTGGCTATCTTTCCTTCCTGCTCTGCTTGAATTCATGCTTCCTGCTTTGGTAAGCAAGCCCGCGTGTCACAATATTCACTGGGTTTCTCAACTCCAGCCAAACATTAAGGACCTATTTGCTGGGTGAAGAGGGATCACTAAAAACCAGTGTCACCACTAGAAGGACACTTGAATCAGACAGAAAGAAGTCAGAGTCATGATAGAGAAATATACAGAGGAAAACAGGTGTCATGATGGAGCAGTTAATTGTGCTCGTAAATAAGGAGAAAGTTCCTGAATTAGCGATTAATCTGGACCTTGAAAGATTCATAATAATGATGATGATACTGTTCTACTACCGCTAATTATAGTTAACACATATCAGTGGCCACTGTGATCTAAGTACTACACGTGTATCAACACATTCAATCCACAAGACAGCTCTAGGAAGTGGGTGCTTTGTAATTCTATTTTATAGACAAGGAAATTAAATCCTGGGGGGCTTAGGTAACTTGCCCAGTGTCTCAGTAGTCAGTAAGGGGCAGAACAGAGCTACTTGCCCAGTCAGGCTCCAAACCCTGCTTTCCGGACTGTTGCCTTCACTGCCTCCGAGTAAATTAGATTTTGCAGGGAGAGGGAGAGCAGGAGCGTACGCGTGATGTGTTCAGGGAACAGTCTCGAATGTGTTTAATCTGGGAGCATTGCAGCATTTTGTGGGAATTAAGGATGGAGGAGGAGGAGGAGGCCAGATCAGGGAGGGGGAGTAGTTTAGAATCTGTTTATAGGCAGTGGAGACCCTGGGCTCCTTTCCTGGGGGAGGAGCGATGTAATCCTACCCCAGTCTCGTTCAATGGACTGTCCCTCACCCTGGAGATGTTCCTCTCCTTCCTCAGACCGACTCCTCTTCTTCTCTCAGGCTCAGCTGTGGAGATTTTCCTGTCCTCTCCTATCACCAGCCTCCCTCTTACTCACCATCCATTCAGTGCTGTCACTGCTGTTACCACTGGTCACCCGCAGGCTACTGGGCACAGCCAGCTCTGGGACCCCATCGGTCGTTCTTGTTACCCACTTTGTGAGGGTTACAGGTGCTGTGCTCACACCTCGCTCCGTCATCCTAGATCCTTGCCAACTGATTTTAATAGATTTCATAGAATTGTTTTACAATCTCCATTTCGACTCAAAAACATCAGAGAAATCAAAAGCATCCAAGAGAGAAGTTTATTTGTTTTATTCATGTTTTGAAGAATATGAAAAATAATCCAGCGTGGCTTCTAGTTTCCTGCTAGTGTAGGTGACCGGAAATGGATTCTGTAAAGATGGACCTTAGTTTGCTAAGGCCGCCAGGTGGGTGGAATTCTCTCTGCCTTTCTTGGAATTTACCATGGGGCTCTGCTGCTTGCTAATTAGCTCCATCTGCCACCCTAGAAACCTCTATTGACTAGGAAGAAGTTCATTAAAAATAAATAAATAAATAATTAAAAAAAATAAGTAAATCGTTGCCGAATGTCTGGGGGCAACTTGTCTTGGATAAATAGGCAATAGGCTAAGAATAGTTTTAGTGAATTGGTTTTGAGTGATTTGGAAGGTGGATTACAGAGTAAAATCTCCAGTTCGTCTGTTGATATAAAACTTATAGGAATTCAGATGCCAGCCTAACAGGGATAAAGTGCAGAAAGAACTCCAGATTCTGTTCAAGAGGATTGAAAAGATGCCATTGAAATAATTTGGATAATTACTATTGAAAGAGAAACTCTGAGCTCTCAATTATAACCTGGAAATCAGACCTGGAATTGCATAAGCACATTCATAAACTAAAACCACAACACAACTTAAAACAACCGGCCAATCCTCTATTTCCTCCCCACCCCATGCTCCTAAAATCCAATAATATGTTGAAAAATGAACAAGAGAATGATACGCACAGTTTAATTTGTAAGTTACCTGAGACATGACTGGATCCTCTATTCCAGTGGTTCTTAAGTCCCAAAGACCCAATGCTCACTTTTTATAGGAAATATTTTGTAGCTCACCTTTTACTATCTGGAATTGGAATTCTTGTATAATATAATTTACCTACACCAGTAACAACAACAACAACAATACAATGTCATTAGTGATAAAAGGAGAAATAAAGGGGCAGTAAATTATAAGAATATAATACGTACTCATATATGTAAACTACATCAGAAGACACAGTGAAGTTGTCAGATGTTCACATACATAGAATCACACTGAATAGGACATCTGCAAATGCAGACTGTTACCAGTACTATGGCGTTAGTGATCCCAATATCAATACTACAATCCATGCTGCCCTTGGTGATGCAACTTGCTGAAATGATAAACAATTCTTGTTAAAGTTCTGAGTGAAACCAAGTACACTTTCCTTCAGTTTACACAATAGTTGCATTCTGGAAAACTCAGAGTATGTGAAAACCCTGCAAAATATCCTTTTGTTTCTATGAGTTACATTCTAAATATTATCAGATAATTATATTTTTTCCTATTTGAATTATCTGGTAAGATAGCCAACATTTGCACGGGAATGCAAGGCAATTCTTCGTCACCGTGACAACCAAAAACACCCCACAAATATCTAGAGGGAAGCATGGTACTGCCCCCATTGAAAATCCTGAACAAATCCCAATAAGATGAAGCACCTGTGGCTCAAACGTGTGGAAGGTCTAAGCCACCAAGCCAGTTGGGACACTAGGAGGACACTGGAAACCAAAGAGAAAACATCCTCCTAGGTTTCTGTTAAATCTTGACATGGGGACTTACCTGGTGGCGCAGTGGTTGAGAGTCTGCCTGCCAACGCAGGGGACGTGGGTTTGATCCCTGGTCCGGGAAGATCCCACATGCCGCAGAGCAACAAGGCCTGTGTGCCACAACTACTGAATCTGTACTCTAGGGCCACCGAGCCACAACTGTTGAGCCCATGCACCACAACTGCTGAGGCCCACACACCTGGAGCTGGTGCTCCACAGCAAGTGAGGCCGCCGCAGTGAGAGGCCCATACGCAGCAACGAAGAGCAGCCCCCACTCACCAAAACTAGAGAGAGCCCGCGTGCAGCAGCGAAGACCCAACGCAGCCAATACATAAATAAATAAATAAATATGTCTTAAAAAAATCTTGACATGAATGATCCTGGGGTGGTGCTCGGTACAGTACTAATTGCATCAAAGAGTCACCCTTAGTTAGAGAGGCTCTGGACACAGATCCTCCAAGTTAAAGAAAAAAGTACATTTCAATCCAATAACAGCAGGATTTACTCATAGCAGTTATCAACCGTGTGCTTGAATGACTGAAGACTTATAGAAGCCAGCGTCAAAATCTCTCCAAGTCAAGAATAAAAACTCAAGAGAGAGAAACCCTGCATACCCATACCTCTAGGTTTCTAAGCTTTATCCCTCTATCCACTTGGAACACCAGAAAGCAGCATGTTTTCCTGTGTATTTGAAAGGCTTTCAGTGAATTACAGTTTGGGGCTCTATCCTTAGTTAATCTGAAATCAGTATAATGATGGTACCTGGAGCACAGTTTTGCATCTTCTGCCAAATCACAGACAATCGGTTGCCTTTCGGTGCGTGCCCTTTGCACCTCGAGAATGCCCTTGTTTTCTTTCAGTTTATCAGAACTGTATACACCACTTTGATTCTGGGTTTTGTTTCGTCCCGTTTTGTTTTGCCTTGGTTACTAGGAAGGTCAGAAATACATCTAATGCTCAAGTACAGTGGCTGTTTCACTACAGGTCGCTGGTAGAAACTGCCCTTTTCACTCTGGCTGCTAATGTTTTTCTGACTTTAATTGTCCTCGGTGTGCTTTTATTGTGAGCTACATCATATTCTTGTGAGAAGTAGGATAGGGTGTAAATTACCACTCATTAAGTCCTGTACCCTAAGCACCTGAACAGTGCCTGGCACTTGGGTGCTTAATCAGTATTTACTGAATGAATGGTTGATGGATGGATGCTGGAAACCAACTCAATTTCACTTTTTTGTAACTAGCAGCGGATGGCCATTAGGGGGAGGAAGAGCGCCCACTCATCCCTGCAGAGGGCCCTTTGAGGCCACCAGCTTGGGTTTGTAGAGAACAGCAGTGTTTTTTTTGTTTGAGTTTTTCTTTTTTCACAGCAGTGTTTTTAAATGACTGAATCCTGTATTTCTGGAATGGATAAGGCCTTTCCACCTGAAGGAGTGAACACTAAGTACTCCAGGAGTACTCATTTCCAGCCCAGGGCTGCCTGCACTGGCCCTGCCTCCGCCAGACAGCGGAGCCCAAAGACCAAACAGAGAGAAAGCTCAGTGCACAGATCACATGTTTTGAGCCAAGTGCAAAAATCTTCATTTAAAATACTCGCGAATCAGACAGACACGATAGTATTTGGCCTAGTAGTATGGTTAATAGGTTAGAAATAAGAGAAAAGCAAGAAGAGCCAAGGGGCGTGTTTAGAAGAAATAGGCTCGTGAGGTTGGTGACACGGTGGCTAGTTTGCACTTTACCACTTAGCACTTGATTACACCTAGCGCTTCCCTCTTTCCCAGAGACTCAGAGCCTCAGGAGCTAAGGTCTGCTGGCTCCATCTGTTCATCTGGAAACGGGGGCCAAATGAGGGATGAGGCTTTGACCCTCGTGGGGCTGGAGCCCCAGGTCTTGTCCCTGTCATTTTCCCACCGTCTACACAGGAGGCCTTTTGGGAGCAGGTGGTTGGGAATACTTGGCTGGAGACCAGAGGCCAGGAGCATCCCCTTGCAGTCCTGGGCTTGCCTACTCCTTGTGCAACCTCTGCAATTTGGGTGTGCCATGGATTTTAACTTCATCCTACAGTAGAGAAACTGATAAATAGAGAATCCCTTAAGCCAGAGGTCCTTAGCCTGTAGATCCCATGAACTTGGACATGAATAAATTTACATCTTTATTTTCATTAACCTGTAATTAAAATGTAGCATTTCCTGCGAATATGGGCATCACACCACAGTAGAACTAGCAGGACTTGTGACTACCACTGATAGAAATCACGGGTGTTTTCGTGCCATTTTGTATGTTGCGGATATCTGAAGATGTCGTTTACAGTCATCACTACTCTGAGTCCATTCTTAGAGCACTGCTAGATCTCGTACATTAATGGACACATATATTACTATGTTATTATTTTTTAAAATTTCAGTATAATCAATTTCCTTTGTAACTAGTATATTTTATTTTATGTATTTAAATACAGAAGCTTCACCAGCTGACCAGAGATTAAGAATCTCTGCTTAAAGAAAATGATCCCTTAGGGCTCTATTAACCTCTCATTCGCTGATTTGCTATGGCTCATAAGCTAATATAATGTGAATTTCTGTTGAAGCCAAACAAAGGGAGTTTAGCTTCTAAAGCGTTGAAAGGAAGTCTTATTACTAAGGAGTTCATGTAGATTTGATCACAAAATGGCATTATAGAAAGTGCATCGATTAGATCTGCATTTTCTGCATTTCATTGACCTGCCTATCCAGTGCTTTATCAATTCAATGCCGTCTTCTTGGTTGAGGGGAAGAACGGATTGAAGGTGGTGTGTGTCCAGCGTCATTGATGGAAACAGAAAGTAGGAGGAATGTATGCAGAACCTGCCAACTAGCATTAACCAGGAATAAGACCCCGGGCAGAAGGCAGTTGCTGAAAACCATTAAAGACCATAAATAATTGATAGATTGAGATTGTGGTGATATCCCTTCATACGTCCTTAACTGATTAAACATTTTTTTGAGTTTTGAAGTTAATTGTAAAAATTACAGTTAGCAGTTGAGAACATGATTGTTCTAATGTATTTTCAGTTAGGATGATGTACATTAAATATAGACCTTTATGCTTCTAATCACTCAAGATACAGACTTCGTATTAGAAAAATTCAAGTGTGGAAGTCTGAGGCTTTTAGAAACATGAGAAGGCCAGTTTAATAAAATTTAAAATCTTATGTTATCATCATAACAGAAAATGCAAAGCTCTGTCTGTGTAGAACATTTTGTTTTTTCTGGACTAATGCTGCATGGATACATAAGCCAGGGAAAATGATGCCATTTTTGTTGTCTCTTCTACAGGTGAGCTGGCTGGGATTTTAACCATCATTACGGCTACCTGTAAACCTACGAAGGGGAAGGTTAACTTCTGAGTCATTGATACTCTTCTTACTGCTATTTATAAATTCCCTCAGATTGAGGATTACTTCTGCTTTGCAGAAATTATCTGCAGGGAGCCCTGCATAATTTATAACAATCTCTGACAAAACCTCAGAAAAAAGATATGCTTTTGACGTAGCCAGATGTCAGAAGCTGTGGCAGGACCCTGGAAAAAGCCTCTTAGGTGGCACGAGGCTCTGGGAGCAACCATCCCAATCAAGGGACAGCCTCTTGGAACTTCTCCCCAGGAGTGTGACACAGTTAAAAAGGGGGAAAAAAAAAGGAGCCACAAGCAACACAGTTGCCAATGAAATAGGAGAGGGAGTGCTTTCAAAACACGTGGGGCTGTCACTGGACTCTCTGAGCTCATCCACGGGACAGGAGCGTAAGGCCATGGAGTAGAACTTCAACGTGGGTCTAAGAAGAGACAGGAATGGCCCAAGAAGTCAACCTGAATTCCCTCCGGGAATCAGAACGTGAGGTGATCCTCCAGGTCCTGTACCGGGCCCAGGAGGTTCAAAACATCGAGGAGGAAAGGATACGGTACGCTGTCGTTGAGATGGATTTTGGGTTTTTTCTGCTTGGAGGCTGCCTCTACCTGGTGTATTGCTTGCTACTCAGCTTCTTGTATGACAAGAGTCAGAATGAAAGGCTATTGGTGGAGGTGACCTTTGCTGTGTCGCTAAGCTTCGGGGGTGGTAAGGGAAAGAATGCCTTTTGTTTTTCATTGAAAATAATGCCTTTCTGTGATAAGTGTGCTGTCTGTCTGCTTGTCCATTTGCCTAATGTGCAGAAATAATTCAAGGGAAGCTTTCGGGCTTCTCATACACCCTTCAAGGGAAAGACCTCCGGCAAAGGGTTTTCCTAAATTATTTTTGGTGGTAACTGAAGGCACAAAAGAAAGCAGGTTAGAAACAGCAAACCTGCTGGAATCCATTCCTGTCCTTTTCCTCGCTGGCTTTTGCTTCTCAGCTGGCTTTGAGGCGGTGGGGGAGGGGGTGGGGGTGGCATGAAGTCTGAACCTGCTCAGCCTGCTCCCTGACTGATTGGTCAACAGAGAGCTTCTTTCCTCTCTCTCTGAGCTGCACAGGCTGTATGATATTAGTTTACCACTTAAAGCAGTGCTAGACTATCAGAACAGTGTCTGTGGTTAGCTGTCAAGATCCATCTTTAATATGGTGATGCTTTGTTTATTGATGTTTATGGAGAATGTGAGGTCCAGAAAAGAAGTAAAAGGAATAGGCTTTTTAGTTTTGCTTTATTTTTAATGGCAGAACTCTTTCAGAGTCTGCCAAGAAGAATAAACATACAAAATATAACTTTGGACCGCCAAATGTATTTATACTTCCTTCTACTAAAGAAAAAATATAATACACTGAACAAAATGGAACTTTTATGATTCAAGATCTTTCAGTGATTTAGAAGCATCATTTTGAATATCAACAAAGTAACATGGATACTGTGGTAAAAGGTTTTATTCCAAAGGGTACTGATTCTAGTTAATCCTGAAAGTTGGATGTAAACTTGTTTCTTGGGATTAACTTCTCTCTTCTAAAAGTAGGTAACAGTAAATCAACTATACTCCAATAAACAATTTTTAAAAAATAATAAAAGTAAGTAACAGATTTCATAAAAGAGTGTTCTGGCTAATGATACCTTTTGGGTTCCAATGTAATGTCCCTTTGCACTAGGGCTATTGTCCTGGAGAACCAGGGTAACTGACCACCCATAAAAAACAGTAGCAAAAGCATAGCATCAATTAAATAACTTTACTGGGGAACTTATGACAATAGCAGGCGTGTATACTGTTTATTTACAGATCGTTTCCTGCCTCGCATAATAGAATTGATGCCTTTTTCTGTGTTTTTCATCTTCTCTCACTGTTTTTGCTTGGTATTATAATACTCTTTGGGTACAAAGGGATGAACCTAGAACAAAATCAGCAGCTAACTCCTCCGCACCAGGCATAGTGTTTGTGTTGCCATTTAATCCTCACAGCAGCCCTGGGAGGGGAGGCTTCCACAGCTGAGAAAACCTCTGAGCCTCTGCTCCGAGAGGTCTCATGAGATCCCGGTTGACACGGCAGTGCTGGAACCCGGGAGTGTCGGATACGAAAGCCCCTTCTCTCTCGCCATGGGCGGTGCTGTTGGGGCCCTCGGCACGTAGCAGTTTGGCGGGCGTCTGTCCTTGCACTCAATCGTTTCTTATCATTTGACTCTCTGGACCACAGGAAACTGAAGACGCACCTGCAGCATCTCAGGTGGAAAGGCGCGAAGAGCGTGAGCCAGGAGTACAAGGAGAAGTCCTGTGCCCGCTGCCGGCAGGCCCTGGGGCTGCTGCTGAACCGGGGGGCCGTGTGCCAGGGCTGCAGCCACCGCGTGTGCACCGAGTGCCGAGTGTTCCTGAGGAAGACCCTCGCCTGGAAGTGCACTGTGTGCTTCGAGGACAGGTGAGGATGGGCAGGGCAGGGCAGGTGAGGGTGGGTAGTCCGGGACAGAGATGGTCCAGGACAATCCATTGATAAAGACAGCTGTCACTCCTCAAACTTAATCGGGAAATGTTTACAGGGTGCTTAGTATGGAGCTGCCTTTCTAGACATGGAAGTTATTGCAATTCAAAAACGCATTTTGTTATATGAAAAAGGTTTTTTTAATTTACAAAAGTTTGTAGCTGAGGATCAGCTAACCTAGGAGTTAAGATTCCTTTCAATGTCTTAACTAGTTAGTTTTGTTAGTTTTCTTAGAGCTTAATTTATCTCTTTGAGGAAACAGGGAATATTAGAGTGTCCTGTGCAGCTTTATTAAGGCCTTTTTGAAGGAGGCAAGCTGACCTGTATTGGATGCTCTCCTAAAGAAATGGGGATGGTTTCTATTAGTGATAAACTATATCTATATTTATTGTAATCTTTTGATGTTGTGCGGTTTTTAAATATTTTAAGCATGGAATTGGCATTTTTGAATTACCAGTTTTGAAAACGATAAAGAATGTATGTGGCTTGACCTCACACTGTTAGAAGCAAGAACGGGCTGGTCGTCGATTCCTTGAAAACATGGGAGGGTTTCTGTTTGTTGCGGGGAGCGAGCACAAGGACATCACAGAACTTATGAGAAGGAGAAATGTTCCTCTGGTGTGAATCTAAGAGAGTAATCAGAGACTGAGATTTGAAAACAACTTCTAAATGTTGATATAGATACATAGTACCCAGGGGACTGAGACTGTGAGAGGTGCTTGCACAGTGTGGGCACAGCAGCTGGGTTTTCTCTGCCCCTAAATTGGGAGGATTGTGTCTGTGGGCATCCTGATATTAATCTCCTTAAATCTCCCATCCCTTTGCAAGGCTTAATGTATTTCAGTCACTCATTTGAAGGCAGGTTGTTCAACCAGATTTCCTTGCTCCTCCTAAGCACCGTACCCCCCCTCCCCCCCAAACAGCATGCCAAGTCACACCCACGTGGCCAGAGTTACCTCCACACATCTCGTGTTTCCTCGGTTTGTCGAAGCCAACGCCCTTTTCTTAGCTTGAGAGGGAAAGACAAAGATTTACTGTGAGCCGCCCTGGCCGCACCTGTGCTCAAGCAGGTCTGGGCTCTTGAGAAAGGACGAAAGGTCCTAAGATCTTCAGTCAACTATACATATTTGGTCGATAAACACTAATGATAAACACTGCATGGTAAGGTATTAAATTCTTCAGCATTTTTTCTTCTCCTAGTTAACTATAAGCTAAAAATCAAAACAGGAGGACAGGGGCTGAGGCAACCTCCCAGGAAGCTGGCCCTGTTGAAAGCTCCACCCTGGAGGGCACCATGCCCTGGGGTATTGTAACGTGACCCCTCTAAGCTTATGAAGTGTGATTTCTAAAACCCCAGCTTCCTTATGTTGAAATAAGGATGTTTTTCAAAATATCTAAGATAATTGCGTTGCTCTGAGTGAACTGACACAGGAAACTGTATGGGGAGAGAGCTAAGTAATTTATAACAACACATTACCCCCTCCCCCACCTTTGCTTTCTTCTTCGAAGCGCTCTGCTCTCTCTCTAGTTTTGTCCACCCTGGGCTGCCATCCAGTCTTGGGGCCAAACCAAAGAAAAGGCTTGATAAAACTTGAGAGTATGCAACAGTCATAACTGAACTGGGACCTGCACAGTGTTTTGACTCCATCATTTTCCTCTCCCTGCTTCTTCTTCAGCCTGAGACTCATTGCTCAAGAAGTGGATTTGTTGTGGGAACAGGAGGAGAAAATAGGTTTTAAAATCAAGCAAGAGGAAGCTCTAGGGTAGCAGTTTTAAAAAAGCAAAACCAGGACTTCCTTGGTGGCACAGTGGTGAACAATCTGCCTGCCAATGCAGGAGACATGGGTTGGATCCCTGGTCTAGGAAGATCCCACATGCCACAGAGCGACTAAGCCCGTGTGCCACAACCACTAGCCTGTGCTCTAGAGCCCGAGAACCACAACTACTGAGGCCCTCAAGTCTAGAGCCCGTGCTCCGCAACAAGAGAAGCCACAGCAATGAGAAGCCCGCGCACCGCAACGAAGAGTAGCCCCTACTTGCCACAACTAGAGAAAGCCCGTGTGCAGCAACGAAGACCCAACGCAGCCAAAAATAAATAAATTGATACATTTTTTTAAAAAAGGAAAACCAACATATAGATTGCTGCCGTCAGTGCAAAAGTCCTGTGACCTGTGCTGGCCTTGGGCTTGTGTTGAAGGCCCAGGAGACACCTGAGGTTTCCGCCTTCAGGGCAAGTTTTCTGCTGAGGACCCTGGGAGTTAAGAGGAAGGAGAGGTGAGGGAGGGCTGAGCTGGCTCAGGGTGACTTCCCAGAGCACCCAGGTGGGAGCATTTCTGGAAGAGGGTCGGGATTAGAGAGGGAGATGGACATTGTCAGGGAGAGGGAACACGGTGGAGATGAGTGTGGACCATTCACCATGTGGAAAGCTGTGTTAAGCATTTCTTGACACCAAATGTTTTATTTAAGTCTTCAGTCTCACGTGGCAGCTGCTACCATCATCCCAATTTTATAGGTGAGGAAACAGAGGCTTAGAGACACAAGAGAGCCCAAGGCCATGCAGTCAGTAAGACTGGAACCAGGGATCCCAATTCCCATCCCTTCTTTTTCTTTTTTTTTTTAATTTAAATCACTGTGAGTGATCCAAAAATATTTTTAATGGTAAAAAATGAAGACATTTAAGAAAACAATCAAGTAGAATATTATACCAGCTATTATGAGTTTAAAGAGCAGCTTTTAAAACTTTGTGGTACAGCTCCCTTTCATTTTAAAAAAGAGCAAAATTATCTGGAAGAATGTATATCAAAGAAATGGTTCTGTCTCTAAATTTCTAAGGTCCTTGTTGTTTTATCTATTTTATATATAATAATGTGTACTGTTAATCTCCAACTCCTAATTTATCCCATCTCTTCTTGATCTCCACCCTCTCCTGCCTCCTGGGAGACTCGCTTGGAGGGACAGGGTCCTAAAAGCCACTCAGAGGAGTTTGGATTGGAGGCTGCAGGAGATGGGGTGTGAGCATACGCACTTTGACAGAAGAAAACCAGGTGAAAGTCTACCTGCATTCTGCAGGGTGGACTCAGGAGGGGCACCTGAAGGTGAACGAGGCAGGGGGAAGTCTTGGCAGTGAACGAGGCATGAAGGGATGAGGCTGGGGGCGGTAGAGATGGAGAATGTGAGGGACAGTTCAACAAAGTGGGTGATGGAAGTTTATAGGGCATGAGAGAGGGAAAAGAGAAAAAAGGTTCTGAGGACTGGCAAAACAGCTCTTCATGCTTAACTGGAAGAACAAAAAGAGAGTGAAAGAGAAGCAACAGAAAGAACTCAGTAAAGAAAGGCAAGTTGGAAAGGACTTAGAAGGGGAGAGTTGGTTGAAAGTTACCTCCAGTGGTGGGGGCCGTGTGTCATTCTTAGCATCAGAAGAGGGCTGACTTGGGAGAAGAAGAAGAAAAGAAGAGAGTTCAGGTGCTTCTTGGTTGATATCCTCCCCCCCTCCTTGGAATTTGTTGACAATTTCTGCAGTGAAATGGCCCAAGGTAACAACTACGTTGACACATCAAGGAGCAGACAAAGCTTTATACTTACTTGTTGATTTTAGCTTCATTAAAAAAAATAAGATTGAACTTGAAGACTTATGTTTGCATTGATTTTTTTTCCCTTCAAAATAATATACTACGTGCAGTAACGTCAAATTCCACCTAAAAAGAAACCTGCTCATCTCCCTGCAGTGATTGCCGAGGGATTACACTTGCTCTTTTTCTCTTGCTTTGTAATTGGCTATGACTGTAAGTCATTTATTCCTCAGCGTCAGATATTCATGGGTGTACTTCCTCTCTTTCATCATGAACATTTTACTGTTTATAAAATAATTGGAACAGTGAGTTTATACTTAGGGTTTCAAGTTGTGGTAGGTGGTACTGTTGATTTCCTCAGACTGCCTGCGTTTCTCTGATAAACATGCCTGATGGCGATGGAGAGAAACTTGTGTGTGCACTTCCAAGTCGATATGGACCCTGGAACTCACGATCACGTTCTTAGTTCTCAGGTTGGGATTTGGGTTATTGCTGCAGAGCAGGAATGGTTAAAGTAAGATTTTGGAATTTATTAAAAGGGATTTTTTTGTTCAAATACATTTTAGATTAGGACTTAGATGTGAAGATATCCTTATGGGATGATGTTTTATTTTCTGCACTGTGTGAAATAATTTTTACTGAAAATCAAGTGACATTTCAAAAGAAGTTCTATAATAATTATGTTTCCTGCTTAAAGTAAAAATTCTTAGAATTTAGAAAATGTAATCGTTCAAATTTTAGACTGATACCCCCAATATTTTCATAACCCCATGTTTTGGTAAAATACTGAATCACCACTCTATGTCCACAAGGCAAATAACGTATGAGAATGGAATAATTCCAGCTCATTATTATAAATACTTCTGCTCTTCAAGTGAGTAAAAGGTCTAAGTCTATGAAAGATTGAAAAGAAACTGAACGCTGGGTACAATACAGTTTAACAGAGTTGGCCAAGGAAGGATTTTAGCTTAGTGCCAAGGTTAAAATAACATTTTTCTACTGCTTATTTTTGTTTCAAAACTTGATTTCTTCTTTTTTCTAATCTGATTTTTAGCATTGTTGATAGGAACTACGTTCATTCATTTCACAAATTAAATATACTGAGTAAAATATTTCACATAGCTATGCATTTATAAATTTTCAAGAGGTTAGCCACTCAGACTAATTTCACAGAGAAGAAGTCTTTTGTCCTTTGAAATACGGTTTTTTCTCCTTAGTTCTGATTTGGAAATGGCATCTGTTTTAATTCTCACAAGAAAGCTTGGCTGTTTCACACGGTGTAGGTACACGGCTTTCTATGGGAACAGGCTGGATGATAATTACATAAAGGATCATGATATTCTTTTTATTCATTGGCCAAATGAGAGTAAGCGTTACTTAATAGTCTTTGAAGCCTTATGTTACCAAGCATATAGTAAAAAAGTGGAAATTTATGGGATGCTTTTTGAAAAAGTTTATTTTTGAAAACTCAATTTTGTGCTTACTGGAGGGAACGTTTTCACAGTAGTTTGAGTACCATTTTTGTTGTTGTTGAAGTTGAAATTTCTTTTGTGGTCAGCACTTGATTAGTCACGGCAGGTCTTGCTTTTAAAGCCTCTTTGAGATGAGTAAGCTTTCCACGTCCTTGAGTTCACACTCGAAGTTTTCAACTCACTCAGTTCAGCTGAAACTTTTCACTCACAGGAAGGCCAGTGCCAGGAGGCCGTTTTCCCAGGCACTTGGCGTGGTGGTGAAGCACTGCCTCGGTTAAAACTCTGGGCTGAAATGTAGGCGAGAGTTAAGGATACGCGGGACGTAGAGATACCAGACAGGCTTGTAGGTCGTTTCCAGTCCTGTGTTCATAGGAATTTCCACAACAGCAGACCCGTGTCCATAGATCAGACCAAGAGTGCATTTCAGTGCTGAACAGAAGTCACGGGTAGATTGACGGATTTTAGATGATTCCAGTCCTCCACTGTCTCATGAGTGCAGGTATATGTGAGACCACGATTTTCCAATTTGCATAGTCTCTATTTGGATTCATTTTCAGCCAACTAAAGTGTCTCCTCAAAGATTTTTCTTCCCAGAAGAGCATGTAGGTGGCATGTGTCCTAAGCTATTGCCTCTCTGAGGATGCCTTCGGTAGCCTTTCCTCACGAGTAAGGACTTCACTAACTTTTAAAATCTCAAATCCCTACTTTTACTCTCAAAGTTCAGTTAATGTGTTATCCTTGTCTTTTGGGATTTAATGTGACAGAGACACTGGACACTAGCTTTATTTTTATTTCTTTATTGATCATCTGGATTTTATGTCCTAGAAGCATATTGGTTTTTTCTGTATCCTTGTAATTGAAAACAGTTGCTCAGACATGCCTGGGCCTGAGTCTTTCCACATTGATTTTTAGGGAATAAGGAAAGTTCCTTTGAGCTGCCTGTCCCTTGGATTTGCTTGTTTTGTTTTTGTTTTTTCTTTAAATTATTTTTAATTGTGGCAAAATACACATAACCTAAAATTTAGCATCTTAGCCATTGTTAAGTGTGCATTTAGTGGCATTAAATACATTTGAAACCATGGGTAATCGTTAGTCAAATCCATTTCACCCGCCTTCACTCATCAAGGTCGTCCACAAGACTTGCAAGCCCTCCGTTATTGCCCTAAACAACGAAACGTTTGCTGGAGATGTTTTGCAGGAACTTGGAGTCAGCTGTGTCTAGTTGGAGCGGAACCTGTTAAGATTGGCTGACCTTCCAACTGGGCATGCGCGAGAGTCTTCAGTGGGCAGAAAACTCCACCCTCAGATTTTGCGGACAGCCTCCGTCTTCCCAAAATGCGGAGGCCTGCCCCCTAGTTACGCCTGCGCAGAGCCACGATGACCCACCTTTTCCCATCGCTGCTCCCCACGCTCAGACCGCTCTGCTGCCTTATTTTTCATCCCATGAGTACCTCCAGCCCCTTGCCTTCCGGAGGTGGATCCGCTGCCTTGCTGATAAACCCTCCGTGTGCTGCCAACCTTGGCGTCCTGGCGTTGCGGCTTGCTGCACGTGGGGCAACAAACCTGGGTGGGTAACGTGTTCGTGTTGTTGTGCAGCCATCAACACCATCCACTTTGAGGCTCTTTCATCTTGCAAAGCCGAAACTCTGTATCCGTTAAGCAACTCCCTCTTTGTCCCTCCCCCAAGCCCCTGCAGGCCCCATCCTGCTTTCTGTCTCTGTGTATTTGACTACTCTAGGCCCCTCATACAGGTGGAATCATACCGTATTTTTCTTTTTGTGACTGGCTTATTTCACTAAGCACACTGTTCTCAGGCTTCATCCAAGCTGTAGCATACTGCAGAGTTCCTTCCTTCAAGGCTGCATCACATTCCTTAGTGTGTCTGTATCACACTTTGTCCACTCATCTGCTGACCAACGCTTGGGTTGCTTCTACCCTTTGGCTGTTGTGAACAGTGCTGCCGTGAACGTGGGTGTACAGACATCCCTTTGAGACCGTGCCTTCAGTTCTTTCCGCTATTTACCCAAAGTGGACTTGCTGGGTCACATGGTGTTGCTACGTTTAATTTTTTGAGACCCGCCCTGCCGTCTCCCACCACAGCCTTGCGGTTGTACATTTCCACCAGCAGCGCAGTTTCCACTGTCTTCAGATCCTTGTCAAAACTTATTTTCTGGTTTTGCTTTGTTTTTGTTTTTGTTTTTTTAATAGTAGCCACTAATGGGTGTGAGGTGGGAGTTTGCTTGTTTTTTGACTCAATAACATTTTCTTCAGTCAGATCTGATTACTCTGATTATTTTACGCTACTGCCCTGGCTTCTTCGGGAATAACTTAGGTTGGCCTTGTTCTCTATCCTTCAACATTTAATGTCTTTTTTTTTCATGTTCTGGGAAATCATTCCTGCTGAGTCAGCGTCCCTGACTCAACTTTCCAGACTCTCCCCTTTGCTCTTTCCTGTTGGTAAAACAGCTTGTCCTCGTTTGCCTTGTTCGTTTCCTAAATCTTGCTTGATTCTATTCTGTTGTGTCCTCAGCCTGGCTTTCCCTCATGTCTTTCTGTTTCCTTTTCATAGAGCCGGGTCTTAAATGCTTCTGAAGACAACTGCTTTCTGAAACCTTCCCTGGTTCTAGAATCGCTGCACCTTGAGTAGCGGTTGCTGGTCTGCAGGACTGTGTTTCTCCTGCCTGTGGCCTTGTGTCAGAGGCTCTGTGTTGGCTTCAGACATCCAGGCTGGGGGTTTGCCAACAGAGTACGTGCTCCTGGTCTTTGCAGCCTCATAACCTGGTGGTGGTGGTGGAGTCCCTCATCTATGGGGAAGACAGGCTGGTGCACAGTGTCTAACTCAGTTTCTGTTTTCTAGGCTTTAACAAGCGCAGCTCTGTCCAGCTGCAGTAGAATAGTTACTACTTTCATTGACTAATTATCTGCTGTAACAAACCAGGAATTGCAAACTCATGGCCAACAGGAGCAGACAGCCCCCAGGCCTTGTTTTGTTGGCCCGCTCAAGTCTAATATGTATCATTTTAATGCCTTGGCGAAACGGGCGAGGCATGGGTTCTCCAGCTCCCTGCAGCGCAGACCGTTGTGCTTGTCTTATCCCTCGCCCACTCTTTGTTGAGAGTTTCTGCTTGGTGCCTGAGTTTGTGACCCTCATGCCCACACGTTGGGAGGATATGGTGCATGTCAGACCTTGGTGCCACCAGGGCTCAGCCTATGTTGGTCCCACCTTATCCCTTCAGTTCTCAGGGTGCTCCCTGCAGGGACAGGGCTGTTCATTCATTTGTCAACCCGCATGTATTCACTGGCCCCATCGTGTCCCTTATTTGTGCTCAGGACTGTGGACACAGCACCACTGAACACAACACAGGGAGACCCACCTTCTCTCTGTGGTCAAGTAGACTTATTCATGTTTTGCAAGAAGTGGTGGTAGCAGCTTGATAAAAGAATTTCTTTATCTTCATCTTGGTTCTGACTCCTCCTAGTTACCTAGGATTTAATCATGGTGATCAGTCTCTTTTCCTGTAAGAAAACATTGACATCAGATCAACTGAGCTAATTGGGGGGGCCGGGGGGGCTCATTCTTTTGCTTTGTAACTAAAAACCCCCTTAGATATAAGATTATTTGAAGTAAAAAAAATTTTTTTCCGCTGTATGGGTGCATAGGACCATTTTAGCTGGGAATTACCAAGTGGTTGGACAAGCTAGTACAAAGAAACTAGACTGATCTTAGTTTTACAATATCTGGCTTCTTCATTTGGTGTTTTTGTAGCTTGTTTGATAAACCACCAAGGCTTTCTTGAAGCTTTTTGAGGTTTTCTTGCCATCAGGGCACTGGTTGGAGAGCAGCTCTGCAGGGCATTGGAAGAATAGTGGTATGCAAACGAATTTTCTACCTCTTGTTCATTGAATGGTGGAAATACACTAAGCAGTTCCAGGGATGTCAGAATCACTGTCCTTGGAGCATAAAGCACAGGTGTGACAGTTTGCCCACCTGCAGATGAGTAATTTGAATGTAAAGTAAGAGTGCATTCCAGCGGGCCTGTTTGGCTCACTGCTTGCTGATAGTAATGAGGTCAAACCATCTTTCTGTTAGAGTTCACCATTCATCATATTATTGAACATTTGCCTGCTGGAACTTGCAAAGTGCTTTTCAACAGCTGTTTCTCTTTTGCTAATGAAACGACAGCATTAGCAGAGTTCAGGGCTATGAAAGTGGCTGCTGGAAACTTCAGCAGTTTATTAAGAGCAGTGGATGTGCTGTGTGCTTGGCGTTTCTAATTACAGTGATCCTCATGCAGCGTTGGTGGAAAGTCAGACACAGAGCTGTCTTGACTTTAGGTATGCTTTCTCTACCACCCTTAGATTTTGCTTTCTGAGATGTATTGATCAATTGGTTGAAAAAGTTTTAAAGAAGCAAGTCATGATTCGCCCGGAGAAATTGAAAACCATTAATCTATTGCTGGGCTCAGAAAATGTTCCAGGAAATTTACATAGCCAAATTCTGATTGAATCATCGGGGGAGAAATAATCAATGCTTCCTTTGGTTGCTGTGAGTCAGGCTACCCTGTGTTGGCCCTAATGAGGACAGAGACAAGATCTGCTCACCTCTTAAGAGCCATAAATGGTCCTTCTTATAACATTTGGTTTCATGTGGACAAGATCCCTGTTAGGGTATAATTGCTTATGAACAGCTGATTCTGCAGGAAGTGTTTATGGAGATATCGCTCCAATCTAGTTCTCAAAGGAAACGGCCTCAAATGCAAGAAGTGCTTGTCTGTATGGTTTAGGACTGTGGTACTGTTGCAGAAATCGGTCCATCGAGAAACTAAGCACCACACTCGGGGAGTTGGAGAACTCAGGTTTATTAAGCCGGCTGCACCAGAAGAGCTAACGCTCCAAAGTTCTGGGCCCCGAATTCAGGTTGAGCTTTACTTTTATAGTGCACATGTTTACAGATCGTGGAAGTTTCCAAACAGAAACTTGCAAGAGCAGGTGCAGAACATTCCATGTTTTAGCAAAACATCTTAAAGTTACCTTGAATTGTTAGGTCATCCTGTTTTTCTGTTTTTCTCCAGCAGCAAGCATATTTCACAAAAGCAAAACAAGCATGGAGTTGTTTTTAGCTGAGTGTAAGTTTCTGACTTTCCTCTTCAGTACTTTCATCCTTCCATTCCTTAGTCACAGGTAAGCCCAAGAGACCTGTGGGTTTGTGTCCAAATCTGTCCCTGCCAAGGAAGCTCCTGCTTGAATTTCACAAGTAATCCATTGGGATTCAATTAGATGGATAGATGGTTATGTTAGGTGATTAAGCACTAGGAGATACTAATAGTTTAACTTATCTGCTTCTTGTATACCTTCTGAAACCAGGGCTAGAGGAGGACTTTGTAATAAAATGTTGTAAAATGTAATAAAAATAAAATGTTGAATTTGGTGTGTTCACCTTCCTCTGCTCCATCCTCTTAGCTGTTCTTCCTTTTTCGTGATTGTGTATCTGCGGGTGTGCTTACTCCTCAGTGGCTTGTGTCTGACTAGCTCAGCTGACTGTAGAATCATGGTTTGATTTGCCACTGAATTCTTAGCTCTGATCTCTCTCAGATCCAGTCTGAGGCCTTGCCCTGCCCCCAGTACCTGTCTCTTATTAAATGCTTTTGGTCACAGGTAACGGGGCTGGAGAATGTGAGGGAGCAGATGAGCTGGAAGGGTCACCACCCCCAGGCAAGAAAACATCAGGAGGTGAAGTTTATTTATCAGGTGGAAGCCTCCTTGTTCCCACATTTGGTTTTTCTCTCCTACTCTCCTCATCTAATACCTAGACTTTGTCCTGTTTATAAGGATGGAGGAAGCATCCTCAGAATAGAGCAATTGGTGGGTGTGGCAATTCAAAGGAGTGTGACTTCACCACCCCGTTAACCTCTCCAAACTTTCCCTGGGTTTTGATCCTCTGCTTGCCTTCAAGTGCCAGAGGGGAGAACCTCGGTTGAGATGTCGAGTTCTCCTTCACGTTTTTTGCGTCTGTTTAGTAGATTAGGTATCTGCGTTTCGATTTCATGGGTGAAAACTTCTGCCCGTCTCTCCAGAGACATAACACAGTTGCACATTTTATATTTTTTTGACTCTGAATAGTAGCGACTATCAAATTCTGTTAGCACAATTAATAAATGCTGTATGCGTTCCTTGTTTGAGTCACTAAGCATTGGGAATAATCATTTATATACTAATCAGATGTTGCTAAAAAGATGGAGGAAGTTGGTTGATGTCTTCTGACAGCTAGTAAAGTTCCACAGAGCAAGATAGGATATTTTTTAAAAAAAGAAAAAAATGTAGATTGGCATATATTTGTGAACTTACTGCATTTGTAAGCATTAACTTAAAAAAAATCCATTTGAGTTCATATACAGCCTGAAGGAACCTAATGGAGAATGTATTTCACTAAGTACTTTATAGATGAGAATTTGACATAAGTTGAAATTTTAATTTTTCTTAAACTTGCATAATCTAGAAATTGACAAGTTTCACAGCACATTATTTTAATGGTGTAAATAATTTATAATATCTCCGTGTTTAACTTTTTATGTTCTGAAGGGCTATTGACAATTCTACCTTTCTGAGGTTCTTTGAGGTTGGGGGGGTTTCTTCAGAAATTTGGCAACTATTAAGAATAAAACAGGCTTTGGAACTTCAGTTTCAAGCAGTGACCGTACAGAGTGCTCCTGTGCTGCTCTGCCTGTGACTAGGATGGGAGGGGATGTAGAGATGCTGGCGAGCCGCTGTCAGACTGGCTGCCCAACGAGCGGTCCCTTCCCCGTCTCTCAAGTGGTCCCTGAGTCTCCAGTGAAGCCCTTGGCTCTGTATCCCAGACCTCAGGTGCGCCCAGGAACCTCCTCAGGTGAATCTGCTCTGTCTGCTCTTGGTGAATGCTGTGGTTAACTCTAACTAACCGCAGCCTAACTTAAGGATGGTCTCCTTGGCTAACCAGACAGCACTGAATTTCTTTCATTATCCTTCGTGCCATTGTTCCCCACCATAAACATGATACGTTGATTGTTTTGATGGCAGTTTTGTTTCTTCTTGTATGTTTATTGTATTAACACACATATGTTAATATATATATACATTACACGGATATACAGGTGATATGTACCCAAGTAGAAACTCCAGCTTTGCTGCTTGTTTTAATCTTTTTCTTTTTTTTTTTAATTTTGTGCAGAATTTGTTTATTTATTGACTGCGTTGGATCTTTGTTGCTATACACAGGCTTTCTCTAGTTGCGGTGAGTGAGGGCCACCCTTTACTGTGGTGCACGGCCTCCTCATTTTGGTGGCTTCTCTTGTTGTGGAACATGGGCTCCAGGCATGCAGGCCCTAGTAGTTGCAGCACATGGGCTCAACAGCTATGCTCACGGGCTCTAGAGCGCAGGCCCAGTAGTTGTGGTGCACGGGCCTACTTGCTCTGTGGCATGTGGGATCCTCCTGGAGCAGGATTGAACCCATGTCCCCTGTATTGGCAGGCAGATTCTTAAGCATTGTACCACCTAGGAAGTCCCTATTTTATTTCTTTATTTTTTATTGAAGTGTAGTTGATTTACAATGTTGTGTTCATCTCAGGCATACAGCAAAGTGATTCAGTTTATATATATTATATGTATATTTATATAAATGTATTCTTATATGTATTTTTTTTCAGATTCGCAGCTTTGTTGCTTTCTAGTCAAATCACTTAACCTCTACGGGAAATCTGTATATTTCAGGATTTGGGCCAGAAATTTGAACTCTGAGATCCTTTGCCAGACTAATATTTTGATATCCTCTCCCTACGTTCTACGTTGTATGAGCCAATTACAGCACCACCCACATCGCTCTGAGGCTTCCTTTCTGCTTGTTTTTCAGAAATGTGAAAATAAAAAGTGGAGAATGGTTCTTTGAGGAACGAGCCAAGAAATTTCCAACTGAAGGTAAATGCTCTCAAAATGTTTACTAAAGTAAAATGATATATTCCCAGTTTAAATATATTTGGTATTGACTTTTGAAGATGAAAAACTTAACAAGGCATGGTAAATGGGCTTCTATCTGGTTGGTCCTCCTGTTCCTTTTGTCTAAACTTTCCCACTTCTGCCTGTCGGTTCGTGCGGTTCATCACCTCTATTTGCGGGGCTTCTCTCTGTACCCCCGCTTACCCCAGTCCTAAACCTGACCCTGCTGCAACCCGCCTGTTCTCCATGAACTTTCCTGACTTCTGCTTCTGGGAGTGAAACACTCCTTCCTCCAAAACGCTGGTTTATAAATGCTTCTCTTCCATAATTGTTGAAATGTCGCATATCATTATTTATGCCCTTCTCTTTCTCTGCTCAAGCAGAAACTGTGCTTTAAAAATCTTATTAGCTCCTTGCAGCCCCAAACCTTGATCAAAATGATTGAATGAATAACTGAAGCCCGCAGTGAGTGAATTGCGTTAGAACTTAGCAGATATTGGTGACTATGAAGTGAGCATATGTGATTATGTGAGTGGAAGTGTGTATTTGGTCTGTTTACCCTGGATATCTTATAAAATACTTGCAAAGTTAGTGTAAGGGTGTGATTAGCAGCTGGGACTCAAGGCCATGGAGAGAATGGGTCGTGCTTTGGTTACAGAAGGGTCATGTCGGAGGATGTGAGCTGTACAGATAAGAGGATAACTTATCAGGCAAAGGCGCACACGTGTCATCAGAATAGAGCAGAGGCAGCATGTTCTGTGCACACCGTCTGTCCATGGTGGTAACACGGGTGGCACCCTCCTCTGTGATGTATCACCGTGAGGATTGCACAGAGGGGAGCCTGGACTGACCTAGAGGGAATGGGGTGGCTGGAAACGCCTTGGTTGGAGGTGGGGATAGTGACGGTTTGAGGCAGAGAAATAAGCTATTTAGCCTCAACCAGAGTGTGTGTTGGCACCTAAAGGAAGCCATTCATCCGAGTGTTGATGATCAGCTTTCATAAAAGCACTGTGCACTGAGATTTAGTCGGTGGTAAATTCTCCCCTGGATTACATACCTGACTCACTCAAGAAAAAGTGACATTTCTGCCGAGTTTATTAGAAATCTGGAGGCATTTACAATACTAATGGGAGTGCTCAAGCAAAACACAACGCAGCCAGTGTGTGTGATTTTTATCTACACCTGTGTTTCTCAATCCTTTTTTCACTAGTGTCCTCTTTCCAGTTCCAAACAGCCTTAAAACACTTTTCTCCCCTAAATATTACCCATCCGTGAAAGTTTGATATCCCAGATATATTGCACAGCTGTTTATGTGTGGAGGCCTTTTGGGGCCAACCGCAAACCGCTGCGATATCTAACATGTTTTCATCTTCTGAGCAGACTTTGCTCCCTTGGGGCCATCAGCCTATATCCACATGGTACGTCATCTAAGCGAGCAGTGACAGCCTGGAGTCCTATACGTTTTATTGTTTAGTTTCTTGAAAATACTTCCGTTTGGGGGTCTTCTTCAGGTGGTAAATAGATTCTCATTTTTTCATGTCTAGTCCTAGTTCATAAATAAGTCTATAGGGAGTGAAGTTTCCATTATTCCTCAAAACCAACTCACTGAAGACATCCTGGAATTTTTTTTAATACATTGTTGTAAGTTTCAGTTCCATTACTTCAGATCGGGAAATTGACTTGTGGGCTAGAACGTGTGTGTGCGCATGTGTGTGCACGTGTGTGTATGCACGCAAGCGTTACTGCCTCGTCTTTCCAGCATTCTTCCTCTTCTAAGTGAGAGGAAGAAGTAGGTTATCCTGGTGACAGGAGGGGGAGGAGGAAAGAAATGAGACTGACTTCCCGGGTTTCTCTTCCTTGTCCAGTGACTTTCTACCAGAGTAAAAACATTAGTAGGGAAAAAAATTAGAAGAATGTAAGTCAGCCTAAGTGTAAATCATTCTTTTCAGTTTTTCTTGTCTTTTCCCAAGGTATAAAACAAACCAGAGAAAAAGCAAATCCCTCTCTTCAATGCTTCCTCAAATGCTGAGTGCCTCATTGTCCTATTTTTCGATGTTAGTGGAGCTGGGCTCAGAAGGCGTGGAGAGATGAGGAAGAGTGCCATGTGGGGGTCACAGGTAGGACTGTGCGCCAGACCGCAGGATGCGGGATGTGGGGAGGAGATGAGTTAGCAGAGGTGGTCCAGGCTCAGATGCTGCAGGTTTATCTGGACAGGCAGGAACTCTGCCTTACTTACCTCTGCCCCCAAAAGAGATGCGGGTGCTCTGTCCGTCAAGGGCCGGGTAGGAAAACAGAGGCCACACGTAGATTGGAAGAAACAGAATTTAGTTTAGGGAATAGGTTAAACAGGTATTGTTGGAGGACTGGAAAGGCGAAGGGAGACCAGTGAGGGAGCACAGAGGTGGTGACTGCAGGGGGCACATACCCCAGGGCCACTGCTGAGTCGATGTTGGTCAAGAGGAAGGGTCAGACACCCCCCCCCCCAACCCCCCGCTGGGCACTAATAGAGAGCCAGCTGCAACCTCAGCGCTCTGATGTGTTTGAGAAAAAGTGGGATTCCTCATATAACCTAGTGTGTGTGTTGTAATGGTGTGAACACGGCTCTTTCCAGCCTTCTACATCCTAAGCAGAAGCTAGGAAAACGAGAGGCTGGCTTAAACCCTGAAAGGAGATGAGACAGCTCAAATCTGTGCCTCTTTCTATGCATTAGTTATCTATTGCTGGATAACAAATTCCTCCAAAACTTAGTGGGTTAAAAAAGTCATCATTTTGTGTGGTTTCTCTCTTCAGCTGAAGGCTGGCCTGGGGCTGCGGGGGTCAGCTTTCTGGGGGCTCGTGCATGTACCTGGCTAGTTAGTGCTGCTGTTGGCAGGGGGCCTGGGTTCCTCCATGCCTGGACCTCTTCCCGGGGCTGTCTGAGGGCCCCCACGACCTGGCGGCTGGCTTCTCCCAGGGCAAGTGACCCAAGGCAGAGCTCTGCAGTACGTTTTCATATTAAAAAATGTTTGTATTGTGGTGAACTATGCATGATATAAAATCGACCATTTTAACCGTGTTTAACCCTGCAGTTGCGTGGCATTGACACCTTCACTTGTTCCGCAGCCATCGCTACCGTCCACCGCCAGCATTTCTCACCCCACGGTCTCCCCTTGCAAAGCCCCTTGTGACCTTTATCCGACTCTCTGTTTTCCGTCTCCGTCGATCTCTCTTATGGTCTGGCATCAGGAGTCCCACCCTGTCACTCCTGCTGTGTCCTGTAGGTCAGCTCTCCTCAGGGCGGAAGGGACTGCACGGGGTTGGCTCTCAGGAGGCAGACTCACTGCGGCCCTTCAGGAGGCTGGCTACCACCTCCTCTGTTCCTCACCCCAAGCTTGGAACCTCAGAATCCTTCTTGGCCCCTCTCTCTTCCTCCCCACCCATGTCCAGCCTGTCAGCAGATATGGACCTTTCTCCCATCCCTGTCTCTCGAACCTTCCTCCGGCCCTGCGTTCCCGCTTCCCATGCCGCAGCTCCAAGCTCATCTCTGTGACCCCACCTGCTTCTCCGCGCTCCATCCTCTACCCTGTGAAGGGTGAGATTTCTTTTCTCTTTTAAAAATAAGTTAGTTTCTGATTATAGAAGTAATGCCTATTCATTGCAGAGTATTTGGGAAACACAGAACAGTACACAGAAGGCAGTAAAATTCCCACCGCTGGTCAAAAGTCTTGTTAGTTAGGGACCTCCCTGGCAGTCTAGTAGTTAAGACTCTGTGCTTCCACTGCAGTGGACGTGGGTCCAATCCCTGGTCAGGGAACTAAGATCCTGCATGCTACACGCATGGCCAAAAAAAACCCCCCCAAAAACCCTCAAAAAACCCCCTGTGAAAAAATACTGTTAATTACATACACATGCGCACCACACACGCGCTCTCTCTCTCTCTCTTCCTCCCTCCCTCCCTCCCTCCCGGCCTTCTTTCTAGGTGATCCTGTGCATGTGGGCCCACATACAGACTTAGCAATTTTTAAAATGTGTTTATGGTTAATGTATATATAGGTTTTTGTCTTGCTTTTAAAATTCAATTTAGCATAAACATGTCCTTATGCTGTTAAGACCTTCTAACGTACATTGATGACTGCGTAAAAGATATCAGCTGGTTGCACTGCCATTTAACTTGTTCCCTCTTGTCTGTGAATGTATCACTGTATTCAAATGATCATATTAGATAATTTTGCAATGAATATCCTGTACAGGTATCTTGGCATCTCTGTTCGTTTCCTTTGGATAGATTCTCAGAAGGGGAATGACTGGTCAGACACGTGAACACTTGAGAGGCTTGACGTGTTTTGCCAGATTGCCCTCTGGGAAGCGTGTGCTCATTCACCCGCCCTGGCAGGTTCGGGTCTGAGAGCGGCTCCCTCACCACATTCTGGCCCCCATTACGTCCTGTCTCTTGAACGTGATTTCAAGTTACATTTGTGATTTTGTTCTGAATGTAAACCTAATATACCTTCATTTAAACAGAGAAATGAGAAGCGTAACTGTGTTAAAAAATACAGTGACTTCGGGGGGGAATGAATTGGGAGATGGGGATTCCCATATACACATTACTAATAAGAAAAAAAAACCAAATTGTACATTCTAAATATATGCAGTATGTTAACTGTATCTCAATAAAAGTTCTTTAAAAAAAAAAAAGCATTTAGACTAAGCCATAAGGAATTGATGTTCTTAGGTAAAAAGAGAATAATTGAATAGAGGCAATTTCATATGAGCTGAGCTAATATGTTTACATAATTGGGATCAAATTGTATATAGATTTTTATACAGATATTTCTTCACCTAATAATTTACAAAGAACATTTTTTTATATCCTTAAATATCATTTACTATATGAGTTCTGAGATAACTGCATCTCATTCCATCATTGGAATGTGACAGCATTTATTTAGCCAAATTGCTACTGTTGTAAAGTTAGGGAATTTCCATTCCCTATAAACTCCATTTTTGGGAGTTTATAATATTATTAAAATAATAAATAAAAGTACAGTGAACATGCTTGTAGATAAATCTTTGTCACGTCTCTGAATATTTCTAGAAGCAGAGGGACAACATGAAAGGTTCAGAACACTGCCTCCAGAAAGGGTGTACACATCTTACCAGTAGGAATTAGCCTTAAAAATAAACAAACAACTTTGGCATCTGGTAAAACCACATTGGTCGACCAAAATAGTTGCTTGCTGTTTACTTTAAATTCTTGTAATGACTAATGGGGTTGAATATGTTCCACCTTTTCGACCTCCTATAGATGTTCTTTATATTAAGGGTATTTGCCCTCTTTGGTCATATGAGTTGCATATGTATCTTTATGTTTTCTGACATATAGACTTTTTCTCCTTGTTGATAGTCAAATCTACATTTTCCTGTATAATTTCTCTTATACTCAGAGACTCCTTCCTTATCCTGCCATCCGTTGGATATCCATATTTACTTCTAATTGTTATGGTTTATTTACATTCAACTCTTCATAATGCATCAGGAGGCTGACTCTAATTTTATTCTTCCAAGCATCAGTTTTCTCAGTATAATTTGCTCCATAATCAGTTGCTTTCGCATTGGTTTGTAACCCAGGGCTGTTGATGTGCACAGCTTTGGGGTACCGCTCACCTTGTACCCCAGCCTGGAGCCCCGGGGGTCTGACCCCATGGATACCACACCCAGATTCTGATTTCTTTGAGGGTTCGAGCTATGAGCAAATGAATAGGTGAGTGAATGAAGCAAGGATAGAGCTGTTTGGAGATAACAGGTGATGCTATGTGTCGTAGTGCCCATCGCCAGTGGTGGCACCCAGTAGGCACCTAAGAAAGAAAACGTAGAGTTCTTCTCCTTTTTGGCATCCAGAAACCTATGGCTAAATTTAATGTCCAATTGAGGTAATTCCAGGAATCATGATACCCTGTGTCACCCAGTTTCCTTCTCAAATGCTTTTAGTTATCTCTTTTAATGGTCCTATTGGATATGTGCCATTTAAAATAAATTCTTCCCAAATTGCCCTCAAAAATAGACAAGTTGCAAGTAATATCCAATGAAGAGTAATGGGTATTAATTGTGGTAGTGTATTGTGCTAATTTTCCAACCATTAAAAAGATTTAAGGACTTCCTAGGTGGTGCTATGGTTAAGAATCTGCCTGCCAATGCAGGGGACACGGGTTTGAGCCCTGCTCTGGGAGGATCCCATATGCCATGGAGCAACTAAGCCCTTGCGCCACAACTATTGAGCCTGTGCTCTAGAGCCCGTGACCCACAGCTACTGAGTCCATGTGCCGCAACTATCGAAGCCCACACGCCTAGGGCCTGTGCTCGCAACAAGAGAAGCCACTACAATGAGGAGCCTGTGCACCACAATGAAGAGTAGCCCCCACTCACAGCAAGTAGAGAAAGCCCGTGTGCAGCAACAAAGACCCAATGCAGCCAATAAATAAATAAATAAATTTATTAAAAAAAAAAAAGATTTAAGTCCCAATTCTCCATTTTTGCAGGGGGATGATATGAAAAGTATTTAAATATTTTGCTTTCCTTAAAGTTTTTTTCTGACTATAGGTTGGCTTTTTTTCCTCTAAGATTTTGTAATTTAGTATTTAGTATTTGTTGTGTTAAAATAATTCCTTATATGCCATAGCCGCCGCAGTTCACCTGTGGTATATCAGAATGAACAAAGTGCACAGATTTTCAGGGGGCACCCAGGGCATCTTTAGGCAGCTCCCTGCCCTTCTGGTGCTGTTACCTCCCCCTCCACCCTCAGGCACTTGGAATCTCTGTGCAGAGGGTTTTACTGCTGCTTCTGAGGCCCCCCGCTCCAGGATCAGCTGAGAGCTTTTCCATATTAAATGCAAAGTTGCTGATTCAGTGGGACCAGGTGGGACCCAAGAGTATATATAGACATCCCTTGATACCCACAGAGTTTGGGTCCAGTACACCTTGGTTTCCAAAATCTGAGGATGCTGACGTCCTTTATATGCAATGGTGTAAGTATTTTCATATAACCTATACACATCTTCCTGTATACTTTAAATCATTTTTAGATTCCTTATAATACCTAATACAGTGTAAACACTATGTAAGTAGTTGTAAGTACAATGTAAATACTATGTAAATAGTCTCCAGTGCACTGCAAATTCAAATTTTGCTTTTTGGAACTTTCTGAAATTTTTGTTTTTTGAATGTTTTCCACAGGGGTTGGTTGAATACAGACGTGGAACTCATGGTCACGGGGGCCGACTATGTTTAACAAGTCCCCAAGTAATTCTTCTCATGCGCTTTCAGTTTGAGAGGCATCAGTGAATAGCAAATTTAATGAACAATTGTGATGGAGCTTTTATAGATCACTCATAACTAGAAAACAACTGAAACCCATCTTTACCTACTCTTTGGGCATCTGCTAAGTGTATAAAGATAGTGCCCTCTTCTGGCTTCATGCTGTACATGCACATCTTTTTTACTTTTTCTTTTTTTTCTCTTTTAAAAAATTTTTTACAACCATGACATTTTATGACTTGATATTTGAGCTTAAAAGCAGAAAGATCTTCCGGGTGAGACCGAAGTGAGGCGGCGGGGCAGGGGCCGGCACCTCCCACAGCAACCATGGCGTATCCCGGCCTCAGCGTGCCTCTCATTGTGGTCAGCGTGTTCTGGGGCTTTGTCGGCTTCCTGGTGCCCTGGTTCATCCCAAGTGTCCCAGCCGGGGAGTAATCGTCACCATGCTGGTGACCTGTTCAGTTTGCTGCTATCTCTTGTCATGAAGAGAACTCCTGTAGATGCAAAATCACCTCCATACCCAGACCACCTTCCTTGACTCGCCGCCCACTTTGGCCATCAGCTGCCTTAAATGTTCACACCACCTTTGAATATCTTATTCTACAGTGCAGTATTTTTTCCTGTTGCCTTTTTTACACTTTGATGAATGATGTGCCTATTGAATCTAAACTGTGCTGCCTCTATGAAATGTTTATGTACTCTTCTGAGATTGAAAGTGCTGTTCTTCTGAGAAATGACTTTACTCTCTCCTTGGAACCTGTGGATTTGAAGAATGGCTCCTGCGTGCTCACAGCAGGAGAATTCAGTGAAGTACTTAAAACCTGTTACATGACAATAAGACTCCCGTGGGGCAGTCAGGAGGAGGACACGTTCAGAGGGAACATTTGTCCCACCAGGATTATACCAAAGTATATTTTCAGGATGTATTTCTTATTTCTGCCCTCTTTTGTAATAAATTATTTTTCTTCTTTCAAAAAAAAAAAAAATCATGACACTACTACTTTTAATACTAATACTTTTCAAGTTTAAAAATGGTCAAATGTGATATAGAGACAGTATATGGTGGTTTTCACTCTGTTGTTGATAATTGGGGAAATCATGCAGCAAGGCTGTACCTTAATGGAGTCTCTGTTAATGGGCTTGGGGACCCACTGTGTAATCACGCCGGATGATACTATGCCTAATAATTATGAAGGGAAATAACTTTTCTCTCCCCTTCTCAGTGGTGAATGTGATTGAGCTCTTCGTGGGATTTTTCAGTTTTATTCTTGGATGTGGTCCATCTGATCCCAGGGCCATCGTGACAGCATCCGACTGGCTGTGTGGGCCTGAAACACTCAGGCTTGTGAATTAAAAGAATTGGGTACCAGTAAATATGTAGTGACTCTATCACAAGGCCCTGCCTTTATCGCCTCTCTACTTGTCGGCTCAGTAAAGCCCTTCCACCCCCTCCCCCCACAACTTAGAGGAGTCTACTAAGATGATTCAGTCAAAGTTTCTGTAAGTTACAAATGTAGGGCCAAGTGCTTACATTCATGAGAGGGTGTCTTTATGAAATCAAGTTTATTTCTAGGTATAAAATTTTGCACGTGCTTTTGTCTTATTTTAAAGAAAATGTGGTATCTTACCCTGAATATTTTCTCCTCACTACTCTCTTAAGGAGAAAAAGACAAAATAGGTACTCACAAAAGTGTAGTGAAATGATCTTCAGAAGAAGTGATTTTCCCGGCTGATTAGATTGCTGTTCACGTCCCTGAAAGGTTTTTAGGCTGGTCCATTTACACTGGTTAGAACAGAAACTATCAAGTCAAATGATGATTAATGCAGTGAAGTAAGAGCTTGACCTTCAGACTTTGTTTTCACCCAGTGTTTCTAGGTTGTAATCTTTTGGAGGCAGGTTCTCGAGTTTGGTCATCTTTGGTTTCATGATGCCTTTGGCTTTGTCCATAGCACCAACTCAAAAACTGGATTGTTTACGCTGTCCAAGTTTCTTTGAAACTATCGAATTCACCCCAGGTGTATATTTTTTATATCTCAAATATTTGCCAGGAGGCTAGGGTTTCCCTGCTGGTTTCTGAGCCCCAGTGATCCTTCCAGGACCATTTCTGTGTCTCTGCCTCTCCCGCCATCCTCCGTGCTCTGTTCACCACCCCCTTGATGGTGGGACCATCTAGGCAGCCCACATCTTTGGTCCTGAATTGTCAGGACCGCCTCGCTCTCCGTTACCACTTTTGCTATTTAAATGAACACAATGGGAAACCAAGGTGAAATAGAATTCATGTGTTTACATGTTTAGACCAAACTACTGATTAGTTTCCAGGTAGTATCTTGACAATTGGAAGTTAAACTATTTATATGAATACATTTTTCATTTTTATTTTTAAAAATTTTATTTATTATTTATTTGTGCCAGGTCTTAGTTGAGGCAGGTGGGCTCTTAGTTGTGGCATGCGAACTCTTAGTTGTGGCATGAATGTGGGATCTAGTTCACTGACCAGGGATTGTTCTAACCCAGGCCCCCTGCATTGGGAGCACGGAGTCTTAACCACTGCACCACCAGGGAAGTCCCTGAATACATTTTTTAAAAGACCAGACACATACATACTTAAACAAGAAATCATTTTAAATGGAAGAACTCCACATTCATTTTTTTATTGTTGTAAAATGTATATAATATAAAATTTACTATTTTAACTGTTTTAAGTGTACAGTTTAGTAGCATTAAGTAAATTTTCACTGTTCTTTAACCATTACCACCATCCATCTCTAGAACATTTTTGTCTTGTAAAACTGCAGCTCTGTAGCTGTTAAACAACTCCTCCATCCCTTTCTCACCCCCTGTCCCTTACAGCCTCTGACAACCACCCTTTGACTGTCTGTCTCTATGATTTGATTATTCATATAAGTGGAATTATAATATGTTTGTCCTTTTGTGGAATCATAATATATTCTTATTTCACTTAGCATGTCTTCAAGGTTTATCCATGTTGTAACATATATCAGAATTTTATTCCTTTGTGAGACTGAATAATATTCCATTGTATGTATATCCCACATTTTGTTTATCCATTCATCCATCAGTGGACGCTTGGGTTGCCTCTACTTTTCAGCTATTGTGAATAATGCTTCTGTGAACACTGAAATATCTTTTCAAGTCCCTGCTTTCACTTCTTCTGTGTTTATACCCAGAATTGAAATTACTGGATCAAATGGTAATTCTGTGTTTAATTTTTTGAGGAACTGCCACATTGTTTTTCCATAGTGGCTGCCCTATTTTATGTTCCCACTAGGAATGCACAAGGGTTCCAATTTCTCCACATCTATACCAACACTTGTTGTTTTCTCTCTTTTTTGTTGTTGTTGTTGTTAGTTAAGAACCATTGTAATAGGTGTGAGGTGGCATCTCGTTGTGGTTTTTGTTTTAGTCATTCAGTCTGCATTACTTGGATATCTATGAGCCTGACACTTATTCAATTCTGTGTATGGATTCTTTTTTTCTTTTTGATGATTTGCTACACATATATTGTGAAATGTTTACCACAGTAAGGTTGTTAATACATCCTTCACTTCACATAAGTACCATTTTGTACTTGTTGTTGTTGTTATGGTGAGAACATTAATGTTCTACTCAAAGCACCTTTCAAGTGTACTGCAGTGTTGTTAGCTATAGTCACCATGCTCACAGCACATTAGATCCCCAGAACTTATCTTACAGCTGAAAGCTGGTAGCCTTTGACTAACATCTCCCCATTTCCCCCAGCCCTCAGCTCCTGGCAAACACCATTCTTCTCTGAGTTCAGTGGTTTTAGATTCCTCATAAATTGACATCATGCAATATTTGTCTTTGTCTGACTTACTTCACTTAGCATAGTGCCATCAGGGTCTTTCCACGTTGGTGCAAACATCAGGATTTCCTTTTTTATGGCTGAATAATATTTCATTGTGTGCTTGTGTGTGTGTATATATACCACATTTTCTTTATTCATTTATTTGTCAGTGGACACAGACTGTTTCCATGTCTTAGCTATTGTGAATAATGCTGAAATGAACATGGGGCTGCAGATGTGTCTTTGAGATACTAATTTCATCTCCTTTGGATATATACCCAGAAGTGGGATTGCTGGATCATATAATAGTTCTATTTTTAAAGAAATAAACCTTTAACTGAAATAAACCTCCATACTGTTTTCCTTGGTGCTATATCATTGTGGTTTTGACTTGCATTTCCCTAATGATTAATGATGTTGAATATCTTTTCATCTGCTTATTGAGCCATTTCTATAGCTTCTTTGGAGAAATGTATAGTGAAGTCCTTTGCCCATATATGAGTTGGGTTGTTTTGTTTGTTTCTTGAAAATGAAGAAAGCTGGAAGACTCCTACTTCCTGATTTGAAAAGTTACTACAAAGCCACAGTAATCCAAAGAGTGAGGCACCGGCAGACATGTAGACCAGTGGGATAGAATAGAGATCCCAGAATAAAACTTTTTTTTTTTAACGTCTTTTTTTTTTTTTTTTTTTTTTTTAATTTTGGCTGCACCGGGTCTTAGTTGTGGCAGGCGGACCCTTAGTTGCGGCATGCCTGTGGAATCTAGTGCCCTAACCAGGGATCAAACCTGGCCCCCCTATACTCAGAGCACGGACTCATAACCGCTGTGCCACCAGGGACGTCCCCCAGAACAAAACTCTTGCACATGTGGTTAAGTGACTTTTTTTTAAATCGAAGTATAGTTGATGTATAATATTATATGTTACAGGTGTACAATATAGTGAATCACAATTTTCAAAGGTTATACTCCATTTATAGTTATTATAAAATGTTGGCTGTATTCCCAGTGTTGTATAGTCAAGTGATTTTTGACAAGGGTGCCAATTTCATTCAGTGGGGAAAGGGCAGCCTTTTCAATAAAGGGTGCAGGGAAAACTGGATGTATATGTGTAAAAGAATGAAGTTGGACTCTTACCTAATACCATAAACAAAAGTTAACTCAAAGGATCAAAGACCTAAAACTATAAAACTCTTAAAAGAAAAAGATGACATTGGCTTCAACAGTTTTTTTTTCTTAATTGAAGTATAGTTGATTTACAATGTTGTGTTAGTTTTGGGTATACAGTGAAGTGATTCAATTTCATGTCTATATGTAGTTTCATATATATATTCAGTTTTATATATATACATATATAATTCTTTTCAGGTTATTTTCCACTATAGGTTATCACAAAATATTGAATATACTTCCCTGTGCTATACAGTAGGTCCTTGTTTATCTGTTTTATATATAGTAGTGTGTATCTGTTAATCCCAAACTCCTAATTTATCTCTCCCCACCCCACACCCCCGTTTATCCTTTGGTAACCATAAGTTTGTTATCTATGTGAATCTGTTTCTGTTTTGTAAATAAGTTCATTTGTCATTGAGAAAAGAGATTCCATATATAAGTGATAACATATGTTATTTGTCTTTCTCTTTCTGACTTACTTTGCTTAGTATGATAATCTTTACGTCCATCCATGTTGCTGCAAATGGCATTATTTCATTCTTTTTTTAATGGCGGAATAGTATTCCATCGTATATACATACCACATCTTCTTTATCTGTTCATCTGTCGATGGACACTTACGTTGCTTCCACGTCTTGGCTGTTGTGAATAGTGCTGCTGTGCACATTGGGGTGCATGTATCTTTTTGAATTAGAGTTTTCTCCAGATACATGCCCAGGAGTGGGATTGCTGGATCATATGGTAACTCTATTTTTAGTTTTTTAAAGAACCTCCATACTGTTCTCCACAGCGGCTGCATCAATTTACATTCTCACCAGCAGTGTAGGAGGGTTCCCTTTTCTCCATACCCTCTTCAGCATTTGTTATTCGCAGACTTTTTGATGATGGCCATTCTGACTGGTGTGAGGTGATACCTCATTGTAGTTTTGATTTACATTTATCTAATAATTTGCAATGTTGAGCATCTTTTCATGTGTCTATTGGCCATCTGTTTGTCATCTTAGGAGAAATATCTATTTAGGTTTTCTGCTCATTTTTTCATTGGATTGTTTGTATTTTTGATATTGAGTTGTATGAACTGTTTGTATATTTTGGAGATTAAGCCCTTGTTGGTCAATTGTTTGCAAATATTTTCTCCCAGTCCATAGATTGTCTTTTTGTTATGGTTTCTTTTGCTGTGCAAAAACTAAGTTTGACTGAGTCCCATTTGTTTATTTTTGCTTTTATTTCTATTGCTTTGGGAGACTGACCTAAGAAAACATTGCTACAATTTATGTCAGAATATTTGCCTATGTTCTCGTCTAGGAATTCTGTTGTGTCATGTCTTATATGTAAGTGTTTAAGCCATTTTGAGTTTATTTTTGTGTATGGTGTGAGGGTGTGTTCTAACTTCATTGATTCACATGTGGCTGTCAACTTTCCCAACACCACTTGCTGAAGAGACTGTCTTTTCTCCATTGTATATTCTTGCCTCTTTTGTCAAAGATTGACTGACTGTTGGTGTGTGGGTTTATTTCCGGGCTTTCTATTCTGTTCCCTTGATCCATATGTCTGCTTTTGTGCTAATATCATGCTGTTTTGATTACTGTAGCTTTGTAATATTGTCTGAAGTCTGGGAGGACAATGATTTCTTAGGTATGATATCAAAGGCACAGGCAACAACAACAAAAGTAGATAAAGTGGACTTCATGAAAATAAAATTTTTTTGTACATTTGAGTATAGTATTAACAGAGTAAAAAGGCTACCCGTGAAATGGGAGAAAATATTTGGAAATCACATATCTGATAAGGGATTAATATCTAGAATCTTTAACATAGAGAATTCTTAAACCCCACATTCAGTTTTTTTAAATAAATTTATTTTTATTTATTGGCTGCATTGGGTCTTCGTTACTGCACACGGGCTTTCTGTAGTTGCGAGCAGGGGCTACTCTTTGTTGCAATGTTTGGTCTTCTCACTGCAGTGGCTTCTCTTGTTGTGGAGCACAGGCTCTAGGTGCATGGAATTCAGTAGTTGCGGCACGTGGGCTCAGTAGTTGTGGCTCATGGGCTCCAGAACACAGGCTCAGTAGTTGTGGCGCACAGGCTTAGGTGCTCTGCGGCATGTGGGATCTTCTCAGATCAGGGATCGGAGCTGTGTCCCCTGCATTAGCAGGCAGATTCATAATCCCTGTGCCACTAGGGAAGCCCCCCACATTCAATTTTTAGAGAAAATTGAAGGCTGTGGAAAAGCAGTTCATACCCAGTTGTCCCCCGGTTTGCACCAAGCCTGGGTCAGTTACCGTCAATCTGAAGTGTCTCTTTTTGGGAGAGTGACTGCCCAGCTTTGAGGATTATTATTAGCATAGAGGCCATCTAGAATTTCTGCTGATAGAATATAGGGAGCTTAATTAAAGGGAAAAAGTATTCTTCTTTCTTGCTGCTAAGCAGAAGAGTAATGTCTAGTGGCAGAAGGACATTGGATGAGATACACCTTCTGCTAACAAGATTATAAGTCTATGATTAATTTCAGTTCTTTGGGAAGGATTGGTGACTGATTTCACAGCTGTGCACTGTATCTCCTTTCATCCTGGAATGGTGTCTTGGCCCCAGTGCTGTCTAAGCTGAAACTTCTATAAGGGCTAAAATAAACCTAAAAAGGCTCTGGAAACCAGCTCTGAAATCATTTATGACAGGATATCACAATTCTTCATATTCTGAGACATTTTTGGGGTCAGATTTTTTGAGAGACTTTTCTACTTTGCATAAGTAAGCCAAAGGTTGGTTTCAAACGTTATTGTCCTAGGGACCTCTTCCTTACTATGAAAGAAAAAACTCCTAAAACACATTATAATTGTCCAACACTAACCCCCACCCCCCAAGCCTCTGGTTTTAGTCACCTTTTTCTAGCATTTGGAGGATACTTAAGTTCCAGTGTGACCCAAACTTCAGGACTGTCACAGTTGTGCAGGTTGGGCACTGTACAAGGGAGCCACATCCGAGGAGGTACTGTTCACATCATAGACCTCCTAGGTTTGTGTGTTTATTGTGATGATTTTTCTGGAAGATGCAGCAAAATGTGTTGTTCTAACAAAATCCATCTATTATGACCAACTCCCACGGGTAGACAAAGCATCTTGATGAAGGAGTGTATTTGCATAGTTCCCAGGGAGGCTCTGTGTAGGTAGCTGTACCTGTGCTTTGCTTTGGGTCACACCTGGAACTCCAAGGTATGGTTTCCTACAAAGGGTGCTGCTGTCCTGCTCCATGGGCCCCAGTGGAGAGGCGGCTGTGGGCCAGGCCGCCCTTCTACTTGACGGCCCTGTCTGTTCACACTCCACAGCTGTCCCACATGGCTGTCTGGGTGTCTGTGACTCTGTAATGAAGGACTGCTGTGGGGTCTTACAGTGTAGGAGGGGAAGTTGGCGATCATGTCTTAGAAAAAGTCTAAGCCACATAGATCCCACGGTTCAAGATGTGAGGCTACTCAGCCACCCACGACCATGTGATATAGCTGGGGCATTCCAGGGAGTCAGCCCTGTGCCTTCTTTCCTGGGAACCATGTCACCCCAGAGAGAAGTGTCGGGGTGGCAGGGCATGGCATCTGCGGCAGGACCTGTGGTCCAGGACGCTGGCTGGTAGGAAGCTGGTGCTCTTGGCCAGTGTCACAATGGAGCCTGGCTCAAGATGGGCATCCATTCTAGAGGACTTTTTATGAGCACCTGAAATATGCTGCCTATCCCTATTGTTTTTAGATGGAGAAGTAGATACAGTATATGCAGTGATACACAGATGTGTAGTGACTTGCCACAGACATGCTTGTGCCAGTTGTAGGTTGGTTTTCTTATTTCAATTTTTAAAAAATATTTATTTATTTGGTTGCACTGGGTCTTAGTTGTGGCAGGTGGGCTTCCTAGTTGTGGTTTGCTGGCTCCTTAGTTGGGTCATGCATGTGGGATCTAATTCCCTGACCAGGGATCAAACCCTGGCCCCCCTGCATCGGGACTGCGGAGTCTTAATTACTGCGCCACCAGGGAGGCCCCTGCAGGTTGGTTTTCAGTCTGGAAGCCTCGGCTCCATCCCGTGGCTCGTGGGGATGCTTACTGCATCATAAGCTCCTGCTTAGGAGCGGTGGTTGTGTCTCCTTATCCTTATCTCTGTAAAGAGCCCGTGTGTATTATATGCAGTTAGTGTGAACAAATGGATGAAATTAGGCAGAAGCCAAGTGGTGAAAAAATGACGACCTTGTTTCACGCATACTTGATACAGCTTAAATGAGGTCATGTTTATTGTTAAAATAGTGTCGGTTGCTGCTGTCATTTATCATAACCACCTCTGCATGGCAATCCCTCTGCTGGGTGCTGGGGACACTGAGATACATAAGACGAGGCCCATGTCCTCAAAGGGTTCACTGTCTAGTGGGGGAGACAGATGAATATGCCAACAGATACAGTGCAGTCAGAGGAATTTTAAAGCCAGTGTGCATGGCAGCCATGACGAGACCAGCCTGGTGAGGACAGGCCCAGAATCCTGGAGAAGAAACCACTAGAAGAAACAGAGCAAGTGGTGGGGAAGAGGTACAGTCTAGTGGCTGTGGGGCATCTGGGAAGTTCAGCTTCACCAGGACCTGCAAGTGGGACGGGAGTGGCAGCAGGTGACACTGCAGAGGTTGGTAGGGACTGAATCGCACGAGACCTCTGTAGGGCTTGTTTCTCTGACTGCTGTGACAAAGTGCAAGCTGGCTGGTTTCGAACAGCAGAAACGTGTTGTCTAACAGTTCTGGAGGCTGGAAGTCCAAAGTCAAGTTGTCAGAGGGACCACACTTCCTCTGCCGGCTCTCGGAGGGAATCTCTCCCTGCCTCTTCCAGCTCCTGTTGGTTCCCAGCCATCCTTGATGTTCCTTGGCTTGTGGACGCGTCACTCGAGTCTCTGCCTCTGCTGTCACACCGCCCCCTTCACCTCACCTTTCCTCTGTGTGTGTCTGCCTCTGTGTCCAAATTTACCCCTTTCACAAGGACACCAGTCATACTGGATCAGGACCCACCCCAGTGAGCTCACTTGAACTTGATCTGCAAAGACTCTATCTCCAGATAAGGTCACATTCACAGTCGTCTGGGGGTAAGGCTTCAACATATCTTTTCCTGGGGGACGCAACTCAACCCCAAGCAGCTTTGTTAGGCTGTGAAGTGTCTTTTGTAGCCACTTAGGCTGTGAGTTGCAAGCCAAGGACAGGACCCTCTGGAGGGTGGGTGGCAGTGGGGAGAGCTGAGCCCGGGCAGCATCCCACAGACACACCCACTCTTTCACATTGTCTGTGGCTGCTGTTACAAGCGCAAAGTTGAGTAGGTGGCTCAGAAAAGGTATAGCCTAGGTAGTCTAGACTATTGGCCATTTGGCCTTTACAGAAAGGGGTGTGTCAACCCCCAGGATGCTGGGTCCCAGTGCAGCCAGAAGGGGGCAGCAGAGAGCCATGGCTGAGTCTGGCCTGGGCGGGGGCGGGGCACGATGAGGGGACACCGACTAAGCTGAGGCTGAGGTTTAGGAGGGAGGTATGGGCTTGAGGTAGGAAAGCAGTCAGCCTGGGGAGATGGGGTGGGGTAAGTGGAGAATGCCCAGGGTAAGTAGGGCAATAAGCGGCCCCTCAAGGGCCCGAGGGAGAGGTGGGCCCAGGGCTGCAGGCCCAGGGATGCCGGGGGTGGTGGGGGGGGGGGGCTTGGACTTCAGGGGAAGGCAGTAGGGAGCCGCTCCCTTGGAGGGAGGGGTTATAACCGGTGGCTGTGCCTCTGGGAAGCAGTTGTAAGAGTCCAGAGCTGAGAGGATGCGGGGCTGAGGAGGCAGGGCAGTGGGGGAGGGGCCAGCAGGACCTGAGCTGTGACACAGCCCACCCGATTTGAGGGCTGTCCCTTGGGTTCTGTGTTTTCACCCAGGACAGGCTGAGCGAACGGTGTCTCTCTCTTTTCTTTCTCTTTCCCTTGTTTTTCTCTGCTTTCACAACTTGAATGCACTTAGGGTGGCTCTCTTTTTGCTTCTGGCCTGGCAGTTTTCTTTCCCATGGCTTCTGCAGGTGTGGATTTCACCCATCACAAGCTGGTTCTACTAGTTTAGCACTCAGCCTTCGGGTGAGGCCTTTTTTGTTCTTAAAGAGTTATTTTGTAATGGGGCAGGGACACAGCTCACAGACTCCTGTTAGAATCTGGTGACCACCACTTTGAACCCCAGAAAAATGTACACAGGCAGGTGGACTCAAAATCTGAGAGATGACTTCAGGACTGAGGCAATCCCTAAGCCTCCCAATTTAGGACCCTTGACTGAGGAGGTGGTCAGCTCAGGGTCAGCTGGGGGTTTAGCTGTCCCTGGCTTTAAGGTTTGGGGCTTGATAACAGAGCCATTTGCCCTCCTCTCAAAGGCCTCTCTGTAATTCCTGATGGTCTTACTGTCCCCACCCTTCCTCCTGTCTTCTGGAGAAGACGTGAATACCTGTCTTTCTTTGGGATGGATTAAAACCTTCTGAACACCCAAGACAGGATCTATGCTGACCTCCTAGGATGGCAGGTCTGGCAGTTCTCGGCTATGTTGGGCATTGTGGAGGCATCTAGGGAACTTCCCTGAGCAGGAGAATCTGCTTCGGGCCTCCAGGCTGGGGGCGGGGGTGGGCTGACCGCTCCCTGTGCATTGGGCCAGGAAACATTGTGTTCACAGAACTGTGGACTTGGAGAATTCTATTTTGGGGATCTTAATACATCATAAAATCCCCTTTCTTTGAAACAAAAAGAGTACTATATCAGATGGAGTCTTATTTAGGAAATTATTAGCCTCTATAACTAGAAATAAGTAGATTACATTTTTTAAAAGATTAACTCAATCTCCATAACAAAGAATGTTTAAAGCAATATAGTCATTCCATTATGAAATGTTTCCAAAGGACAAACGGAAGCTTAGAAGCTTGAACTGTTTTTCAAATTATCCAGAATTTAAAAATCTAATCCAGCATCAACTTTTAATAAAAGCAGTCATTTCCAGCAAGTATGGTCTCTGTGTGTGTGTGTGTAATAGCAGCTTTAGTGGAACATAATTTATACAACACAAAATTCACCTGTTTAAATGTACAATTTCATGATTTTTGGTGAATGTATGGAGTTGTGCATCACTGCAAGGTGATTTTAGAGCATCTTTGTCACCACAAAATGGTCTCTTACTTTTTAATCACAAGACGCTATATTAGAAAAATAATTTTAATTCATTACATCCTGTATTTGAATCATCCAAGTTATATTCTTAGTAATAAATGACCTTTATTGATATCTCTTCCAGGCAAGCACGAGACAGCTGGAGCAAAGCTTCTGCAATCTTATCAGAAGCTGAGGTGAGTTTTGTCAAAGGACAGGCCGTCCTGGGCCCTTGGGGCTGGAGCACAAGGACAGGCTGAAAGAACTTATAGATCTCTAGATCTCTTGACTTTCAGATGTCACTGCTTTGGAATGTAACTTTTTTAAAAAGATGATAAAGTGCCTGGAAAAGATTCAGAGATGTTTCCAGAGTCTTATGAAAAGTTAGAAGGAACTAGCATAGGAGTTTCTCACAAAACATTTTGTTTCTTGAATTCTCCTGAAATGTTTTAAGGAAACTGAATACTGTTTTGACGGCACGTCCAGTGGGCTTCCAGCCAGGCGTTTGCTTCTGGGAGTCATTCACGTCCTCGCCAGCACCTTGCCCAGTGCCTGACACCTTACAGACATCTGTGGACGAAACATTGGTGGATTTGAATAATGGCCTGGGAGATAGTAACTTTATACCCAAAATTCTAAACGACACCCAGCCGTCCTGAAGCAGGCAGTAATTCACACCCCTGACTATGCTGAATTTGTTAAGTATTACTGAAAGCTCTCCACCAGCGGCTTTTTTTTTTTTTTTTTTTGGGTGAGGTTTTCCAGTCTCAGGACTTTTTCTTTTTTTGATTCCATGCCCTCACCTCCCCTTTTAACACAAACTTCTAATTCCTCTTATGGTCAATTTATTTATTTATTTTTGGCCCCGCCTTACAGCATGCGGGATCTTAGTTCCCTGACTGGGGATTGAACCTGTGTCCCCTGCACTGGAAGTGCAGAGTCTTCTTATGGTCACTTTTTACATCCATGACATTTGGGGCATTCTGCTGCGTGGTGTCCACTGAGAGGATGCTCAAGTCCACATGCCACACGTGTGGAGTCTGGACTCCAGAGCAGCCGGTCCTGAGCACCCCAGCTATTTTGCAACACACGGATGGAGTGTGATGCCCAGACCTTAGCGCACGTGACGCCCACTTCCCACATTCAGCCCCCAGGGAATCACGCCCAGTGCAGAGCAGATCCAGGCAGGCTGTTGGCCCCTCTTCCAAAAAGTGAGGAAGTGTTTTTTTTTTTTAAAAAAAGGCAGAGAACTTGAATTATAGGATAAATATGACTGTTGTGTGTTTCTAAGACTAATATTTTAAGACTCCTAACCCATTTCTTATCCCTTGTATTTTTCCTTGGCAGCAAAATTTCCGTGGTTCCTCCTACGCCGCCCCCTCTCAGTGAAAGCCAGTGCAGCGGCAGCCCTGGCGGGGTAACGTGCCTGTTCCGTGTGCCTCCTGGGAAGGGGGCTGGGAGAGAAGTAGAGGAGGAGAGGGGACCTGCGAGCTTGAGCCTCATGGCACAGGGATCCAGCCATGGCTGGAGGGGTCACGGGCGAGGAGAGAACAGGGGCCCTGGGCAAAGGCTGGGAAGCGCTGGGCCCTGCCCGGCGTCTGTGCTTGCGTCGTGCTCTGGGGGCCGTGGGACCGTCCCCCCCACCCCCCGCTGTCAGTGGACTCATCTTCTGCCTGTACCCCATGTCCTCCCCTGCACCCCACGTCCCCATCTCTTTACTCTTGTCCTTTTGTTGATTCTCTCCCCTAACTGTGCCCTTGAGCGTGGGGGTCTGGATGGGCTGCCGTGTGTCAGGGGTCTCTGGGGGTGGAAAGGGAAATGCAGGTCGATTCACAGGTGTGATTCGCAGGTGTGGGAGTGTCTGTGGAAACGTGTGTGTGTGTCTCTGAGTGTTTGGAGGCACTAGAGTAAAGAAGACCAGGACCGTGTCTGCCCAAGGAAGTTAGCTATGTGACGGGGGGACTTATCTGGGCTCCCAGCTGGGAGGTGGAAATAATTGTACTTACCTTGTTCACCTCCCATGGCTGGTGTGGGAAATTAGCAAGATAATATCTGTGCTGGTACTTGGAAACTGTAAAGTGCCATGGAAACACAGTCTTGATTATTTTCATTATTATTACTCTGTGTATTAAAGGGAGTAACTATATCTGTACATAGGAGGATATACACATCTGCTGTCGAGAGAGAGAAAATATATACATTCTTTGGTCAATTTCAAACTGAGCCCCTAGAGTGACCTTCAAAATCCTGCTCTACTTTCTCCTGGAGAGAGATTTTAAATTCTCTGAAGTCGCTGGAGCACAGATGTGCTCAAGACATATCACTGGGATGGATGGGTGGGTGGGTGGGCGCATGAGACTTGCAGAGGAGAGTGATCCCATTTCTGTTGTTTCTCTTCCTTTTTCTTCTCTCTTCTGTGCTGGGAGGTGGGAACTAGCCTTTGGCTCCAGTCTGCCCATCTTAACCCTGGTACCACCCTCAGTCCTTGTGTCACGTGCATTCTGCCCGTGTTGGTGTCCTCTCTGCACCGAGCTGGGGTGGGAACATAAGAGAAGGAGGCTAGAGAGGCGGGAATTTACTTGGTACAGTCTTTCCGCCCATGAAGCTGTTATTTCTACGAGGCAATTGTTATCTTGTCAGCAACCCCTAGGAGATGCCCCTTCCTTTAATGCAGGCGTCAAAAGTCAGAGCAGAGAAGCTGGGTAAAGAGAGGACAGTGCCCTCTGCCGCAGACACGCACGCACACCCTCGCGCACACATGCTGGTGTTTGGGGCTTGGAGGCCTGCAGGCGGCCGGGGCAGACGCAGGTCATGGATTGTAGCTCTCATTCTCTCTCCTTCTGTCTCTGTTTTACTTACAGGAACTTGGTCAGTTTAAGGGATTTAATAAGTCCTTGGAAAATCTGTTTCTGTCTGTTACCACCCACATGAAAAGTAAGTGGATGCTTCTCCATGGGTTCTCCCACCACCGTCCAGGCCAGCCACGCCCACTGGCCAAGCCCTGGCCGGTGACCTTGGCTGGGACAGGGCCACTCTGGGCTCCTGGGGAAAGCCACAGCCCTGGGCCCTTCACCCCTCCACCTGTATTTGCATCTGTGACAGCTCAGAGGGGCTGGTGTGTGTTAGACCCTTTCTAGCTGCCAGGTGTGGAAGGATACTCCAGAGTTTCCAGATGGTAGACTTGAGAACAGTGTGGATGGCACTGCTCTCAGACAGGAGAGGCTCTGACACATCTTGAGAGAAAAGATGAACCCCTGGGGAGTTTTGGGGGGGCGTGTGCGGGACCTCCTCTAGAGAAAGGAGACGATCCACAGCCTTACCCCTGCGCAGTGCGTGCAGGAGAGACCCAATCAACAGCAAAGCCTGAGGATTCCTGATGGATCAGAAGACAGAGGGCTGCTCTGGAGTCCCACTGACCTGTGTGGTTGCCTCTAACCACACGTGGCTCTTGAAATGTGGCTGGTGTGAAATACACATTGAATTCTGGAGACTTAGTATCGAAACAAGAGTGAAATTTTTCATTAATAATTTTAATATCATTTATATATTCACAATATGTTAGATATATTGCATTAAATGAAATACAGTATTAAAATTAATTTTACCTATTTCGTTTTACTTTTTAAAATGTGACTACTAGAAGATTTGAAATGACATGTGTGAGTTGTATTCTTTCTAGACGGTGCTGCTCTAAAGATAGTTTCAAGGTCCACGTTAGAGAGACAAGGATCTCATGAGAAAAGAAAGCTCTTTTTAAAGGACACACTCACCTTTGAGTGGCTCTCACTGTGTGTGGGTCCTTCCTCCTCCCTTCACTCATCTTTATTCTAGATTATTATACTGCAAAAAAAGATTTTTTTTCAGTCATCCTTTCAGGGTTTGCTTCCTGAAATGGTTGTAAGGATACCCAAGTCTTGCTCTCACCTGAAGAAGTTGTATTTAGTTATAAAATCTTTGTAAGGAGCCCCTAAAAAGCCCAACTGGTTTGTTCAGCTGCCTTCTTTGCATTTGGACAGCTGGACACTCAGGACGTATGGCTGAAATGCAAAGTAACCTGAGTGGGGAAGTCACCCTTGAGCCCCACCCTGACGGCAGCGCTGCCTGCAGAGATGTGGGGACACATGGTCACTGCTCAGGAAGCAGCCCCTCTGTCCCTTGCAGGTGCCCCGTGTCCCGCGCAGTGTCAGGTACTCTCCCCTGGGGCCCCAGAGCTCAGGTGCAGGAATCCCGGAGGAGGGTTCCTGCAGGTCCCGGCAGAACTGTGAGCTCCCACCTGTCATCCTCGTTTTTATTTTCTAGAACTCTCCAAGTCCCAGAATGACATGACCTCTGACAAGCAGCACCCAGCCGCAGGTCCCAGGCAGTGTGAGGGCCAGTCGGAGAGGAGGAGCCAGTCCGACACTGCGATCAACGTCACCACCAGGGTATCCCCGGCCGCCGGCCATCCCAGGATTGCCTCCTGCCGTTTTCTCTGTAGATTTCTTTTTTTTTATAACTTTATTTTTTTTAATTAATTTATTTTATTGTCTATGTTGAGTGTTTTTTGCTGTGCGCAGGCTTTCTTCAGTTGCGGTGAGTGGGGGCTACTCTTTGTTGTGGTGCGCGGGCTCCTCATTGCCATGGCTTCTCTTGTTGTGGAGCACGGGCTCTAGGCACGTGGGCTTCAGTAGTTGCAGCACAGGGGCTCAGTAGTTATGGCTCACGGGCTCTAGAGCGCAGGCTCAGTAGTTGTGGTGCATGGGCTTAGTTGCTCTGTGGCATGTGGGATCTTCCTGGAGCAGGGATCGAACCCATGTCCCCTGCATTGACAGGCAGATTCTTAACCACTGCACCACCTAGGAAGTCCTCTGTAGATTTCTTCATCCTTTTATTTCATAACTAACTATCAAGCAGTCCGAAAAACATACTTATAAACCTCTCCATTGGGTGGGGTCAGGGAACTGGCCAAATGAAGATTAAAATTCAGTCTTATTGAATTTGGAAAGCGGTTCAGAACAGGGAAAGGCTTCCACCTCAGTCCAAGCCCCTGGGGCTTCCACGTGACCCCTGCAGCTCTCTGCTGGCTCCAGTGCCACACCAAACGCAAAGGCTCACCTGCAGGCCTGAGATGTGCCCAGTTATTCCTGATCTGCAGATAAGTTCCCTCCATCCTGTGTCCTGCTTCCAACAACCTCTGGTTAAAATCTGTCCCAAACTCTGATTGAAACTATTGAAACCATAAACGCTGCACGTTGAGGTGCGATCATGAGGGAGAGTCTCCAGGTACCTTAACTGTAAGAGATCTCACCTGATAAAGGCCTGTAGGGAAAGAGTTCCTCTTTCCACCAGGATTAACTGGGCCAGGAGCAGATGCCGTGGAGTGTGAGGGCAAGCGGACTTTAGGGTCAGAAAACCTGGGTTCTAGTCCAGCTGAGGTGACCTGGCTGTGGCAGGTACCACCACTTGGTTGTTTTCAGGGTTGATGTGACGGCTCTGATTGGCTGGACAGGACAAGTGCCCTTCTCTGCAACGATGGGCTCCATTCAGAGTATCCCCAGACAGACTGTTCTGTAGGCAAGGGGGTGAGCGTAGCCTTACTCTCCTGCTGGGGCTTCCATGTGCTCTCAAGATGCTAAGTCCTGCCTCCATCCGCAAGTCACATCACGTGAACTCTCTGAGCATCCGGATGGACCCCCCTCCCGCCCCAGGGAATGAAGATGATCACACCTGCTCTCCCAGAGCGCAGTGTTCTTGCAAAGATCCCCTGAGAGAACTTAGATAGCAGTTTAGATACTATGTTATCTAAATATAAATCTAAATTGCAAGCACTTGTTATCATATGCCAGGCTAAAAACTCTACCTGGACTCTCCTTTTACCCTCCTATCCCAAGGCGGGTATTCATGTGACCCGTTTACACTTAGGGAGACTGAGGCTTAGGGAGACTGTCACGTGGCCCTGATTACGTAACCAGAAGTGGCGGGCGGTCCTGGTTTGGAGGCTGAACTCTGGAGCAGCGATTCTCCACGTTAACGTGCATTTTTCCACTTTAACGCGTGTGTGAGTCACGTGGGGATTTTGCTGAAATGCAGCTCTAGAGTCAGTAGATGATGGGGCGGGCGTGAGACACAGGATCTCAGGGGTGTTTCTAAGGAGCCCACAGGTGGGCAGGCGATGCTGCTGCTGGTGCTCGGACCTCCCTGTGAGAGCAAGGCCTGGAGAGCGCGTGATGTGTGTTTGGAAGGTCTTCGAGACCCTAAAGTGCGAACAAGTGTGAGTTCCCATCCGCTCCCAGCATGCGGGTAACCACCACCCTGCCTGCAGTCCCTGAATCAGCAGATGGAGGAGAGGGTCGGTGTGCGTTTAGGCGACACTGTGTTCCAGATGCGATGGAGCATGTGTTACCTACTTTATCACGTGTCATTCTTACAAAATTCTTGAGAAGGATACCGTTACTCCCGTGATAGAGATCGAGAACCTGAGTTTTAGTGAGAGGTTAACCACCTTGTTTCACAGCGACAGCTCATGACAGGTGGAGCCAGGAACAGAACCCAGGTTTGTATGATTCTAAATTCTAAACTCCTGACCTCTTCATTATATGCCCCACATAAGCAGGACAAAGTACCTTTTAAAAATCCTTAACCTGGTGAGCTCTGTACTGTTACTGTCCCATTGAAGATGACTCTGGGGCCAAGAGATGACACGGGGGTATTGTGGTCAGAGTGGCAGGGCCAGGTGGAGGCTGCTTCAGAGACCATTCCTGTAACGCCTGCCAGGAGATGCCAGCAAAGTGTGCAGACCGGCATGATGCCCGCTTCTGATGTCTTGTGCCAGGTGCTGGGGCAGCTCAGGTATCTGTAGGCTTAGCCCCTGGCATTCTGAAGCTGACATAACGTGGCATCCGTGGCATCCCCCTCCAGAGCGGCAGTGCAGTGAAATTGATTGCAAGGTTCTCTGAAGGGCCAGCGGTGCTCAAGGGTAGAAGTGAGGAGGAACTGGGGATGTGGGGAGGGGTTGGCTAGAGAACCCCCACTGTGTAGCCCCTCTGTCTGGTGTGTCCACTTCACCACCACACTCTTGGCAGGATGTGCTCATGACTTTTTGTAGGCATTCTCTCCCCACTTTTCTTGAGGATGTGGATGTTTTAAAGAGAAATGTAGCCAAATGTTTATAAAGTACGCAGTAAGTGTGGCATGATCTATAAATGCTAAATAATTATTGGGTCGGAGTATAAGCAGTACATCTTTAAATAGGACGTTTGTCAGACTGCAATTACACATACCTTAGCTGGTGAGCTCACAAAAATTCCACTCACATTTCCATTGGAACACTTCGGAGCATCTCGCCAGCATTGAGGATGCAACGCAGTGTCCTTTGTAAGTAGGGGATGTAGGTGCCCGCTTTGCCGGTGGCTACACTGAGGCACAGAAATAGGAGGTTATTGTGTTAAAGCCCCTCAGTGATGCTGGGATGTTAGCTGAGAAAACAGCTCAGGATTGCTTCCATGTCACATCTCTGTCCTTTAACTTTGAGCTGCATGTTCTGAAGTCGTTCCTGTAAAAATTCTCAGGGAAGCGTCCGGGCCAGGATTCATCAAGCAGTGAATCCATGCCACTGAATTGCCCTCCTCTGATGTTGACTCCGTCTACAGGATCACTAGAAGTGGCATAGCCGTTTTCTAGCCCTCCTGCCAACACTGAACTTTATACTTGTTATCGTAATATTTGCTAATTCGTTAGGCAATTTTTGAAAAGCTGCATTTCTTCAATTTCAGGTGAGCCTTTTCTCACTGTCTCCTTTGTGAACACCTTCATTTCTGAAATCTTCCCCTTGGATCACCGGCTCCTCCAGCCCTCAGACTCCTGCCCCATGCCCACCCTTCAGTGCCCCCGAGCTGCCTGTCCTCTGGACGACCTCACGCATCACTGTGCGTGCGCTGTCTCCTGTCCGGGTCTCTGGCGTTTTACGTGTCTCTGAGGTTGCTTTGCCTCTTGCAGGTCTAGGAACGTGCTCCATTCCTGACCATCACGGTAGGCCCTCCACTCGGGATGCCTTACATTTGGGTCTTTCCCCAGCCCGCCCTGCACACCCACTCAGGTCACACTCCCACTGAAGACCATCCCAGGGGCCTCTTCTGTGCAAGCTCTCCCTGTCTTTCCCTTGATTTGGGCCACGCCTCTGTTTTAATGGTGTGTGTTTCTGATGAGCTAGTGAGCCCTTGGAGAAGAGACAAAGCCTCCTCTCCTCCCTCCCCTCCTCCTCCGCTTCCGCCCCAGGCTTAGAGCTGCGGCACTTGAACATAGTGCTGCTTAGCAAGTGTCTGACGCAACTGAGTTCTGGGAACTGAGGGCATGAACAGCAATTTAGAGGCAATCACGTCTTTCATTTACTCTATACTAGTCTTAGCTTTTTTTTTTTTTTAAAGATTTATTTATTATTTATTTTTGGCTGTGTTGGGTCTTCGTTGCTGCACATGGGCTTTCTCTAGCTGTGGTGAGCGGGGGCTACTCTTCGTTGCGATGTGCAGGCTTCTCATTGTGGTGGCTTCCCTTGTTGTCGGGCACGAGCTCTAGGCGCATGGGCTTCAGTAGTTGTGGCTCGTGGGCTCTAGAGCACAGGCTCAGTCGTTGTGGTGCACGGGCTTAGTTGCTCCGCGGCATGTGGGATCTTCCCAGACCAGGGCTCGGACCCGTGTCCGTTGCACTGGCAGGCAGATTGTTAACCACTGCACCACCAGGGAAGTCCCAGTCTGAGCTTTTCATTCCTGAAAATTATGACCATAGTGCAACTGTTTATATTTCCAAGCTCTACTTCCAACCCAGTGTCAAAACCTAAAGTCTTGATGTGGAAACTTGGTCTTTTCAGCCAGGAAGATGCTTTCCCTCCTTGCTCTGTACTAGCAGCATCCGATAGGACGTTCTCGCGAGCGACTGCCACGTGTGGTTACTGAGCACTTGAAAGGTGTCTCGTGCAACCAAGGAGCTAAATTTATTTTATTTTAATTGATTTAAATTTAAATAGCCACATGTGGCTAATTACTATATTAGAAAGCATAAGTTTATGTACGTTATAGAAGTACCAACTATTAAAAAAATATTTTTATAAAATTTAGAGACATATTTTGTTTTTTTTCCTTTTTTTATGAGCACATTAGATATAAAACTCTGCCTGTCAGGCTGAATACTATATTTCATGTGATTAAATGCCTGCATCATTATTAATGTTAAATGTGGACTTCAGTTTAAGACCTGTACTAATGCATAAGTAACCCACCTGTCACTGTTCATGAATGTCCCAAAGCTTGATGATGTCTGCCTTGGGCCCCCGAGGGTAGGTGTATGTATGTAAGAAAGTGTGCCCTCTTTCTCAGCACCCAGAATTTTGCCTATTAGTGACACACAGGCCATGCTCCCTGAAGTCATCACATTTAAACAAAATCAAACACGGATGCAGGCTATACTATACTAATTCTGTGTTTTCTTTTTCAGAAGGCCAGTGCACCGGATATTCTGAAACCTCTCAATCAAGAGAGTCCCAGACGCCCTACTTGCCCTATTTTGAAGCAAGGGGATATTTTATCCAGTTTAACGCCCAACACTTTGTTCTCAGGAGGCTTGAGACATGTGAGTCTTGTCTAATGTCCTTGACACGTGACGTGTGATTGTTGTCATGACGTCAAATTGGATTATTAGACAAGGGTACAAGTGCCATGTTGTCTTATGGTGTAAACCGCAGTGTGATATCGAGCTCAGAGGTGATATTTCACTTGGGTTGAGAGCTGGGAAAAGCCTTGCTGTACTTTGATGGTGGTTTTCTCTTTTACATATTGTGAACATTTTCATACCCACAGAGAGTAATTAATAGTAAGTAATGGTGTCTTTGGATGAGAAGTGTTTAGTTTTGATGAAGTCTGATTCATCGGATTTTTCTTTTACGGTTACTTTTCTGTCTTATCTACCCATAAGTCATGAGTATATTCTCCTATGTTTTCTTCTAGAAGCTTTATAAAAGTTTAGGTTTTATGTGTGGTCCATGCTCCAGCTCATTAATTTTTGTGAATGGTGTAAGGTACAGGTTGAAGTTCGTTTTTCCCCATATGAATACACAGTTATTCCAGTACCATTTGTTTAAAAAAAAAAAAAAAAAGACTGTCATTTTTCCATTGACTTTGATGTCTTTGTTGAAAGTCAAATGACCGTATAAGTGTGGATCTTTTCCTAGGTTCTTTGTTCTGTTCCTCTGACCTCCTTGTCCTTGTGCCAAGGCCACACTGACATGATTACTGTAGCTTTGTAGGAAGTCTTGTAGGTGGGTAGTTTAAGTCCTCCAACTTGGCTCTTCTTTTTTGAGATTGCTTTGTGATGTTTTAAATGTAGTATCTGTTCATAGGCAGGCCTTTTTAGTCGTTCGTTTGTTATTCAAAAACATCGAATAAATGTTTACTCTTTGCCTAAACACATGATGTCTGCTACATATGTTAGATGGAGCCTTGGTTGAGGGGCTGTGAGGCTTCAATTACGGTTCATAGCTCTTTAACCTATTCGGTGATCTTAATCACAAGAACTCCCTAAACTTCAGAGTCTTCATCAAGTCCTCATCAAGGAGATGGTATCAAAGTTGTTCTTTTTATTTCACTGGATTGCTTTGAGAATCAAATTAATCTTCACATTCCATGGTGTAATATAGTGGTTAAGAACTCAGCTTCTAGAAACCAGTGTCTTGGTTCACTGTCCAGCTCCTTTAGTGGCAAGGAGTGTGGTCCAGATCTAGTACTTTAACCTCTCTGTGCTTTGTAGTGGTTGTGTTTTTATGGAAAATGGTGTTCACTTCAGAAAATGATAAACTTTTCCCCCATCTCCATGAATGTCCAGTGGAACACACAAAAGTATGGCAGAAGCAGGCTAGACCTTGGAGGATAGCTAACATCCTTGATTTAATCCACTAAATGCTAGCAGCTCCCAACCCATCTGCTGGCTTCAACCACTGGCTCTTGTGGGTGGTCCTGCCTCCATGGAAACCACTGCTCTACACACAACTCAAAATATGGGGCCCAACAGCATTGGCGTTACCTGGGAGCTTGTCAGAAATCAGATTCTCTAGCCTCACCCCAGGCCTACTGGCGTCAGAATCTACAGTTTAACAAGAGCCCCAGGAGATTCATATGCACATTGAGGTTGCAAAAACACACAGATTGAGCCCTGGCAGTTTTAAACCCGAGTAAAGTATGTCATTTGTTAAGGATTCTTTAACAGTCTAGGGCTGTGCTGTCCAAGATAGTAGCCATTCAGTTCACATAGCTCCTCTTGTGGGCCCCTCCTAACTTGTGCTGAGGGCATCTCCTGCCCTGGGATGCACAGTGGTCCTAGCAGAGCCAGACGGAGTCACCCTCAGCTCTTGGATGCCCTGAGGTCACAAGAGTCTGAGGTGGTCCTGCCAGGGTGTCTCAGAGTGCTGGTATTGGAGGATGGCTCAGCCCCTTCCTGGGTGTTGTTTACACTGGAGAACAGTTGAGAAAGGTGAGAGCACTGGGGAAACACTGCCCTGAGGGGGAGCAAACAAGGGCGGCTCCAGAACATTCTCTCCTAGGGTTGAACCCCGAGGTGGGTACAGACAGGGAGAGCATAGGAGTGGCCTCTGGGAGTTTTTCCAAGACCTATGGGAAGGTTTGCTTCCACCCCAGGTAACATATGGACTCCAAAATCTCCAGCCAGCTTGAGCCTTTATAAGACTGCATCGGGAGGATGAGGCTAAACCCTCCTTCCAAGTGAGCCCAAACTGTCCAGGGTCCGCTAGACCGGACTCTAAGCTCCTTCAAGGTCCAAAAACCCACACAGCGGCAGAGAGGCAGGCTAGGACCCACCCACAGCGGTCCACGGGGCCCTACGTGAGCTGCGCACCAGCCCACGCCTGCCCCCTTGCTCACGCCATTCAATAGCGCTGGTCCTTGAACGGCCAGACTCACACCTGCCCTGGGTGTCTCTGAGGCTGTTCCCTCTCCAGGCACCAGGCTCATTCACTCCTTCCCTCCAGGTCTTTGCTCCGGGGTCACCTTCTCAGGGGGTCTGACCCCTCTCTGCTCGGCCTCCCTTACCCTCACCTGCTCGCTGCTTGTCTGTGTTCTTATCACCTGCTGCAGCTCTATAATTGGCTTATCTGTGGTTTGTTGTCTGTTGTAATACCCAGGGGCCCAGAGCAGTGCCTGACACTTAAATAGCACTCGATAAATACTTGTGAGATGGTTGGGTTCATTCCTATCAGAGCTGTTATTGAAAGCCTACTGTGTGCTAGCAATGATCTTGTCCATGGAAATGCAATAATAATAAATGCTATTATCCCATTTCACAAATGGGAAAACTGAGGCTTATGGAGGTTACACAACTTGCTTAGGTCATGTGGTCACTGCAGAACTCTGTGAGTCAAAGCCCAGGCCTTTTGTCCTATCCCAGGGGACTTGTTGAATGCTTAAACTGACCCCCACCCCCCACCGGGTTCAGCTTTGCTCATGTGGGGCTGATCCACACCTAGGCAACCTTTCAGAGGTTAGGGGAGGATGCTGAGGTATGAGGATGTGGCAAGTGTATGCATCTTACTTAGATGTTTCTTAGGAAAGTACCTCCAAACTGTAGTGCAAATTCAACCTGGCTCTCTCAACTCCCTTTCTTCTAAAGTCTTCCTTGATTTGTGCCCTGAACATTTATCATCATGAGATTGAATTATTACACATTCAATCCTAACGTGTTGCCCTTAGACTGAAGCAGTGTTTGCTTGAGGAAACTAAACTCCCACAAAGCAAATAGGTTTTGTTTCTTGTGCAAAAATGTTGCTTCCTCTTCTGAGAGATATTTATATTCTCTGAGAAACAGGAAGTTGGGGCTAGAAAAAGCTTATTAAATCTCTGCTTATTACAAAAGTAGAAGTACAGATGGGCAATAAGTAAGGGAAACACTCAACTTCCTGAGTAGTGAAATCAGTGCAAAATTAAAGCAAGTGCTATATGGGGACATTTAAGCAAATTTAAAAAGTGACACAGCAGAGCGCTGGCGAGCATGTGGAGAAGCAGGTGTTCATGTAAACTGCTCGGGTGAACCGGAGGGCAACTAACAATATATATCAAAGGCTTTAAATGCATGTTGTCTTTAATCCAGCTATTTTCATTCCAGGAAATATTCTTTAAGAATCATCGTGAATGTTGCCAAAAGTGTGTATACATGGATGTCAAGGGTAGTTTTGTTTATAATTTTTTAGTTTTGAAAAATTGGAAATAGCCAAATGTCTAAAATAGGGCAGTGGTTAAATAAATTATGGTACACTTATTCAGAGGAATACCTTGCAATTATTAAAAATGATGTGGTTGGAAAGAATATGGAAAACATCAATAAAAATGTCAAGTTAAAAATAGTATTATAGTAGCACATATTTATAAAAACAAAATGAGTGTACTATAGACACTGTAAAACAACTGAAAGGATTATACCAAAAGGTTGAGAATGGTGGGCTTATGCTTTTTTCTTAAATTTTTTTTTTTTTTGGTCTTATTTGTGTTTTCTGTATCTTCTCCATAAACATATGTTTATGAGAAGAAAAACCCCAAATCATTTTAAAAAACCAAAAAACAAACTAAACCTTCAGTTATTAGGAGCTAGAACTTGGTAGAATAAAGAAATACGTGGTTAACTTTTTAGCAATTCCCTAGGAGAAAAAAATTATATCAGAGCTCCGGTTTGATTTTCAATTTTGCCTTCACTTCTGTTTTTTAAAAAATCTAAAAGGAATGCATTTATATCATTGTTTTCATGCAACTGACATTTTCCCTGGCAGTGAAGTCACTGTGATTGGTGAAGGGACCATGTTCTGGGAATACACATCAGAGCTCCTTGCACATCGATGGGCAGGAGCTTGGCTGCTGGAGGAATTTTTAATCGTTGAAGTAAAAATACAACTCCTTAGCTGTTTCTCTTAAACGTCAATTTGAGACGTGGAAGAAGATGATCGTGGCATTTGGGTCACTATTAAGTGGGGACTGGCTCAAAGCGTTTGCCCCATCCATCACACAGCACTCATTGGGGTCTTGGAAATTTCTGTTTTCCTTTATTATTTCTGAACTTCTCTGGTTGCACTTTATTTATTTATTTGGCTGTGTTGGGTCTTTGTTGGGTCTTTCTCTAGTTGTGGCAAGTGGGGCTACTCTTTGCTGTGGTGTGCGAGTTTCTCACTGTGGTGGCTTCTCTTGTTGTGGAGCACAGGCTCTAGGAGCGTGGGCTTCGGTAGTTGTGGTGTTTGGGCTCAGTAGTTGTGGCTCACGGGCTGTAGAGCGCAGAGTCAGTAGTTGTGGAGCACAGGCTTAGTTGCTCTGCGACATGTGGGATCTTCCCAGCCCAGGGATCAAACCCGCATCCCCTGCATTGACAGGCGGATTCTTAACCACTGCGCCACCAGGGAAGCTCTGCAGTGACTTTTTAAAAAAGAGTATTGTATTTAGCTACATACCCATATTAACCTACTTTTTATTAAAAAACAGAGTGAGTAATAGACAAATATGTTGGCGTGATGTCTTAGAGGTTTATCTCTTAAAAAAAATAATCTGAATGATACAATATTTAAGGTTCCACCATGCTTATTTGAAAACAATATTTCAGTTACCAAAGAGCTCAGATTTCAAAAACATTTATGTATTGTGTGTAAATGTTAATAGCTTAATAAACATGTATACAGATGCTCTTTCATGTAAAAAGAAAAACAAAAAACATAAAAAGGGATGAATATATTGTAGCCTGTTCACCCAGTGGAACACTGGGAGTGGCGATGAATGAACTAAAACTACACCTGACCATATGGATGAATTTTAAAAACATGGTATCAAGAGAAAGTAAATTAACGGAGAATATGTACACAGTATGATTCTAATGGTAGAAATTCCAAAATCAGTAAAAACTAACCAATATATTATTTGGGGGATATATACGTGTGTAATAAAACCAGACAGAAAACCAAAGATGATTAACAGAAAAATTCAAAACAGCATTGACTGAGGGGCAGGAATAGAGGGGAACAGATAAGTAAGAGGCCACAGGGCACTTTCATGGACCTGGTTTTGTTGTTTTTCTTACATTGAGTGATAAAAAAATTTTAACAATTTTATTTAATAATTATTATTTAACTATGCTTATCCATTATATGGACTTTCTAATATATTTCACAGTAAAAAAGAAAAGCAGAAAGGAAAAAACAAAGGAAATGATCTGCTTAGCTTACAAAGGGGAGCCACATGGTGTAGAGTTTTCAAAAGATTAATAAACTTACTAATCAGAGGCATGGTTCTCAGTCTTTTTATATGTGGTAACCAATTGAGTGTCACACCAATCCTATGAAACAGATCCCCACTTTACAGATGAGGAAACCGAGGCTACGGAGGGCAAGAAAGCTGCTCAAGATCACACAGCTACTGAGGGAAGTCTGTCTGGTTGCATGGCCGCCATCTGATCTCCCTGCAGTAATGCTCTCTGTGTGCTCTTGGCGCTGAAGATTTATTTATTCATTTTTAGTATAGCTGTGGTTTCAGTTGACTTTCCTTGATTTCTGCTTTTATAAAATCAAAGGGCATCAGGCCTTGCTTGTGGTTATAGTAGATAACTCGTGACCTTCAGAGAAAGTCACCCAACACTCCCTGCCTGCCTTAGGTAGTTCTCCTTTGCTTTTGCTCAGATTTGCAACCAGACAGAGCCCGTAGCACTAATAAAAGTCAGCCTGAGTTCTTAGTTGCTCTTCTGGGCTGGGACCAGAACCCCATTTGCTGCTCAAAGGTTCATCTTGCTCGAAGATTCTGCTCTATCTACAGGGAGAATAGAAGCAGAAAACCCTCCCAAGGCAATGGTGGTGAAGTCATAAGTTATCTCTGAAGGAATGCAGTAGACCAAAGGACGACCTCTGCTGTCCTTATGTTATCTGAGGCTGCACTTTCCCCAGCCAAGCAGATGCGCAGCTGAATTACTTGGAGACACTACCATTAGTCGATGGCCCAAGGAATTAAAAACCCAGGCCCACTTCCATCTCTACCTTTTTCTTTTTTCGTTTTTTTTTTTTTGGCTGCATTGGGTCTTTGTTGCTGTGCACAGGCTTTCTCTAGTTGTGGCAGGTGGGGGCTACTCTTCATTGTAATGTGCAGGCTTCTCTGCGCGGTGGCTTCTCTTGTTGTGGAGCACCAGCTCTAGACGCTCAGCCTTCAGTAGTTGTGGTGCACAGTCTCAGTAGTTGTGCCTCACAGGCTCTAGAGCTGCGGCGCATAGGCTTAGTTGCTCTGAGGCATGTGGGATCTTCCCAGACCAGGGATCGAACCCGTGTCCTCTGCATTGGCAGGTGGATTCTTAACCACTGTGTCACCAGGGAAGTCCCTCCAGCTCTACTTTTGATTTGCCATGTAAGTTTTGGGTGGGTCTCCATCTGTCTTGACCCCTGCTTATGTTATAAAATGAAGGATGAGTACTTCTGGTGCCTCCTGGAGCTTTATAATTCTGGACACCAAGCTGAATGAGCCCACTGTGCACCTTCTCTGTACCTACCCCTGAACAGCTATACACACAGTAGGGCAGACCTAATGCTCAACGTGAGTGTATGGAATTAGGTCTGCCCTGTTGTGTCACCAGTTCCAAATGCACATACAGTGCCACATCCTGATGTGTTTCTGTGGGTGACTCAGGTTTCTGCTCTCACAACAATCATTTCACACCTTCTTCTTCCATCTTTTTTTTTTTTTTATTAATTTTTTTGGGGGTACACCAAGTTCAATCATCTGTTTTTATACACACATCCCCGTATTCCCTCCCTTCCTTGACTCTCCTCCCCACCCTCCCCGCCCCAGTCCTTTAAGGCATCTTCCATCCTTGAGTTGGACTCCCTTTGTTATACAACAACTTCCCACTGACTATCTATTTTACAGTTGGTACTATATATATGTCTGTGCTACTCTCTTCTTCCGTCTTTTTAAACCTCTTTTCAAAACTTCTCCCCAGTCTTCCTCATTCTTAACAAATAAACCTCCCTTCCCACTTCTTAAAAAAAAAAAAAGAATGAGCCTGGAATTCCCGAATCCTCCTGATACTAAAATTAACCTCGCCAACTCTGTGCCCACCCAGCTCCCGTTCCCTGCCTGAACGGAAGATGCCAGTCTCCCCAGCAACGCTCGCACCCCAGTTTTTCCTGCCTTTATTGTTTCTTCCATGCAAGGTAACATATCTTTTTTTCTTTGCTTTTAAGATTTCTCTCTGTCCTGGATTTTCAGCAATTTTATTATGTTACACCTACATGTAGGTTTTTTGCGGGGTAGGGGGGAGGGTTGTTTTTTAAAAAAATCTTTTGGCCAAGCCGCACGGCATGTAGGACTTAGTTCCCAGACCAGTCATCTAACCTGATCATTGGCAGTGAGGAGTCTTAACCACTGGACTACCCGGGAAGTCCCCATGTAGTTTTATTTTAAAATATTTTTCCTCAGGAGTCTGTAGTTAAAGGACGTAACTAAAGTCGTCAGGGTCAGGACTCAACTCTGCTGCTCCTTCAGGAGGAGGAGCACAACCCATCATGTGTAATATTCCCAGAGAGAACTTTTCAAGTCAAAATATTTCGCACGCTTTCTTTATTCACTTCCTAAATGTCTCTTGAGGATTTACCATGAGCCAGGCACGGAGCTGGCGCTGGAGATTCGATGGAGGGCGGAAGCGTGCAGGATCCCTGCTGTCCCCAAGTTCCAGCCAAATGGGAGGGTCATCCTTCAGGGAGACTTGCTTTTGCTCCAGCACACAGCCGGGGTGGAGGCCAGGAGTCTTTGCCCATCCTGTCCTGAGCTCGTTCAGAGCTGGGTTTCAGCCTCCGGGAGGACTGGTCCACTTCCAGGGAACTCGGACTCTCAGGAGGAAAGCCTTTGAGGGCGTCCCAGCGGAGAGTCAGGATGTCTACCACACCGCTCCTCTGGTGGGCCTGAACTCCAGTTTCTTCCCTCTAGTAAGATGACCCTTCTGAAGGCATTTTTAAGCTGCTCAGCCTCTCGGCATCAGCTTCCAACTCAGCAAAGACCTTGAGGGGAACAGCAGCATCGAGCATCACCCTCACCTGCGTGTGTCTCCCTTTGCTCCTCACGTTCTGTGCGTCTTCACAGCCCCGGATGCCTGGGCCGGTCACTGTGCCCAGCTCCGGAGCCTTACGGCCTTCTCATCTGTGCTGCTCACCTGCGGACAGATGCCTCTGGGAGAAACACGGCCAGGACGTCAGGCTCACCTCACTGTGCTTCTCTTTAGTACCGTGGACCCTGGCACCCGGGCTGTCCTGGTACCTCTACAGTACCTTCAAACTATGTTTGTCGTTTCATTCAGTTTTCTGCTGTTCTTGGCAGAAGAGTTGGTGTAGTACAATTTAGTCTGACGTAGCCCATGGTGGAGTCCGTGATGTTTGCAGGTTAATTATCAGAACGTTTAATACCTCCATTCAGCTTCTCTAATGGAGCTCACACCTCCTGTCAAGCTCTCCTCCCCATCTGCTGTCTGCACTCTTTTCGTGCTGTCTCACCACTCCACGCCTTTCTGAGCGTGTAAAATTTAAAAACTGGTTCCCATCCCAGCAGTTGCATGGGTGTTGGCGGATGACATTTTTCAGGGCCAGTACCTGGGTGTGGTGAAGGTGGTTGGGTTCTTGGCATGACTTGGTTCACGTTTTGGTCCCTCCGAGTTGCTGGTTTTGTTTTGATCTCTCTCTAGTAAGAGAGACTCAGGCTTGGGCTTTCTTCTTAGTTTGTTTCCAGGATGTTTTACGGTGTTGAGGAACCAGTTGAGAAAGTGGAAATCACGTCGGGTTCCCTATGTCTATAGAGTCAGCACTGAGATTGGTAGCATCCAAAGGATGGCGAATATGTAAGCAAATGTAACAGTGATAAGGTGATTGTTCTGTCCTTCTTGCTGCTTCTCCACATCATCTCAGCCTAGAGCGCCCTCACTTATGATGGTGGTTTGGTTTTTCATTCTGGACACCCGTAAAAATTTAAACACCATTTATTGTTGTCTTTGCATATTTCATATACTCTAGTCCAGTTACGCCTCACTGTAACCCTAGTAATTTTCCATTTGGACTTTGACGTGGCTAATGAGTAGCAGAAGCAGCCGGTGAGTCCAGCTCTATCTGGTTCCCAACCACTTGGCCGCCACACTGCACTGCTCTCCACAGGCTACTCCTGCCATGGGTATTATTATCTGCCGTTGGAGACTTATCTTTGCAGAATTGCATGCGAGATAGTCCACTTCTTCCCAAGTCATTTGTGTTCAAGAATGAGATTGTGTAACCTGTATTGCTAGGCAAACACCGTATTTGGGCAAGATAGGCCCTTCTGAGGATTCCTCGTCTCCTTAGAACAGAATATATGGCAACTTATTTGTCAAAGTACAAGCTGGCTGCTGTGTCATTAACTTGCCATGAGTCAGGATGCATGCTCTGTATCAATTTTGATTTATTTGATATCTTGAAACAAGAACTGCAGAAAAGTTAACTGTGAAGTAACTTATTGTATCTGTCATTCTTGATTTCAGGGAAGTATAATTAGCATTAACAGCACTTGTACAGAGATGGGCACTTTTGACAACGCTGATGTCACTGGAGAAATAGAATTTGCCATTCGTTACTGCTTCAGAACTCGTTCTTTAGAAATAAGCATCAAGGCCTGTAAGAACCTTGCCTATGGGGAGGAAAAGAAGAAAAAGTGCAATCCGTAAGTTTCTTTGTTTAAGTTTTGGCACATGATAATGGATTTATTGATTCTAAAGTTTATATGGAAAAGTGAAAGTCCAAGAATAACCAAGGCAATTGTAAAAAAACAAGAGAAATAAAAAGACACATTAAGAATTGCTATAAAGCTTAGTAATTCACACAATGTGTTACGGACTCAAGGATAGACAAAGGAGCTCAGTAGAGCAGAATCAAAAATCCAGATACAGGAACTTCCCTGGTGGTGCAGTGGTTAAGAATCCTCCTGCCAATGCAGCGGACATGGGTTTGATCCCTGGTCCAGGAAGATCCCACATGCTGAGGAACAACTAAGCCTGTGTGCCACAACGACTGAGCCTGTGCTCTAGAGCCCATGAGCCGCAACTAGTGAAGCCCGCATGCCTAGAACCTGTGCTCTGCAACAAGAGAAGCCACTGCAATGAAGAGTAACCCCCACTCCCTGCAACTAGAGAAAGCCCGTGCTCAGCAAAGAAGACCCAATGCAGCCAATAAATAAATTTATTTTTAAAAAGTCCAGATACAGACTTAGCATACATGGGACCTTAAATGATCAAGAGGCTATTAGTAATTAATGTGGAAAAGATGAGCTTCAGTAAATAGTGCCAGGATATTTGATTTTCCATGTAGGAAAAATAAAATTAAAATCCTGTCTCACATAACCCATAGATTAATTTTTCCAGTTGGTAGATATGAAATGATATCGCATCATTTTAACATGCATCTCCCTGATTAATAACAAAGATGAGCAACTTTATTGTTTTATTTTTTATAAATTTATTTATTTATTGGCTGCGCTGGGTCTTCTTTGCTGCATGCGGGCTTTCTCTAGTCGTGGAGAGCAGGGACTACTCTTCGTTGTGGTGTGCAGGCTTCTCTGTGTGGTGGCTTCTCTTGTTGCAGGGCACGGGCTCTAGGCGCTCGGGTTTCAGTAGTTGCGGCACACGAGTTCAGTTGCTCCATGGCATGTGGGGTCTTCCCTGCCCAGGGATCAAACCCATGTCCCCAGCGTTGGCAGGCGGATTCTTAACCACTGCGCCACCAGGGAAGTCCCAGTGTCTGCTTTTTGAGTCTGTAGGAGAATTCCACTTGAAGGTTATAAATACATTCTTCTCTGTTCTCTTCTATGAGAGTTTTTTCACACTTAGATCCTTTCATATTAGAGCTGGAACTGATTTTCTGTGTATGGTTTAAGGTAAGGAGCACATTTTGGCCTTTTTTTTTTCTCAACGTGGAACATTTTTAGTACACTATTTTCAGTACCAGCCACGGGAAAGGAATGGATTGTTGGTCCAATGCAACTCTTCTCTGCTCTGAAATCTTCAGTAGCTCCTCAGTGCCAGACAAATTAAGTGCATTGCTATAGCACTTCCGGTTCTCCATAACAGATCCCTCCTATCTTTCTAGTCTTAATGTCTATTATTCCCCTATCTGTACCTTCTGCTCCAGGGAAATTGGAGCAGTTTCAAAACTGTCCCCTGACTTTGACCAGATGTGAGGCTTGTGTCATGTTTGTCCTGAGACTATTTCCCCTACACTACTTGCATAAGTAGAAATCACAATCCTATCCATTCTTCAGACTCATTTCCAATCCCATCAGCTCCATTTATTCAATCCTTGACCTTCCAGACATGTTGGGTCTCTCCCATAATTCTCTACAGGGTTTGACCTCTGGTAAGTTATTCAGCTTCTCCATATCTCAGTGTCCTCACTGTAACATGGAGGTTATAATAGCACCTACTTCAAAGGATTGTTGTGGTGTTTCCCTGAACTAGCCCATATCAACACATTACTGACTAGAGACGTATTAGCGTCACAGGCATTAGTTTTTGCAAAAATCGCCCGATCAATAAATGTGTTAAGTCTTCACAGCAGTGTCGAGAACATAATAAACATTGAACAAATATTATTCTTAAGCAGGTGAGGTGGGAAGTGCATAGAGAAGTAGATCTAAAATCCACATAGGGGTCCCTTGAGGCTTTGGCCAAATATGAAGCTGCTCAGATGCAGGACAAGGTTTTATGAGTCTGTCAGAGGATAGCTGCTGGGGGGTGGTAAATTAGATAAAAAATCTGAGAGTTGCACAGTGCTGGGAAAGATTGGTGTTCTGACCAGCTAAAGTGGAGTGGGGCATTCAGTGGACCCCAGAAAATAAAAGCTTAGCAGTAGGGCTTCTCTAGCCCCAGGGCTACTCTAACCCACACTAACTAAGCAACATCAAGCCTTGATAGGATCAGACTGCGTTTCCAGTAAGTGAAATGCCTGCTAGAACAAAACTCAAGACTTTGTAAAGGAAATGCATGGTTAAGAGAGGTTTCTGGAAGATGGCAGAGTAGGAGGCCTCAAGAATCCATCTCCCCATGTAGACAGCAATTGCGCTCGCAGGATCTGTCTGATGGAGCTGTTTTGGAATTCTGGAGTCTTTTGAAGGCTTTGACGTCTCAGATGATAAATTGAGATTAATGTCAGTCAATTCCAGCTCTTAGCGCGGTAGTGGCTACCCATCACCCCATGCCCAACCCCTTGCCGGGCAGCTGTGCATGTGTTCCTAGAGCAGCTTGCACACAGCTTGTAGGAGCCAGGGTGGGCTAAGGATCCTGTCCTCCCGATAGCAGGGACCTGTTCTCTGATTGCTGCTTCTGACCGCAGAAGTACAGAGAAAGAGGCAGGCAGCCATTGTTGTCTCACCTTCCCCGATGTTGCAACCCCTCCTCCTGGGCTGAAGTGATTTATAAGGTATTTAAAGTGCCAGTGCCCTTATTTGTCTCCCCTCTTCATTTTTCTCTTTTTTCCCCTCTTGGGAGCCAGATACTAAAGACCAGGACATCCAGAAGTAACTGTATATACAAGGAAAATTAGAAAGGGACCACACATGTCCAGGGAAAGGTACAGGCTCAGAAAAGACCTGAGAAGATCTTAGTTTTACACTTCAGTCTGATCCTTGGCAAAGAGACAGTCTATAACAATAAATTTATTAAAAACCCAATTAAAAAGCCAATGATAAAAAATAGCAAACCCTGAGGAAGGGGGAGAATCTGATTTCCAGAGTTAACATATTATTAGACACATGTCCAGTGTTCAGCAAGAAAATCACAAGGCATATAAAGAAGCAGGAAAGTATGGCTCATTCAAAGGGAAAATATAAATCAACAGAAACTGTCCTTGAAAGAGATCTGATGGTAGATTTACTAGACAAAGACTTTAAAACAACTGTTTTAAGGTTGCTCAAAGAACTAAAGAAAGATGTGGAAGAAGTCAAGAAAATGATGTATGAACAAAATAGAAATATCAATAAAGAGATAGAAAACCTAAAAGGAAACAACAACAAAAAATTCACAAGAGGGATTCAAAGGTGGTATGAGCAGGTAAAAGAAAGAATAGGTGAATTTGAATATAGGATGATGGAAATTACTGAATCTGAGGAACAGAAAGAAAAAAAGATTAAAGAAAAGGAAACAGAACCTAAAGCACCTTTGGAACACCATTAAGCGGACCGACGTATGTCCCAGAAGAAGAGAGAAAGCAAGGGGCAGAGAGAATACTCGGAAAGAATGGCTGAAAACTTCCCAAGTTTGATGAAAGGCATGATTATAAACATCAGAGAAGCGCTTTGAACTCCAACTATGATGAGCTCAATGAGACCCACACTGAGACACATTATAAACAAACATTTGAAAGACAAAGAATCTTGGAAGCAGCAAGAAAGATGTGAATCTTCACATCCTAGGGATCTTCCATAAGATTATCAGCAGATTTCTCATCAGAAACTATAGAGGCCGGAAGGCAGTGGGTCAGTATATTCAAAGTGCTGAAAGGAAAAAACAAAACACACAGCAAAACTGTTCTTCAAAAGTGAGGGAGAAGTTACAACACTCTCAGCTAAACAAAAGGTGAGAGAGAGTGATACCACCTGACCTGCCCCACAAGAAATGCTCAAGAAAATCCTGCAAGTGAAATGAAAGGACACTAGACAGCAACCTAAGACATATGAAAAAATAAAGCCCTCGATAAAGGCAAACACACCGGAAATCATAAAAGCTAGTATTATTGTAACAGTGGTAATTCCACTTTTTGTTTTTTATATGACTTAGGACACTAATACATTTTAAAAGATTATGGGTCTCACACTTTGTTTTCAGCATAATTTAAGAGACTAATGCATTTAAAAGAATGATTACTTTCTGGTTTTGGTCACATGTATACAGATGTAATTTTGCGACGTCAGCAATGGAAAGAGGTGGGGATGGAGCTGAGAAGGAGCAGAGTTCTTGTATGTTGTCGAGGTTAAGATGGTGTAAATTCAAATTAGAATGTTATAACTTTAGGGTATTAAATGTAATCCCCTTGGTAGCCACAAAGAAAATAGCTATAGAACAAAAACCAAAACAAAACAAATGAGAAAGGAATTTAAACATTTCACTTACAGAAAACCAACTAAACACAAAAGAATATAGTAAGGCAGGAAGTGAGGGACGCAAAAGCTATAAGGCAAAAGAAACAGCAAGTGACAGAAGTAAGTACTTCGTATCAGGAATTAATTTAAATATAAATGAATTTGACTCTCCAATCAAAAGACAGAAATTGGCAGAATGGATAAAAACGTGGGATCCCAACTATATGCCATCTACCAGAGACTCACTTGAGATCCAGAGACACAAGTGAAAGATATTCCAGGCAAATGGTAACCAAGAGCGAGCAGGATGGCTGTGCCAATATCAGGCAAAATAGACTTTAAATCAAAAAAGGTTACGGAAGATAAAGGACATTCTGTGTTAATAAAAGGTCCGGTACAGCAAGATAAGAGAACAATTACAAATGTCTGTGCACCTGATAACAGACCATCAAGATATAAGAACAAAAGCTGATGGAACTGAAGGGAGAAATAGTTCCACAGTAACAGTTGGACGTGTCAATACTCCACTCTCAGTGACGAATAGAAGATCCAGAGAGAGGATAAGAAAGGAAATAGAGGACTTAACAGACGACTAGATACAGGGGCGTGTGTTTTACGGTAATGCTTTAAGCTATGCAGACATATTTTCTGTCTGCTTTTACATGTGTGAGGTCTCGTAACAATCAGCTATGTAAGAGCCATCGGACAGTGCGGGAGGCATTGGTGACAATGAGCCTTGAGTACTTTTCTAAGAAGTTTGCTGAAAGCAAGGAAGAGGCCTGAGACTGGGGCTCCGGGGGGACCCAGGTCGAGGGAGGGTTCCTGCTCTTTATTGCTTTGGGAAGGTTGAGCCTGTTTGTAGCCTGTGGGGACAGGACCTGGGCAAGGGGTGTCCCTGCATCCGTAGAGTTGCCGGAGGAGCCAGGAAGGGCAGCCTCGGGACCTGAGTGGAGGGATGGGCCTGGGGTGGGGCTTCAGGGAGCGGGCAGAGGGCAGTGTGGGGCTGGCCTCTGTCAGGTTTCCTCTGGGGCGCGACCTCCAGACCGCAGGGAGAGGGCCCAGGAACGCCGGTCCTCAGCAGTCAGGACACGGTGTCTGAGGCCCCACAGGGAAAACCAAAGTGCGAGGCGTGCACTTTCCGTTTCCACTTTGTTTCCTCGCGGGTTGGGGTGAAGAGGTAGGTGGAGGGAGGAGAAGCTGGCGCACAGCCTCGGCATCTGGGTGGGTTAGACATCTACCACCCGCGGAGCCCTAGGAGCCTCTGGTTCCCTGGTCGTCACCCAGTGACAGGTGATGGAGTGTGATGAGTGATTCATCTTCCAGGAGTACGGCGTGAAGAAGGCAGGGGAGCTTCACACCCTCAGGAACATTCCGGGGGATCACAGCCAGAGACTGTGTAAACCAGGGCCTGTGCACCCAGCTCTGTCATTTTTCACTGTGGGTGGCGGCCCCTGAGCCCTTTCTGTCAATGCCAGATGCAGTAGGAAGCAGGATAAAGAAAACTCTGGCGTGTGGTTCTCCTCCTGAACCCTTTGTCTGCCCCCCCCACCCCCCACCCCATGCTGAGCCTTCACCCTGTCCTGTCCTCTTTGGCCACTAGGTACGTGAAGACCTATCTGCTGCCTGACAGGTCCTCCCAGGGAAAACGCAAGACTGGAGTCCAAAAGAACACGGTGGAGCCGACCTTTCAGGAGACCTTGAAGGTACTCGCGGGACAAATATTTATGTGCTGAGGCTCCCCACCCTGGGCTGGGCCCCCGGGGCCAGAGTCCAGCGGACGGTTCTTCCAAACTCTTGAGTCAGTTAAATGTAAGTGCAGACACTTAACCATTTCTGCAGGGCTCTGTCAATCAGTGGCAAGTGGTAGAAAATAAATTTCAGCCTTTGTACAGAAAAAGTGCAGCGTCTGCTGGACTTGCGAATGGCTTTTGATTAATGATTTGCAAGAAAATGGTAAAAAGGAAGCTGGCTGCCTCTCAATTTCTAAAATTGGTTTGTCCTGTTGAACTCTTATGACTATCAGAGAGCTATTCTCAAGCAAGGGAACCTGTAAATGAAACTGCTGAATTACACTCTTTGTAAAAGTACTTCTTTGTCATATTATCTGGCTTACCCAGGTTTCTTCATATTTTATGGAAAAAAAAGGTCTAGAGAGATTGTTTGGGTTTTCATTTTCTTAGGTACTAAGAAATGTGACTTATAGTTTAGGGCAGAGATCAGGGAGGGAGTGCCTCCCGCGGGGTTTCAGGATGGAGAGGTGGAGGTGATGTCTGGCGAGTGCTGATAGCAGACAGGTGTGGGAGGCCCTGAGCTGGAATAATAGTGCAGATGCGCAGAGCTGTACCCACTCAAGATTGGGCAGCCTGGGGATCCCGTGTGTCAGGCCTGAGAAAGGAGAGGGCTTTGCCTTCTTGGAGAGTAGGAGCATTTGTGAACTCCCAGCCAGGGGCCACCTGGGTAGCTGGCACAAGAGTGCCATGCGGGACATGAAAATAGCCATTGTTTTGGGTGCCCCTGCCGTGGCCAAGTGCTTTATGTACCCTCCGAGCCAGGTGTTCGAATCCTCATTTAGCAGTGGGGAAACTGAGGCTTAGAGAGTACTTAAAAGTACAGCTGTGGCCCACGATGGACTAGCAGTCCTTCAAAAAATTTATGTTCATAAGGACTCCTTAAGGGATTTTTTTTTTTTTTTTTAAAGCAGATTGTGGTTCAGCAAGTGTGGGCAGGGCCGGAAGTGCTGCTGGTTTGGGACACTCTGGTAGCAAATCCCTGGATACTGGTCTTCACGTGCTTTTGCTCACATCCTGCTAACAGAGTTTTGAAAAGCTCTGTACCCCCTCACACACTGTAAGCTGATATGTAAAATTACTCATCGTAGGTTTAAGGTATCTTGTACAAAACAGGCAGACAAATATTTCATATTTCATGAGACAAAGATGAGGATTGACTACATTTTAGGTAAATACTTCATTATATACTTTGATTTTTAAAGTTTTAACAATTTTATTTAAAATGTACCGAGAATCTCAAAGAAATCACCTATGATTTCTCATCCATTGGTTTTATCCAGTACATCGAGAATGTTTTGGTTATCCTGAAAAACTTTCCAGATACACTGAAAAGAATCAATGTCTTTGTTCTAAATATAGAACATCTCAACCCAGACCCAGCCTTAGCCTTCATAGAAATATGTATAAGATGGAAAAGATGGGAAGGTGAAGAAGCTGAGCAATCATTAACAGTTTGGCAGAACCCAGTATTTCAAATTCCCCCTTGGTTCAGCTCGCTGGAGGCTGCACCCCTGGGGCAGGACACGGGAGTCAGATACTGGGCATGAGAACAGCCTTTGCCAGTTTTGAGAAAAGTGCATGTGCAAGTTGAGGATATAGAAACTGATTCTCCAAGTTTTCTAAGCAGAGCACTCCTTGGGGAGACTTTCTGTACTCCAAGGGGTGCTAGCACGTCCCTTGCAGACCACTCAGTGGGGGACCTGGGGAGGATGAAGTGAGACACCGGATGTGGGTGACCGTGGCTGTTGCCTCATCCTTGTTCTCTGGTGTCGGTTACACTCGGTACCCCATGGAGACTAGCCATCCAGGGTCTGCTGGCACGGCCTTGTGGACCTAACAGGCAATGAAAAATAGGTCTTATTTTATTATTTTTTATAATTTTTTAAAAAATTATTTTTTGGCTGAGTCGAGTCTTCATTGCTGTGCGCGGGATTTCTCCAGTTGCAGTGAGTGGGGGCTACTCTTCATTGCGGTGCACGGGCTTCTCATTGCGGTGGCTTGTTGCAGAGCAGGGGCTCTAGGCACACGGGCTTCAGCAGTTTCAGCACGCGGGTGCAGTAGTTGTGGCTCACGGGCTTAGTTGCTCCACAGCATGTGGAGTCTTCCCAGACCAGGGCTTGAACCCGTGTCCGCTGCATTGGCAGGTGGATTTTTAACCACTGTGCCACCAGGGTAGTCCAGGTCTTATTTTAAGAAGTGGACTCAGCCAACCGAAGGGAGCAGTCCTGTCTGTCAGGAAGGGGCCACCAATCAGTGAGGACCTGAAGAAAAGCAGGCTTGTGTTTCCAAGGGGGTCAAGGTGGGTCACCCTGCGTGCAGAGCGGGTGGAGAGGATGGAGCTGCCGCAGGAGGGCAGACCTGGGGGGACAGTCAGCTTCCCGCCCCGAAGCAGCTGGTTCTGAGAGCGAGCAGATGCAGCACAGTGCACTGTTGGCCTGGACGTGACTTTGGGGCGTGTGGCCATGAAGGAAATAACCAGATTCGTTTAGAGTTTAAAGATCGAGTATGGAACATGGGGCAGAGGTGGAAACGGGCCGTGGAATCGAGGGGAACAGACTGAAAATCGTCTGGGAGCCATGGGCCCGGGTACCCAGCTTGCCCATCTCTGTTCTGCCTCCGCAGTACCAGGTGGAGCCTGCCCAGCTGGAGACCCGGCAGCTGCAGGTGTCCGTGTGGCACCTGGGTGCGCTCACCCGGAGGGCGTTTCTTGGAGAAGTGATCGTCCCTCTGGCCACATGGGACTTCGAGGACAGCACGACACAGTCTTTCCGCTGGTACCCGCTGCGGGCCAAGGTGATGTCTGGTTTGGGACTGAGCCGCCCCCACCCGCACCCCTCCCCACCATGAGAACCAAACTCACTTTTCAAAGGGATCCAAGAAGAGAACCCTACCCGGGGAGCCTGGGACCTGGGATGCAGTGTGCACCTTCCCGCCTCTGATTCTGCGGTAGGAGCTTCCGAGGAGAAGAGGCTCAGGCCGGGCTCCCCGGGGCGTGTGGGTGGAAGTGGGCTGAAGGAGTCTTACCAGCTCAGGTTTGTTCAAGATCGGGCCTTTGTTGCTGTGCACGCGTGGGGGCTTTCTCTAGTTGCACCGAGGGCCACCCTCAGTGTGGCCCAAACACCAGCGTGGATCTGGCCTGGGGTTCAGTCCCCAGTGACAGCCTGGAGGGTCACATAGCGTCCGCTGAGGAGGCCTTGACCTTCTCGGGCCAGTGAGGCTGCCTAGCAGGTGGGACCCGCCTCAGACCTGTGGACTATTGTGTGTCGTATCTTAACTCCCAACCAGTCAGTCGTAGGTGAGAATGACTGGACCCGATGCCCTCAGGAAGGCAGGGGTGGGGTTCCGTGTCAGATAGGCTGGGAGAGCAGAGCTGGCTGATGGCCACGAAGGTGAGAGGAGAGGCCGGGGAGAGAGGGTCGCAGTTCTTGGGGTGGCTGCTTTGCCCATCTCTGTGCTAAGATCCCAGACGAGAGAGTGTGAGATCGTGAAGGAGAAAACCGGGGCTCTGTCACCTCCTAAGAAATGGCAACAGGATGTGCAGTCCCACCAGTGAAAGCCTGGCAGGGAGGCTGAGTCTTTACGAGGCCTGGATGCCATTTTACCGCTGTCTTCCTCTCCGAAACCAGGGAGGCTCTGATGCGCGGCGCTCGGCTGACTGGCATCTCTGGTTTCTGCAGGGTTGAGCCCGGGCCTCCCGTCTCTTTTCTCTGTGGGGTCTCTGCAGCCCCCACACTCACCCTCTGGTGCCCTGCGCCTCCTCTTCTCAGAACCTGAGTCCGTCTTCAGAACTCCACGTGGGAATATCCACTTGAAATGCTTTCTGCAGGCTAAGGTCTGCCCAAGACCTTACATCCCACCTCCTCCATGAAGGCGCTCCTGATTTTCCCTGCCAGATGTGGTCTCCCCTGCGCTCAAGGGGCCCTTCCTGCCTTCTCCCCCCGGGATCCCTTACTCAGGCCAAGGCAGGCTGCCACCAAGGCTGGTCAACTTTTGATAAGCAGGCGAGGAGCAGAAATCGCCAGACTGAAAGGCGTCCCTCCTAATCCCAGCTGATAGACAGTGACAGCCCGTGCTCACAGGCCTGCCCCCTGGCCCTGACAGGAGGAAACCACGGGGATGGTGAGGGTTTCTGGAAGGTGAGGGTGGAGGCTGGTTCTGCCCCCACTGCACTGGGTGAAAGGTTGATGGGGTTGTAGTCACCTTCTCCAAGGCCCTCCTTCACTCACTTTCTGGCAAAAAGCCCTGGTGACCAGAGAAGCCACCTTGGTCCGCAGCGGGGGGGGGGGTGGGGGGGGTGGGGTGGTCTGGGACGGGCGGAGCCAACTCACCAGACTTGGGAGCCCCTTGCCGAGGGGACCGAGCCCGTGACCCCGTTGTCTGCTGTGCCTGCCGCAGTCCTTGGCACGCACAGGTAGCTCAAACCTTTACTAACCTGGGTGGAATTGATGTGAGCTTGGTTTTATTTACTTTTTCAAATTCAGGTTGTGTCCAGGCTTTCTGAAGGCCATGCCACGGGGACACGCCCTGGCATGTGCCCTGGCCCTGCCTTTGAGCCCCTCTGCCTCTGGTGGGCTGCGTCTACTGGGGTGGCAGAGCTGGGGGTGGCGAGGATGGGAGTGAAGAGACCCCAATTGGAAGGATGCCCAGCCCTGCCACGGGCATGGCCACTCCACCAAGGGCTCCCCCAGGCCTGCAGAGGCTTTGCAGGGGTGGGGTGGGCAGAGGGAGGTTGTTAGGGGACGCTCATGGACGGAGCCGAGGCAGTGAGAGGAGCCCAGAAGGTTTTGCGGCTGGGGACTCCTGCCTCTGAGCTCTACCTCTTCCCGCAGGCAGAGAAGTATGAAGACAGCATTCCCACAAATAATGGAGAACTTGCAGTCCGGGCCAAACTGGTCCTCCCTGCAGGGCCCGGAAAGCTCCAGGAGGCTCAAGAAGGTGGGTGGCCTCTAGCCTCGCAAACGTTCATCTGTCCCTGCGTCACTGTCCCCAGAGCCTGGGCAGCAGGTGGGCAGAGAGGCTGGGCAGTTCCCCAGCGTTTCCCTGCTGCCGCCCTCAACCCCACGCGCTCCAGTGACTCCCACCAAACCCACGAAGCCCAGCCTGGGAGGCGGGTTCTCTGGAACCCTCAGCTTAGAAGGGAGACAGACGACCCAAACCAGGCAAAGCCTGTGATGTCTGCTTCATGGGCCCTTAGGACACCTGCCTTTCCTCCCAGGGGACTGGCTCCCATGGCCTCCCTGGGGAAACAGTCCCACTGTGGCCCCCCTTGAAGACGGACCGCCTGCGTCATGGTTGGGAGTTTGCCTCCAACTCCTGGTTTAAGGTGCCGTCAAGGCTCCGAGCGACCAGCTCCCTGCTCCCGGGCCGCATGAGCAGCGGCTGCCCGGCAGGAGGTCAGATCAAGGTCCTCACGGAGCTTCTGGAGATGTGTAACTGACTCAGTGTGGGGCATGTGAGAAAGATGAGGGTGGAGAGTGAAGGGGCAATTCCAGTGTTATTAGTGATTTCCTATTTGACAGAAGAGGAGATTCTGCTGGCTGAGCTCACAGGGCCCCCAGCAGGCCAGCAGCACGCTCCCTGTGGTCAGCGGCAGCCCCCCTAGAACAGGTCTCCTCCCCAACCCACTGGCTGCAGCTGACTCAAGCTCCTGCCTCCTCCTCTCCTTAGTTCCCGGATTTTAAGTCTTTCCCTGCTGTCACCACGCTGACTGTGCAGTGGGGCAGGGCCAGTGGTGCCTTCTCACAGGGGACGGGCTGTCTCGGGGCCCGAGGCTGTAGCCCACCCTCTGGTTCAGCTGCCAGCTTGGGGTGGTGGCGTCGTGTGCTGTAGGAGTAGGGTTGACGGTAACTGGCAGCTTTCCTTCCAGGGACGGCAGAGGAGCCGTCACAGGGTGGCCAGCTCTGTTTGGTAGTGCTGGGAGCCAAGAATTTACCTGTGCGGTCAGATGGGACCCTAAACTCATTTGTTAAGGGGTAGGTATTACATTTAATCAAATATTACTGATGATCTATTACACATATGGCATAGTCCCTGTAAGGGAACACTGAAAAGTGTAAGCCATTTTAACCTTGTCTTGTTTTAGCGTTCCTATGAAAATCCAACATAATGCACGTTAAAGACTCGTTTCCAAGAGTTCATGGGACTTGGGCATGCTGAGGCTGGGTTTGGATTACCACATTTTAAACTAAACCCTGTGGCATCAGCAGATCAGCACTAGGGACTGAGTGGAGCTCGGGGAAAGCGGTGTGGTTGGTAAATATGTCTTTAGCTTAACATCCCCTCTTGGATTAACAGTAAGATGGTTGACTCCGCATGTTTCATTCTCACTCACTTCAGGTGAAATAGTGTCTCCGCAAGTAAAGCAAACACTGTTAATAATTACGTAGCATTGTTAAATCCCCAGTCAGATATAATGGAAAAATGACAGCGTACCCCGTCAAGACAGTGTCCTAAGCCTGCCACTTATCTGTATGACCTTGAGCAAGTGACTTAGCCCTTCTGCATTTATTTGCCTGAGAACAGGGTTAAAGGAGATAGCGTGTGTGCAGAGCCCTGGTCCCTGGGTAGCAGGTCTGATGAGCCTTGCCGTGGGCTGGTGGTAGTCGTACCAAGGAGGCGGATTAAGACAAGGGCCCCGTGGCCTAGAATCCCAACGGACCCTTAATACAGTACTTGGAGCAGAATTCAGCTCGAAGAGAAATCGGGAACAGCCTCGTGAAAGGTCACATAGCCAGATCCCCAAATTCCCATGCTTGTCCCTTGCTGACAGGTTTTGTTCTGAGTGGGCTCAGCACTTTTCTGAGCACTTAGCCTCACTGATGAGCAAGTTCCAACAGAGAAGAGGGGGCCGCGTGGCGGGCAGAGCTGATGGGGTTTGAATGTATTTCCTGTGCAGCTGTCTCACTCTGCCAGACCAGCAGAGGCTGAGACTGAAGTCCCCCGTCCTGAAGAAGCAAGCCTGTCCCCAGTGGAAGCATTCCTTCATTTTCAAAGGGGTCACCCCTTCTCAGCTGAGGCAGTCCAGCCTAGAATTAACCGTTTGGGATCAGGCCACCTTCGGTGTGAACGACCGCTTGCTGGGAGGCGCCAGGCTTGGTTCCAGTAAGTCTGTCTGAGGTATTTATGGGCCCCGAACAGCACAGCTGACCCTTAGTGACTGTCCATGTGCATACCATTAAAAGAAAGTGCTTCCATGATGGCAGGGGACTTCAGGGGCTGTGAAACTGCCTAACCCACCATAAACGGAAATGACTTAGTCTAGCTTTAACTTTACAACGGAGTGGTAACACAGCAAAGTATTTCCACGATTTAAATCAGATTTGGATCTGCTAAAGAAACAAAAATTACAGGTCTCAAAATGCGCTGGGTACAGTATTTGCTTTTGTTTCCGGCATCAATCATAAAAGGATTATTTTCTTAAAGGAGAATATCGTCTTAACCCAAACACATGGCAATTCAGAAAGTATTTCATTAACAGACTAGAGAGGGACTCTTTTCAGCATTGCTCAGCAGGAGTGCTGCTGGCTTTTCGTGGGGGGGCCGCAGGGCCCCCCAAACACTGACAACCAAAACACCCGCACACACGCCCGGGGGCTGCAAGACCACTGAAGAGAAGTAAGACTCACCGTTCAGTGACAATTTGTTTTAAAAGGAACACTGTCCAAAGCACACCCCTTCCTCTAAGGAACGCCTCACCAGCGGCGCACATTTTAATATGGTCTTAAGTTGCGGTGAAAAGTTACTGTATACTTTGCTGCTGCTCCTTCTTAAGGAAGCTGTGAAAGGAGGGCGAGTGTCCCCTGGCCGCCGTCACTAATCTCCCCCTTCACTCACACAGAGGAAGAGCCAGCTGGAGGCGCAGACTCAGGCTCCCAGTCAAAGCTCCAGTGGCAGAAAGTTCTTTCCAGCCCCAACCTGTGGACAGACATGACCCTCACCCTGCACTGACTGGAGGCTCCGGGTGCAGTGGGGCTCCAGGTGCCGGGGCCTAAAGGTCAGCCGCGGGGCCAGGTGTGCCTGCACAGGGCGTGCGGGGTGGGGCAGGGCCGGCAGGAGTGTGAGCCCTCCCTGTCTCCAGTGTCCCTCCACTGAGAGGTTCTTCCAGATCCCTCTGTGTGTATTTAAGTAAGTTAAACAGATCATCGATGTTGTCTCAGGTTGGTTACCTGTGCTTTGAGAGATGTGGAAAATAACCTGATTTCAATAAATGTTCAACGGTTACCCTGGTCTCCCTGTGCTCAAATAGTGAAAATTATGGCCTTGTTATGTGCCAAAGGGAAAAGAAGAACGTGGTGGGCGTTCTGCTGTGGAAAACCGTTTCTGGAGGAGGTCAGCCCACCCCACGGGGTGCTGAGGGACGCCCATTCCTGGGGGGTCCGTGCTAAGGTCACCCGAGGGATGCGCGGCTGTCAGGCTGCATGGAGGCTGAGTCTGAGGAGGGCCCCCCTGCCGCCAGAGACACGTGCCGCTGCAGCCCGCCTTGGGCTCCTCCTCACAAGGACACCTAAAAGCAAAGGACAGAGCAGAGTGTGGAAATCTGCTGGCTCTTCAAGGACGTGGTAGGAAGCGGGAGGTGCTCAGAGCAGGTTCTGCGTGTGGAGGGACTGAGATGCTGACCAGGTCAGAAGGGCCCCCCACGGCTGGAGTCAATGATCAGAACAGCCTGCGAGTCCTTTTCAAACAAGAAGCTCCAACAGAAAGCTTAAATGCGCACAATTACAGGCACGAAGTAAAAAGCCACTTTCCTAGATGTGATTACAGCTGTTAATCGGCTCCATTACTGCCCTCAGGTCACATCAGATTAAGTGCTATGGTTATGTGGTTTTTAATTTGTAATTTTTATTCTGTAAAAGGTAACAAAATATACAGAATGAAACGTTCCCTTTTTCAAACTAATGTTACAAACCCATATTATCACTTACATATAAATACTACACTCTATAGCTGATCATTATTTAGGTGTGTAAGTCCGACAATGTAGCCCTCTGTTAAGCAAAAAAAAAAAATTATCCAAGAGAAGAGTATATCCTGCATTGTTTATCCTGAATGATCACAGGATTTTGTCAACTGAACTGAAGGCCTGGAGGAAGGAAATTGTGTGTGTGCGTGTGAGAGTGCTTCAGACTTTTCCAAATTGTTACCCTTCAAAAAACAAATATACAAAGATGCATCCTTCATAGAAATCAAATCAATTTCAGCTAATTTCAAATAGAAAAAAGTATGGCACAGAATATAAGCCACGATGTGGTTTTAATTATACTGAATCTCGCATCATACATGCCAGCATGGAGTTATTCAGACTTGACAGGCATCTTTCCTTAACTGATTCAGTCCTGTTCCAAGCATAAAACAGGAAGTGATTCAATGAAAATAAAAATCAGGCCTGTTTGGCACTATGATACACTTGGGAAAAATAAACCAGGGAAACTGCCAATGGTCCCAGCCCCAGAACATTCCCACTGAAGTAACTACTCTCTTTAAAGGACCCGGAGGACGATGAGGGGTGTAGGTTTCGAGCCCTATCTGTACAAGCAGGCGGTGGAGTCGCGCAGCGGCCCTCCTTCCGCAGAGCCGAGACGGCGCCCCTCACATGGCCTCGAACTCGTCGATGCGCTGCTTGGTGTTGCCCTGCCGGATCTGCCGCAGCGTCTTGTACTTGTCCCGGCCCTGCCTCATGTTCTCATTGTGGATGATGTCATTGTGGGTCCGCTTGTTCTCGTCTCTGGCCTGAGACAGCTCACTGGTCAGAGTCTGTAACACGAAGCAGCCTCGGTCAGCTAGACGCGCAACACAGAGCCCGCCGCCCCCCCCCCCCCCCCCCCCCCCCCGAGGGAAAGGATGGGGGGGCCCGGGCCCGAGGAGGGGGTCCAGCCCGCCTCCGCGCTCACCATCAGCTGTCTCTGCACGCGCTCGTTCTTCTCGGCCTCGGTGATGCGCTTCTCCTCATTGCGGTCGTCCAGGATGCCCTCGCTGGACAGCTCGGCACTGTAGCCCGTGTACTCTGTGCCCTCCTCCTGCGGGCTCTCCTGGACATGGTAGTTCACGGGCTCGTACACTGGGGGTGGGGGAGGGGGCGCCGTCATCACCAGGTGCAGCTCCTCCTTGGTCTTCACCAGGTCATCCTGGGCTTCTCTGGCCTTGGAAAGCAAATTAACAGACAGGTGAGAACTTTTCACAGAGAACTTCATGCTGGCACCATTTTCTTACGAGCCACCTTCTCTTTCAAATTAGGCCCACTATCCTTGCTAAGAGAAGGATTCTGCACCCTCCCTTCCCCGACTCCTTTCTCTGCAGGCTGGATGCCTGTGGCCTGCAGCAGCGCAAGGCCAGGCTGTGGTGTGGCTGACCAGGTGGCCCTGGTCTGTGCAGCCTCTTCCAGGTTTAGGAAACCACATCCCGTGAGCAGTTAACAACTGTGCCCACAGCGCCAAGAGAAACGGTGATGCCAGGTCTTGACATTTTCCTAAGTACTACAACTTCCTTATGTCTGTAGTCCTTATACATGTTCATTGTATATACTTCTGAAAAAAAAATTATTAAAGAAACAAACCCTTCCAGCCACTGAGGAGCACTCTAGCATTTCAGTGCTGGGTTTTATTCTTTCCCTGAGTGGCTGCTGCTTATCAAGCTCCTCCCTGCCTGCCAGCATCTGGCTCAAGCCCCCTCTCACCCCTCACCCCTAATCCTGCCAGCAACCAGTGGGGCTACTCACTCAGTCCCGCCCACCTCATCACCGTCCTGACCCTGGAGATGTGCTTAATTGGTACCTGTTTTGTAACCAGTTTCTCTCATTTAATTATAATGAGCACTTTCTCCAAAACCTAAGGACTGGCATCTTCTACACACAACTTGGGTTGGGGGCGGGGGTGAAGATCCATTAGGGGGAGGTGTCAAGTGTCCCCATAAGGGGCCACCACACTTCCAGTGGGCGGGAGGGCTCGCGGATGGAGACAGGTGCTCCAGCACTGGAGCGAACGCGGTTCTCACTATTACAGGGACAGCGGACTCAACCGCTGGGGGTCCCTGCAAGTCGGGTGTTGCTCGTCCTGATCTGCATCAAGGAAAGCGCGCCTCAGAGGTGAGACCGCTGGCCTGGCCCGTCGCACAGGAAGGCGTGGCAGAGCCCAGAGACCCCCAGCGGCCAAGTCTTCCGGTGCAGCTGCCTCGCGCGGGGACTGGCATCAGGACCACCTGTGTATCCGACATAAACCGCCTTCCCATGCGGGCGGCAGAGCACGGTGGGCGCAGCGAGCAAGTGGCTGCCGGCTCCCCTGCTGCCGCGCCCGCGCCCTCACCCGCGCACTCACCCGGAGCTGCCACTCCTCCACCTCGTCCTCCTTGCGCCGCCGCGCCTCCTCCAGGAGGGCGATCTTGGCGGTGTACTCAGCGAGTTCCGTGGCCTGGGAAAGGAGCAGAAGCTGAGATCGTTTCTGGAACGCTTTCAGCAGGCCACACGTGAACGAAGGGTCACATATTTCGGTAAATGGCGCCTCGTCCCCGGCCGGCAGTGTCCATCGCCCGCCGTGTCTGAGGCTGCGCCTCGCGGGGCCGCCGCATTGTCCCCCACCCGAGGGCCAACCACCGCAGGCCCCCTCCCCACCGGCCACCCTACACCCTCAGGCAGATCACTTTACAGCCCCGATACACGTTATTATAAGGCAGGTGTCACTTTCTCAATCCCCAGAGGCAGTCTGTCGGTAACTGAGCGCCGTGAGGCGGGGGACTCCTACCAGCTGCTCCTGGCTCTTGATCTGATCTGCCGCCTGCCTCTCCAGCTCCTCCTTGGCGTGCAGCGCGGCCAGGCGGTCAGCCTCCAGGCGCTCGGCCTCCTCCTGAGCCCGTTTCCTCTCCTCCTCCAGCTTCAGCGCTCTCTGGATCTGGTCCGAGAGCTCTAGAGAGCGCAGAAGCAGAGCTGCTCAAGGCTCCTGCCAGGACCCTGCAGTCTGGCCCTGAATTCCCACCCCGGGGGATCGGATGAGACACGAGCGGGAATCACACCAACGCTGCAAAGCAGTGGACTGAGTCCCAGGGTACCGGGGCTTCCTCTCCCAAAGACACTGAAGGGAACACGGACTGGGTGGCTGGCACAGTGTGTGTAGGACAACATCCTCAGGTGTGAAACCGCCCTCTCCCTGGCCTGGCCACATCCTTGCTGTGCTGCTCTCCCCAGAAACGCAGCATCTGTACCCCTCCCCGGGTCTCAGCTTATAAGGCGAGGCGATGCAGCACAGCTCGGATGACCTCAGGCAGAGCATTGTACCTCACTGAACCTTAACATCCTCATCAGGAACGTGATAATTCAGCCCTTACCTCATAGGACTGAGGGAAACTTAAAAAGATGACGTACATAAAGCACTCACCACAGAACCCACACAAATGTTAATAAAATACAGAATTATTTTCTAATCCAAATAACCATTTTCTCATGTCTCTTCTGCGGGTCTCTGCTTTGGGTATGTGCTTCACTGAGGTGTGTGTTCTTGGGAGAGGGTTCCCTCCTGGGTGCCCACCAGCACCTGTCTGGGGGGGCCCCGCCCACCTCTCTCCGCCTTCCTGGTTTTCTCCTCATAGTCCTGAAGCCTGAGCATCAGCTCCTCCTTCTCACGCATCATCTGCTCTTTTTCTCTCTCCACGGTTTCTCTCCTTTTCTTCTCGGTTTCCAACTGCTGCCTGTTTCCAGGAGAGGAAGAGGCAGAACAGGAGGCTCAGACCCTGCAGGCAAGCGTGTGCCCACACAGGAGCCTGGTCATCCCCACGGGGGGCCCCCCTGGAGCCAGACCCTCACCAGTCGCGGCCCCTGAGGGGCAGCTGCATCTCGGTCACCGGCTGTCCACAGAGCCTAGTCCAGGCCTCGGGCCCGTCCATCCAGCAGAGGACGCTGGTTACAGCACTGACCCCAGGTGCCCCGATGGCTCCCCACCTTGGGCTCTGCCTCTGCCCGGCCCACAGGGAGGCAGCTCCAAGGGCTGCGCAGCACAGGCACGGACATCCCGCAGGCAGGGCTGCTCTGTCTCTGAGCCTGGTAGGACACCGTCCCGACCTGCCTTCCCACCGCCGCCCACCCCTATTCACCGCTCCAGCTGCTTCTGGTGCTTCTCCTCCCGGGCCTGGGCCTTCATCTGCTGCACCTCGATGGTGTCAGGCTTCCTGCGGCGCATGTACAGCTCGTGGTTCCCCATGCAGAGCTGCAGGATCCTCTTGTTAATGCGCAGGCGGGGGGCATAGAACACAAAGTCCTGCAGAAGAGAACAGGGCGGACTCTGACTCAGGAATACCTTCCCTTGGCTTTCTTCTTCCAAACCCCACTTTCACCCAGTTCTAGACACCTTTCCGAAAAGGATACGCATATCAGAGAGCAGGGGCCAGAGAGGGGCTACAAGGTAAAGCCGCTGACCCCAAATGAGATGTTCCTGGGGCCTCAGGGCGAGTGTTCTCCGGAGCAAGCAGAGGGAGTGTGTGTGGTCAGCGCACGCCCGTGTGCACGCACGCTGGAACCCCATGGCTGCACCACAGGGCTCCTCCAGGCCCTGTACCGCCCGAGCTGCAGGCTGACATCCTTGTCTGTCCTCTCCAGCCCTGAAGCCCCAGCCCTGATTCCTTCCTGGACGACACAACTGCGCTCCTGGTTGCCTGGTTGGTTGAACTTCCGTCTCCTCTGCCTCAGCCTTTCGCCTCCCACGCCACTACCAGCGCACCGATTGGGTCATTGGCAGAACTTCAATGCCAGCCCGTCAGCTCCAGGGCGAGGTACAAACACCCTGGCCTGGCACACGTGAAGGCCTTCCGGCCCCGACCCACCCCTTGTTCACCTAAACTGCGCTCCTTCGCACGTCACGCCCAATGCCACACACCCAAGGCCACAGCACTTCCACGAGACCTCTCCTCCTCCATGGCTGTCACGTCTGTTCCCCCAGCACTGGATGGAGAGATCGGTCACGGCGCCGAACCCTGCTGGCGTGTTCTGCTCTCTCCCCGCCGCTAGGCGCTCAGCTCCCTGGAGAGCCGGGCCACGTCCATTCACCTCTACGCTCCCAGGACCAAACCGATGCTCTGTTTCCTGGTGCCCCGGGAACATCTATCTGCCGGGTGACTGACAGTGCACATAGCACTGTCACATCCAACCCCATGACCTTGGGCAAGTCGCTCCATCACAGCCTCAGCATCTTCAGCTACACAATTATTGTGAGGATTAAATCAGAAGATGTTCACAAGGACTCAGGCGTCTGGCACGATGAAAACTGGCTGATACACAGACGCCTGCTCAGACTTCGGGCTGCCTTACAAAACCACTACTGGAAAGCCTTCTTAAAAACCAGAACAGAATCGCAGCATCCAAGAGCTTCATGACATGTGCGCGCACGAGGCTGGGACATGGATGACACAGGGTCATGTTTCCCAGCTCCTGGTTACCCATGCGGTTAACACAGGCGACAGAGGGGCCATATGGTTTAGAAACTCTTGCTAAAAGCTATTTGAAAAGGCCCATCCACTTCCTCTTCTTGCTTTCCTTTCTCTTCTGAATTCAGATGCCAACCACTGGGACAGGGAGAGGGTGGCTGAAACGAAGAAACAGCGCTGCGTGTCCCAGAGTGACTTCCGAAACCTCCAGGAACATGCCGGGCGAGCGGATCCAAACGCCCAGCAAGGACCTGCTTAGCGTCCCCGTCTGCACCCCTGTCCGGAAACGCCGGGGAGAGAGCAACGTTGAGCCGAAGAGCCCACGGACTTCCTGGGTGGGGCTCTCCTTGGGGTTTCACACACTTGTTATTAAGTCATCGGGTTTCCCAGGGAGGTGTCTGCAGAGCTGGGACAAATAGGTATTTTTATTACCCACCTATCTCTTATTACACAAGAGAAAACAATCTCTTGTTACGGCGGCACAGCCATGCTACCCAAATGGGTCTTGACGGGTTCCTAAGTATTTGCAAAGAAACTCTAATTAGCACGAACTCCTCCTCAGAAAAAACGTCACTTAAAAAAAAAAAATCAAGGGTCAGAACTGCAGGTGACACTCCCCACAGCATCCAGTTGCCCAAAGACAGGGCCTGTGAACGCTGGGCATGGTGAGAGCGGCCATGGCTTCGTGGGAGACAAAGGAAAGTCCACGTGCTGCGTTTGAAGGAGGCCAATTTCTGACTTCACGTTGAAAACAAAAACTAAAAACTAATATTTAGCAATTTCTAAATCCATGTCTCCAGCCCAGACCTCCTGATGAGACCTGGGGTAGGCCGTCTGACTCTGGCAGAGAATGATGTCCTAAAAACCGAAACCAGGCACAAGCACAGTGAATCCAAGTCCCCAAGGACACAGGGGAGGAAGGAGGGGAGCCCCAGAAAGCTGCTGGGTGAAAACGGGAGCCTCTAGGCAGCCCTCCGAGCAGGCTGGGCAGGGCCCACCAGCGTCACGTACAGGTCCCCATCCTTCTGCCCTTTCTGTGGGGCAGGAACAAAGGACCCATTCTAAAGGGAAGCCAGCTGCCTCGCCCCATACAGCACCCAGGCAGGCTCTGAACAGCACAAGAGTCAAGATGCGGCCCCAAACTGCTGCACGCAAGCAGCCTGGAGGAGGGAAGCGCCTTGCCGAGGAGCAGCGCTGAGGCTCCCTGAGGGCACTGCCCCCCACGCTAGCTCAGGGACTCCTCCCTGGGCAGATGCGACCTTTGGCGTTTCCTTTTCTGTCTTCCAAGTAAAAGCCTAAACTTGGAAGTTTGATTTTCTACACCCCAGGCACTAAGCCTGAAGCTGGGCAGAGCAGCCCGGGGAGGGGGGGGGGGGGGGCCCAGGGATTTGTTCCCCCAAACCAGCCCCCTCCCCACCATAAGGTGCCCCGAGCAGAGGCTGCCTCCTCGGTGAGGCCCCCCGACCCACACACCTGAAGCCATCACCCATCCCCTGCCTCTCACCTCTGTCCCCCGATTTGTTATTAGGCATAGCTACACTGTTAAATTCACTGCCGGAAAGCACTCTGCTTGTTTTACGTGCTTACCCATCTCTTCACTAGCGTGTACACTTCATGGGACGGGAAACGTCCTGTTCCGCTGTGCCCACCATCCTAGAATCGCGCCTGACACGCAGCATGCGACCAGCGTTTCTCTCTCCCTTTTCTCCCTTTAAAACCAGGTTATAGCAGAAGTATACTCGGCTAATTCGACCAGATGCATTACAGTTGCCTTTGCCTGGGAGTTTATGATTATACAATATTCTTCAGCTTTTCAAAAGCTAAACTTAAACCAAATTTGAAAAAACCATATAACTTTATTCTTTAACAGTCTACCCAGAATTTCTGCTTCTGTCAGTAAACTTCTTAAAAAATGTTCTGAACGCACAGTAACATCTCATGACAGAGAGTAGCCCACACAAGACTGCGGGATCTTCTTGTTCTCCTACCTGCCCCACCTCACTGCCCACGTGACACAGGTACACTGTGACCCTCGCTCCTGGTGCTGCATGTTAACGTGACCTGTTACCACAGACCTGGAGAGTCTGTATTAAATGCTTGTTTAATTTAAAATAACCACGCAGCTACCCATGGAGTAGGAGTCAAAAGAGTTTGCAAACAGCAGGAATACTGAAATTGTCTTTCAATAAAGACAATACTTTTACAGTGTCCAGACCTCTGGTTTTCCCTCACGTGGGACTAACCCCTCTGTAGGAGGAGCAACTGGACAGCAATGCCACGCGCTGTCCCGTGCATTAACCACCACCATGCGGTGCCTGAGCCCTGGAGGGCTCCCAGACGTGCCTCTCTCAGCCCAATGCTGTAACTAAGGAACCAAAATTATATGAGACACAAAGTCCTTTCCGAACTATAATTCTGGTAAAATTCACAACAGGCTCCAAGAAGGATAAGAGCATTTCTTCAAGTGTCGGTTTTTTAAAGAACAGATTTCCAATTAGAAAACAAACTCCTCACCCATTCCACCTCCCTACTCTACAGTATGTACGTATGTCCTAATCTTCTGTGCAAACACAGCTGAAAGTTTACATAATTTCCACAATGCACTGGTCTTCACAGCTATTAGCTAACAATCCGTATTCTTCAAATTGTAGGATATGACATCCCTTTCCTAGCTGAGTCCTTGCAGGATGACCAGGCTCCTCTTTGTGAGGGGCCGTCTCCGCCCCCGGCACCGGTGTGAAGGCTACCTGTGGGGCACAGGGCAGTGAGAGAAGTGAGGCACAGTCTGGGCCAGGAGGAGGTGGCAGGCGGGGGCCAGCAGGGCTCTGGATGCCAGTCTGACGCTTCCTAATGTGGGGAAGTTGCGAGGACAGCTCACGAGGTCAAGCCGCGGCCCCCAGCTTGACCATCACAGTGCGCGCTCCAGGGGGCACCAGGGGGATGCCGCCGTCTGGAGGCAGGCAGGCCGCTTCTCCACATGAACGTGAACATCTCACACGCCCAGATGCAACATGCTGTGACATGCTTATCATTTAGCAAAGGTCAGTGACTCAGAACTGCCCTTTTCTTCATAAGGAATGAAGAGCATCTGAAAACTCAGATGACCAGAGTCGGCTGGCTTCTGACGGACACCTGGGCTCCACCATCCCCTCCGACTGCAATGCTCAGTGACACAGCCCAAGGGGACCTTAACCCTCAACATAAACTACTGGGAAATTCTTCCCCCACATACAGGTAATTCTGAGTATCACAAGCTCTTTATCACACAGAGAAATCTGACCATTATCTTGGAAATGCCTTTGGCTGCAAGAATGAAAAACAGTAACCTGGAACTGTTAGGAACTTACAGGAGCCTTCTTGTCGATGGGCTTAATGACAAACTTTTTGTCATTGAAAGAGATGTTCCTGATTTCACTCCATGGGAAGCCAATCTTTGGGGTCAACCTAAGGTTAAAAACAAAGGTGGGACAGTTAGATGTGTACTTGGATTGGCTAAGAAAGGTCTGTAAATGTATTCTTATTTTTTTTTTAATTTAAAAAAGTACAAAACTAACCCAAGAATCATAATGTGTACTATACATTGTAACCAAATAGTTGCTACCTGTGCTGGGTTAGCCCACAGGATGGGTGTCAGTGAGGGTCAAGCTCTAGGAAGCCTTGGTATGTGCCCATTTACACCGTCTTTCTCAGTTTCTGCATCCGGTCACCCCAGCTTGTAATCATGAGGTCAACTCTGATTCCTAACCAGGCACATCCCTTCATCCCTTGAAGTATCTCTCACGGCCATCTTTTGCAATGCATTCCCACATCACCACCCTAATCCCACCTCTCATATGCCAGCCAGCAGCCTAACCAACCAAGCTCCTTGTTGCCAGAACCCTACTTCTACTTCCAATCTGCTTGTCTGATTAGCATTCCTTTTTGTCAGTCCATTCCCCTCCTCAAAAATGTCAACACTGTCCCCCCCGTGCCCCGCCCCCAGTTTCTACAGATGAAATCCACAGTCCAACTTCACATCCAAGAGCCTTCTAACCCAGCCCCAGCTGCCTGGTTCAGCCCATCCTTTCAACAGAGTTCACTGCCCCCCCCCTCACCTGGAAGGGCCTCCTTCCTCCACCACTCCCAGACCTGCACTGTCAGGCCAGCTCACTCTCTCTCCTTCAGCAGCCTTGCCCCTCTCAACCTGCAGTCCCTTAAGCTGCATGAACTATTCTTGTGTTATTTAAATCACTGCATTATTATTTAGCTCTTTGAAAACCAGGCAGGTAAGCAGTCTGATGGCAAAGATCACATCTTCTGTCTCCTATACACGCTATACCCAGAGCGGCTGCTCATTAATGGAAAAGGAAAGGGATGAGTATGGTTCAAGTCCAAGATTTCCTTACTATATTGTTGTCTGTTTCTCCCTTCAGAAAATCTGTTAGCATATGCTCAATATACCAGGTACTCTGTATATACACTGGGTGCGTGTATATACAACTGTTGTATCTTCTTGAGGAGCTGAGGGCTTGGTATGGATTCCACCCGTCTGGTTCACACTCAGTGATGCATGCCCCCCTGGCTGGCCAGACACCTTCCCGTGTCATCCTCCAAGTTCCAAGACAGCACTCGGATCACACACCCTAACAAAAGCCCCACTACTGTCCTACTTAATCACTACTAGTCCGCTATTGGCTGAAACTCTGGATTTTTAATTAGCATTTCTGGGAAAGGTCACTGTATGATTTCAAGACCACATGGCTCTACTTACTTCATAATTTCCACCCTATTCTTCATCTCCTCCACCCTGTTCTTCCGACACACTCACCATGGACACCATTCCAAAAGTAACAACAGATCCTCCAGCCACCTTTCAAAGGTGCTGCCGTCAAAAACAGCCCTTTCCCATGAGCCACAAAGACTTCCAATTCAGAAAAAGAGCAGCGCTGGGGAGGACTCTACTGCTTACCAACAGGTTTAAATAAAAACTGATAGGCAATGTAGGTCCTGTTATGACAACACAAGCCAAGTCAAGGCAGTGGGGGTGGCCTCTGAAGGCCAGGAGTGGGCATCTAAGCCCGAGAGACGGCCCTTCTGGGACCCAGGCTCTGGTTTTAAGTGTCAAATCTTTTTGGTATACATCCTTTTTTTACTTTTCTCCTATAGGATCACCAATGCCAGCTGAAATACATCTGGTTAACATGCTTCACAGCACTCAAAGCATGCAGGGAGTTTGTTCAGTTATTTTATCATAGTATACGGGAGCTATATATATATACACATACATCGTTTAGACCAGTAATTTTGTTTATAGGTCTCTGAGCACTGGAAAGGAACTTAGGATGTCACCTGGTCCTGCCATGGACATAACCTCTGTCCTTACATGGAAAGGCCATAAAAGAGAGACATCGGGTAGGCATTTGTTGCTTCAGAATACTTTCCCCCAAAATACAAGGCCAGCATGCTGGGAAGAGCAGAGGAGCCAGGAAGCAGCAGTGCCACCCCGTTTGCAGCCATGCAGCCAGAGCTGTGGGCTCGGCTTCCAATGCAATGATCTCCCTGGCTCCTAGTTTTATACGAGTCTCTCAAAATAGTTTCTAACCCAGGAAACTTGGACCTGCAGGCTAGACAGGCATCTTTCTCAAGGGTTGGACATCCTGTCACCATGGCCACCAGCTTCTGCTTTCTGCTGTGCCTGCAAAATGTGTCTTTTTAAGACTCTGAAACGTCATATAACAATTTATAGCCTCCATAAGCATGACTGCAGTGTCAAAAGATGAGGACTAAACAAGAAAATTAGGACTCACTTCTAAGTTAAAGAACCTCCTTTAATTCTTGATCATAGTTGGAGGATTAAAGTCTACAAGGATTTCTTTCCCTTTTTTTGGGGGGGGGGGGAGGGTTCACTTATATAGGACACAAACAGGGAAGGACCCATAGAGATTTCTAAAGGCTTTATAAGTCTGTCCTTACTTAGGAATAAATTTTTCTTAAAATTCTTGAATAACAGGGGGCCAGAGCTCTTTGGAGAAACAGCTCATTCCAGGGCTGAAAGCAGGGTCTGGAACATCTGGAGGTGCCAGTAAGAAGAACCCTGAAAATAACGGGTTCACATCAGGAGGGCACAGGAGCCAATTTAAAAGGGGCTCCGAAAGGCAAATCTCAAACCATTTCAGCAACAAAATAACAGTATAGATCACAGCCCACAGAAGAAAACATATATCCACGAGTCCCCATTAACTTAAGTAACTAAACAATAAATGGAGAAGAGTAACTGGCTCCTTACAGTAGAATTCCATTAATACATGTAAATGGAATGATTAAAAAAAATCACCATTTCTCAAATACCACAATAATAACTGTTTCATGCAAGTCTTATCAATGGATGTAGAACTAAGAGATGAACGTATGAGAAACACATAGTTTCAAAGACTCTCCCCTAGATACACTTATCCATTATGAAGAGGAGGGGAGTAACTTTGCAGAGAAGTCTGGCAGATGTCACCTTGACCTGCGATCAAAGTCAACACCAGAAGTAGGATATTCCAACATCACATGCCACCTGGAAGGGCATGGGAGCACTTCTGTGGGATTTGTGCTAAAAGCACAAACCTCAGATCTTACTTTATGGGAAAGTATCAGACAGGTCCAAGGCGAGGGATTTTTCTAAGGAGCCAATGGTCAGTGCTTGTCACAAATGTCAAGGCTGTGACGGACGGCGAGACTGTGGGACTGTCGCAGGTGGAAGGGGCCTGGGAGGTGTGACAACTAAATGCAGGTGGAATTCCAGGCAGATCCTGGGGCAGAAAAGGGACACTAGTGGACAACTGATCAAATGGGGACACAGTCCACAGACTGTTGACAGCATCATGCATCAAGGTGAACATCCTGGCTGTCATACCTGGACTGTGTGTATGTGAGATGTTAACACCTGGGGAAGCTGGTGAAGGGCACATGGGGATTCTCTGTACTTACTATTTTTGGAAACTGTAAGTCTGAAATGATTTCAAAACGAAAAAATGGTTAAAAAATTTAAGCTCAAAATGTGCAGCGGAGGGTGAGGGTGACGTTCCACGTCGCGACAGGAGGGGGGATTCTGCAGGCAGACGTATTTGTCTAACGTCAGCAAATGAACACTCAAGAATTGTGCATTTCGTTGTCATTAAATTTTACATCAAAAGAAAAACAAAACATACTGAGATCTAGTAAATAATATGCATTTTGGGGACAATATACAGATGCCTGCAATTCACTTTGAAATGTGTGCGTGGGGGGCGGGGGACAGAGGGCAGTGACGTGGACAGGGAGGAGTGACAAGGCAGGTGGCTACATGCTGACGGCAGAATCTTGGCTGCAGGCATGTGGGATTCACTGTAAAATGCTTTCCATTTTGCAGTTTTTTGAAAGTTTTCATTAGAAGACTTTAGGAAGGTCTGGGGTGCGGGGATGGGCTGGAGAGTCATCTCCCCGAGGCGGGATGAGGCAGTGATGAGGCGGGATAATGGCTACAGCTCTGACCACACTTTTACAAGAGAGAAAAGGTGGTTACCCAGGCCTTGCCCTCCCGCTATCAGGAGGGGCCAACCTTCTCTGCAGGGCAGGCCCATCAGAAAACTCTCCCACACCCTCCTTTCTGCCACCAAGGCTTCTCCTCAGGCCCTCCCTCCCCGTGTCCAAACTCTCTTCTCAGCCAATCTGAGCTGGGCTTTGAAACTTCTCCCTAGAGGTAGTATAGCAGCAAACTTCGGTTGTAAGAAACCAAGTCATTCAAAAATTCTGTCTCTTCCGTGTTCAAGTTAGGATACCAAAGACAGAAAGGAGAGGATGGTCTGACAACTGTGACCCCGACATATTTGTTAAAACAAAACACATACAAATCAATGAAATCGCTTTTTGCTCTCCTTTGCGATACAGGTCAGCCACTGACGGAAAGGCACAAAGATGTAACCGCCCCACCCCCCCCATATCTGCCTGTGAGCATAATTTTAGAAACTGAAAAAAAATAATGTATTTAAATGGTTGAAACCATTTCTAACGCTAATAAAATAGATATGTAAATCAGAATATGTGATGTACAGCCCTGGGTAAGGGATGTAAGGGAAAAGACACTGGGCCTTCATTTCGTCCCCTCTGTGTCTGCAGCCCTTTCCAGCATCCTCCCTACTGGAGAGAAGGACAGGGGAGTGAGTCCGAGGAGGGATGACGCTGGGGGAAGAGTGCTTTCAAAGGACTGAAGAACTTGGGCTTCCTCTCGTTTTTGTTTTGGCCTGAGGATGCCGGGTAGGGTTATAACATAGCTAATCTCAAAGCTGACATGGGCGTGCAGGAAAGCTGCCTAAGTCCTCCCTCCTGATGTTCTCTCCTGTTCGGATCTAAGGGTTTTCAGAAAGAAAAACAAGACAACTGCTTCCCATCCTACGTGCTCCCACTTGACTGTTACATATACAATGAAAAAGGGACTCCAAGAGACTTTCTTCTTTGGGGAGAAGACCCTTTCATCTTTGGGGAGAAGACCCTTTGAGGTCGCCTGTTTCGCAGCTAAGCTGGGGATGGGAGAAGGAGAACAGAGGCAGGACTGAAAGAGCCAAGCTGCTCAGATTTTCACTTGGAGGAAATGGGCATTTATGTGGGTGGGGTGGTTACAAGCTGACAGCAGCCAAGTTCCTGCCTCTGGCTGTATCTTGTAGCTTGAAAAACCTGTTCAGACAGCCCTGGCCATGGCTATGTTACAGGATCTGCTTGAACCGAGTTTAAAGACAGAGGTAGTTTCCCATGTTATATTCCCACGAGGCTGTGGGGCTCCCTGCCGACCATCCTCTAGCTCGGGGGCCTCCATGAGGACCACAGGCTGGTCTCCTAAGTCCCTGACTTATCTGGACTGTTCCTGCTTGTCCACAGCACTGCCAGGGAAGGAGCAAACCAAGAGCCCCCAGTAACTCACTTCCAGGTCCTCAGACGAGTTCCTGCAATCCTCTGCTGAGCACACCATGTCCTAAGTGTGACTAGATTCATCTGATGGGCAGCACGCCTTCCAGTGGAGACACACTCTCCTGCACCCACTCCGGGCGCTCACTGGAGCACCTGGGGACGTCTGACACAGGCCCCCACCCCCAGGGGAAATGTATCTGTACTTGGGGTTCTGGCATGAACGCGTGTGGCTGGGATTATAGTGGATTCTATATATATCACATCATGAGTCAAAAGCAGTGCTGTTCCCCTCATGAATGTCGGGGGGGGGGTGTGTACCTGGGGCGTGGGCGAGCTGAAAGCACTAACACCTGAGAGCAGGTGAGACACGTGAGCTACCACTCCAAGTCCAAGGAACAGGAAACCACTACAGAAAACCTGTCCTTGCTGAGTGAGAAGGGGTTTTGTTCTGTGTATCTAGCTCCGTGGCAGGAGTAAGGCATCTGTGCAGTTAGTAACCACCGCGATGGGCAAAGGACTCAACGGGAGGCTGGCTTGCTTGCTCTTAACTGCAGCAGAGCCCCCTCGACACGCACAACATACTGTCAGACAACCAGATACCTCCCACAGGGTCAGAGGACCTAGCTAGACTGTCTGTACATAAAGGCTATTGTTTATAGAATCTTAAGGTCTCTGATAGCACCATAAATACTCTCGGTAGGAGTATGTATAAATATTCTTGGTCGGGTTAGCACAAACCTCAAGCTGCCCAGCACTGCCTGGCTGGTAGCTATGGGCACGCTGGTACCTACAGGTAGCTGGGGTGGCCTCAGAGGAAGGCACCGGGGACGCCTTCCTGCAGGTCTTTCACAAGCTCCAAAGTCTATGAGGTCACAGATTGTTGTGGTCCCCCTGCTGGGCCCCTCAGCACGTGCTATACATGCTAATAAACAGGCTAAGAGAGAAATAACAGGAGAGAAATACCGCACGCCTCTGAGCCGACCTCCGACACGGCCACGTCACAGCCGCAAAGCCCTTAGGTGTCAGACGCTGGGCAAGTTGCTAGATAAACACTTTGAAAGTAACCCGCATGCATATTTGCCATTTTCTCCACTGTTTCCAGGCCTGATACCCCACTCACTGAAGATAATATAAAGTTCAACTCACTTATCATCTTTCTCATAAATATTTAGTCCAAGGGCATCAACTCCAAGCCAAAGGTCTGTTCCTTTCTTATTTTTTATCTCAAAATAGTTGATCCCATACATCTCCAGGTCCTGGGCAATCTTCAGATACTCCAGCATCGCGCTGTCCCTGGTTGGGGTGGGGGCAAACATCGGCATCATCGTTAGTGCGCGCCGCGCGGATCTGCAACGGCGCGATCACAGAGGACGCGTGACAGCCGGGCGCCTCCAGCGCTGTCCCGCTGCGGGCCCCCAGCCATCCTGGACAGTGACCACTGCCGTTCTTCACGCATCAGGAAAGAACCAAACTGGCTCACGCTGCTCCCCCTGGACTCAGCGATTCCCTTGTGAACTTTATTGCTGGGCACGACCCTTCTCTCCCTGTGGCCCACGCGGTGTTTCAGGGACCCGCCGTCTGCCTCCCTGGGGCCACTGCTCGGACTCTGAGTTATTTCCCTCCACAGAAGATGCTTGGGTCAGACAGGAAAGTCTAAGGACGAAGTCTCTGAGGCCCACACTGAAAGTGAACTCCCGAGGCTGGGACAGCAGGCAGAGCTGCCACCGGGGCCGGAGAGGAGGATCTAGGCCAGAACACCCGGCGGCTCCGTACTCAGCAGCCGCAGGTCCCACCTTGGCCCTCTCCACGCCTTGCTGGCGCTTCTTTAATAGCAAGCGTTTCTCACTTGGGATCTTTTTTTTTTTTTTTACGTTTACAACCTTTGAGGGCAGCCACCTTATGGACAATGAACAAATCAGCACCTCTGTGACAGGAAAGAAAATGCCCGATGACCTGTGAGCAATGCTCCCGCACCCTTGACTAAAAGGAAGGGTTTCAGACACAAGCTTTTCTTTCCTCTGAAACAAGGAGGGGAGAAGGTGTGCCGGCCTGAAGGTGTAAACTAAACCGCTTCTGGCCCTGGCAGGTGGGGAGGAACACCTGGCTTTGTTAGGGAAGAATGTCACTGGCAGCTCATGCCCTGCAAAGAGGATGGGCTCCCAGCCCCCCAACTCACTTGAGCATCCCGCGGTGCTCGGCGTGCCACACCTGGATCCGGTCCTCCCACTGGTCCCTGGTGAGCTTGTGCTGGTCCATGACTCTGGATTGCAAAAGAAGAAAGAGGGCGCAGGGCCGTCACCCCAAAGGGCCAGGAGAGGCGACCGGCCACCGCTCACCCCCCACAAAGTCCCTCTGCTTCCCAACCCTCCGAACACGAGGCCCCACCGGCTCACCTCTGGGGGATCAGCCGCTCAGAGCTGAGGTACCCGGACTTGTGCAGCTCCTTGTTGTAGTCCCCGAACTTGGCCTGCACGGCGTAGGAGCCGAGGAGAACCGCGGTCTCGGGCGGGCAGTAGATCTCATCACTGAGGATCCCCTCCTTCACTTGCAGGAAGAACAGCTTCTGTGTGATGTCCTGGATGAGCTCCTCAGACACATCTTCGGGGTAGAACTTGGCCCGGAACTTGAACTGCAGAGGATTCTCCTTCCTGACCTCCTGTGCGGACACCTGGGCAGCAGAAGCCACACGCTCACTGCAAGTTCCAAAGACAAAGACCTGCCTTCCCAACATGAGGTGTCACCACTGACTCAAAAGGGTCCTTCAGGCCAGTTTTCAGAAGACAATGTTTATTCTGAAAGTCACCTTCCTAGTGCGGAAGACAGAAGGCCAGTGAGAGCCCTGCTATACCCTCACAGCAGTCCCAGCCCGCTAGGGACCCGCCAGGCCACCAGCCCCAGCCCTGGTTTTCTGGGGCGATGCTATCAACGCCAGGGGACTGGCTGAGTGGCCCCTGAATCCGGCCTCTGTCCACACGGCCAGGCCAGCCCTGGACCATGGACTCGCTCTCAGCAACTCCTCACGCTCCCCTCTTCCACGCCTCCAATCACCCTCCTAACGGATCCAGTAATACGGGAGGAAAGCAGGAGTTGGAGAGGAGGGAGCAATTGCCTGCAGAAAACACATTTAGCTTTTCCCTGTAATTGTTCATGGAACTATCCAGTCCTCAGAGCTGGAACTCCATCACAGGTTTGAACAGGTTTGAACAAAGCAGTAACAGATGCTTACAAAACAGTGGGTGATTCATGGTGTATAAGATTAACAATCTCATTTAAAAAACAAAAAAAACAAAAAAAAAACTAAGGTCCGTTGAAAGCTAAACAATTATGCATCATACGCTCCAGTAAGGGAGCAGGTAAGCAGAAATACCAGGATCCAATTTCCAACCACTATCCCCATTTACTGGAAACCCGCAACCTTTCTGTCTATAAAAACTTTTACACAAATAGAAAGGAACAAAAAACAAAAGACAGTTTCCATGTCAACAGAGTAGATCAAACCCAATGAATAGCCTGTAAATAGTTAACTCTGACTTACCTTTTTATCAAGTTTCAACCAGGTAGGAAATCCTTTATTATCCACATACTGGAGGCCAAAGTACCACACTTCCCGAAGGCCGATGGTCTTAACCACCTGTGTGAGAGAGCCGGGGGGGGGGCCGGAACAGTCACGAGGAGCTCCCTGCACGGCAGCGGCCCTGGGCAGTCACCGTCACGCGGCGCAGCGGGGCTGCCAGGGAGTGCGGTGTCGGCTCAGCCGCCGGGGCAGCCCTCCCCGCACTGTCTGTCTCTAACAGACCTGGGCTCCCTGCAGAGAAAGCGCCAAGTCCTGCTCGCTGGACCACCAGGTGAACCGTTTACTTTTATAAATGTGAGCAGATTTAGGGCTAACTATAAGTCTTATAAAATGTCACTCCTACTCCTGTGTCCTCCATGATGCGTTCCTGAGTCAAGACCGTCCGGTGAGCCACGGAGAACGGGCGACCACCACACTGGTAAAAAAGCGTGTGTCACAGGTGTGGCTGTAGCTGTTGGGGCGCCCACGTGGAAAGGGGGTTGAAAGGCACCAACGAGAAGCAGAGGGCCACGCGGGCCTCCCCTGGCTGCCCGTCTCTGCTCCTCGCGGCTGGCCCAGGCCCCTGCTCAGCAGGAACAGGCACACGGCGGTCCCGGAAGGGCAGGGGGCAGAGGGCGGTGGGCTCCCAGGGGAGATGGGGAGTGCTCCGCTTCACACATGCCCAGGGTGACCAGCACTCTTTCAACCTCCAGAAACGTGAAATTTTGATACAGGAAGTAGAATTCAGCCCTCGGTCAAAGCGAGTTTCACATTTTTAAAATTCTCTACAGTACTAGGAAAAGTCTCCTGCGGTCCATTGCAGAGAGTGTGTGTCTGCTACACGCCAGGAGCCGACCTGCTGCTCCTCTGTGCCCTCCACTCACCCAGAAACGGGGAGGTGGGACTAGACCTGGGGCTCCTCCTCACGAAATGACACGAGGGTGGTTTTGACCCTTACCAGTGCTTTATCCCAAGTCTTTGGTGAGCCCCAGGTCTGGTTTTCATGGTAGCAAGTGTGAGGAAGTCGATTCAAAGACCAGGTTTTCTATACCCGATCCTGCTAGTTTCTTACTCCCCACAAACCTCCATCTCAGCATTTGGATACGAAACCTGCCTCGCCTTCCTCTTCAGCTGTTTCAAAGCTGCACAAAAAAGCCCCACATACAGAAGCCACTCTACCTCTCCCGTCTAGTCCTTCCACTCCATCCACAAACTGCAGCCTTAGCCTGGGTCTGACCAGGATGAAACCATTTCCTGTCTACTTGACTTCCCTGCCCCCGTGCCTGTCAGGCCCTCACTGATCTTCAGATTCCTCTATCTGTTCTGACGGGGCCAGTGCCCCTTCACAGAGCCGATCAGAATTTGGAGCCACGGACGTGACTCGGGCCCCTCACTCTCTCGGTGGAAGCCTGTCCCTGGGTGCCCTGATTTGCCACCCATCTTTATGGTATGAATCTTCCGTCCACTTCCAGGATAACCAGTGTGTTTCAAAGCCCTACTTCTCTCCCTGTGGCTCCCCCAAAGCACACAACAGAATTAAACAATCTTCCTTTCTGCAGTCCATTCTAAAAACTGACCTGTCAGTCCTCTCTGCAAGGAAAACCCAGCATTCCTAGAAAAACACACTCAACTGTTCCCTCTAATGTCCCTACCTTAACCTGAAGCTGGTACACAGCATACAAGCCGATTCTGCACAAGTGTGGGGTCCAGGCCTGTATCTCTGCCTCCGCGGTGTTTTAACTGGTAGGTGTGGGGAAAGGAAAAGGCAGGGATGTGTCTACTTAACTCAGTCTCGAGCAACAGCTGGAAAACACTACTAATACGTTCTGATGATGAAAGCAGTGAGCACACAGTGCACAGAGTCACAGGGCAGGAGCTCCTTGCTCAGCACATCGGCAGCTGCAGCAGTGAGAAAGCACCACGGCCCCGCCAGGAGCCTGCCTCCACGATGGCCTCTGTGAGGGCCTCCGTCACCTCGGAGCCCGGGACTAGAATCTAGTCATAAACAAAGCAACAGTGCTGGGGGGAAGGGGGGACACGGACGGACAACAGTTACTGCTGAAGAGACTTAAGTGACAGAGAGGGTGGGAGAGAAGCGGACAGACTACCTTCCAAGTCTCTTTCAAGCGATTCCAGTTAAGGACCCACATCTTAGAGACTGGCAGCTGGGCCCATGAGCGAGCGCTTCCAAGACCTAGAAGCGCATCAGATGGAGCAGCAGAAGAAGGGTACAGAGCCCACGCAGCCTGCAGCCCCTCACAGGTCACTCAGGAGGAAACACGCCCAGCGCGGCGGAGGCCCACCTGTGCAACAAGACCTGAACGTCCCGCCTCACGTACCACCTTGGAGAGATAAACAAATGGACCTTCAAAGAGCGAGGTATAACTGGGGTCAAGGGTGTGGAGCTGGCCTCTGCTCTGGCCCGGCTGGACGGCCCTTCCCGCCGAGCCTTGGCATCTGTGATTCTAACACAGGCTGCGTCACGTGCCGGGTCTGCTCCAGCCTCAACTTGTCAGATTACATGGTATTTCTCAACAGGAATACACGATCCTGAAAACACTCAAACACTAACTCTATCAGAGATTCTGTGATCCAGGCCCTGTCATGAAAGGAGGAGGGGAGAAGAACAAGAGGGAGGAGAAGGATACAGAGGACCAGAATCTTCTTATCGCTATGGCTCCCATTCCTCTTAACCCTGGCTGAGTTCAGAGGAAAGGCGACCTGGGGACAGTGGTTACAGTGAGACTGGGCCTTGCTTTTCCTTTAGCAGGGGATGCAGGGGCTGGGGACAGTCATACAGCTGGAGCAGGATGGCTGGGGAGAGGCTAACAAGCTGCAGAGTAACTTGGATGCAGAGCTTATGAGAACCTGGCGTGCTGACTGGATTTATGCATTTAGCGTTTTTAAAACAATCTACAATGGACTGAATTCAGGGTCCATTTTTGCACACCTATTAATCCACAACGCCATGCTCCTGGCCAACAGCTCATCTCATATTAGAAAAATCCTGGCTTAAAACCAAGGCGAATACCAAACTAGATACAATTATTCAGCATTTAGGAACACATGAGTTCTGTGACCATGGTCCCCCGGGGCCAAGAGGCTGAGAGAATCGCGTGAATGATGCGGCTCAATGCCCAGCACACATGCATGCGGTTAAAAGAGAGTGTCTGAAACCAAAACACATGGTGAAGTGTCCTTAAGCACCAGGACAAGCCTCTTACCCTCTGCCCCACCCCCACCAAAGGCCCCTAAGTAGCAGAGACAAGGATCTTATAAGCAATAACGGCGCTTATATCTTGCACCGTACATTCTGCTACCTCCTTCAACAGCCTCTTCACACAATTCCTTCAAGGCAACATATGAGACGCACCTGGAAGGTGGAGGTAGGGGAAGCTGACTGGCTGCTACACTGAATGTCAAGACAGTGTCACCATCCTGACACCGAGCTTCGGTCTCCACTTTAAACACTGTGCTTAAGGACACCCCCCGCCCCCGCCCTCCTTTGCAGACAACGACTCTGGCGACTGAGGGTCGGATGCACTAGCTGCAGGCAGAGCTGACCGAGCACCGGCCTCCTCCCCGTCCGTGCTCTGACCACCGCCCCACGTGGTGTCCAGGATGCTCTTTCAGGAGAAACCCTCAGATTTCCACTACAAGTCCAGCCCCACCTGGGGCAGTAAATGTCTTTATCCTTATTGGGGGACGCACAGCCGGGGAATGGCCTCAAAATAACAGCACATGGAGAGCAGAGGCTGCATCCGCACCCTCCCCTGGAGGCATCAGCACCCCAGCCCTGCTCACTGGCTTGGGGGAACGAACCTGCTGGGTGCTAGCTCTGGGGATGAAAGGGAGATCCTGTCACACCCTGGGTGAGTCACCTACAGCTTCTACATCTGCCAACACTCCGCTCCACTATCTGGTTTGGAGCTGGGATGCAAAGCCTCGCTTAGCCCACCAGCGGGGCCTCTCAGGAAGGCCGCTGACGGTGCAGACAGCTGGGAAGGTGCACCCCAGCCCATCGCCCTATTGGGTCCTCAGCCCCAGAGCAGAATTTATGGAGCCCAGAAAGGTAGGTCTCGCTTTTGTCTAAAGCTTGGAACTGTTCCGTCGGAGCGTTACCAAGGCCCTCGGTGTGGTTCACTGTTCTTATTAAAACTCTGTGTTCGGGGCTTCCTAGGTGGCGCAGTGGTTAAGAATCTGCCTGACAATGCAGAGGTCACGGGTTCGATCCCAGCTCCAGGAAGATCCCACATGCCACGGAGCAACTAAGCCCGTGTGCCAAAAAAAAAAAAAGAGCTAAAACTCTGTGTTCACCTTCAGTTTTCAGGAAGAGGCAAGAGCGCGGCTGGGCCACTGCCCAGTTCAAGGGGAGGCTGTCTGCTGGCATCCAAGGGGCTCAGGATGTTGAGGATGCAGGGAGAGGCTGCTGCACCCCAGCCGTGAAGCAGATGGCAAGAAACGGCCAGGGGGACTGTGGAGACCCCAGCGGGAGAGATGGCAGCCAGAGCTCTCGGGTGAGGCCCTGGCTCGTGAAGACTGCACGGCGGCCCTTCTTCTCGGGGCTGCGAGCAGGGGCCACCCTGGGGAGAGTTTCTACAACAGCCGAGTCCTGCTGACAGGAGGGGAAAAATGGTCTACTCCCCAACGAGAAGCTAGCAGCAAACCAATACGCTCAGCAAAGTGATTCAGATGTTACAAACTTTTTTCTTCTAACTGGGAATCCTCCCTCAAGTTCATAGAGACCAACCTGATCAAAAAGCTGTTTTCCTGTTGTATTTGGCTGGATGGCGAACTCCAGCTCTGCATCCATGGTGGTAACTCGGACGTTGATCTAGAAAACAGAACAGAATATCCTACACTTAACCAGGTGTTCTTTTAATAATCTCCCGAGTTTTCCACCTAAACTCAAAGGTCCTGAACAACGTGGGGAGTGTGTCCTTCCTCCACATCCATTCTCATGCCTGTCACCACCCGCCCCCAATACCACACATACCCCCAACCCCAAACACCCTCCACACACATCCACACCCCACCCCCCAACACCCCCACACACATTCAAGCCCCACCCCCAACCTCAAACACACCCCCCACCCCCAAAACACCACACACACAGTCACACCTCACACCATACCCCACCCCCACCCCCAAAACACATGCCACACACACAGTCACACCTCACACCACCCCCACCCCCAAACACACACCACACCCCCCCCCCCAAGACCCCCCGCCCCCAGCTCTGTGCATGTGCATGCAGTTTGGGTTCAAATGTGTGCCCTCACAGCTGTCATAAGTCACATTCACACTCAGGTCTAAGCTGTTTTTCTACAAAACACTTTGATAAACTGTTGACACAGTTTCCATACATCATCGCACATTTTGTAAGGTTGGTGGGGAGCATCCAGACCAAGTCAGCAAGTGACAGGAGAAGGGAGGAGGATCTCACATGCCGCCAGCAACTCCAGACACCACCTCAACAGTGAGCAGAAAACCCGCTAAATGACCACAGCCACATGAAGAGGGCAGAATACTATGCAGTAAATTGAAAAGGTAATTATGAAGACAGTAAACATGGAAGCATTACTGGTTGGTAAGATCACAAGGTGGTAGTGATGGGAAGGCCTGAAAAAATGTCTATTATTACCATATAGTCAGTGGTTTGAAGAAATTGACTTCAAGGCCATTTTCAAATTAAAAACCCAGAATTTACTAGCATAAGAAAAACATACAGGACTTCCCTGGTGGCGCAGTGGTTAAAAATCTGCCTGCCCATGCAGGGGACACGGGTTTGAGCCCTGGGTCCAGGAAGATCCCACATGCCGTGGAGTAACGAAGCCCATGCGCCACAGCTACTAAGCCTGTGCTCTAGAGCCTGTGAGCCACAACTAATGAGCCCACGTGCCGCAACTACTGAAGCCCGCACGTCTAGAGCCCGTACTCCACAACAAGAGAAGCCACTGCAATGAGAAGCCTGCGCACACAACAAAGAGTAGCCCCTACTCACTGCAACTAGAGAAAGCCTGGGCACAGCAACAAAGACCCAATGCAGCCAATAAATAAATAAATTTATATAAAAAAGAAAAACATACAAATCTAACTACTTTATATTATGGTCCCAAAGGAAAATACCACAGCAACTATAATGTTTAACATTAAGAAATGCTTGCTTCTCCCCATTTTTCACATGAAATATATAAATGGCTGGATAGACATGTATTCTGAATTCTTCCTAACACGGATGGAAACGTAAGAAGGTTATAGATTAAGTATTTATTTAGCTTCCTGATATAAGAACTAACATGCAGTGAGTTCCGAATGTGTGTCATGCCTTGGCTGGATACTTAGACTCTAAGTTGAACAAAAATTAGTCTTTATAAATCATTTTTTTCCCTAACACTCATGACTGTGATGATTGAGAGATAATTTTACATACATCCAGTCTGTCTTAAAGGTTCTCTGACTGATGTAGCATAGAGAGGTGAGGCCTAATTTTCCAGATTTTAATAAAAGTTTCCTCTCCAATCTCAAGTCTACAAATTAAAGAACCGAAGTTTATTGAGAAGCGAGACTAGGCACATTTTCGATTCTTCAAATTTATTAAAATATAAAAACCTAAGTTTCTTCCTTTTCCTGCCAGCAATAATTTATTTTTAAGAAATCACGAACGGCTGTTAATGAAGCAAGTCTCTGTCTCTCAGTATGATTCCCAAGGCGCATGGGAGATGCGAAAAGCAGCCCCGAAGTCAAATATTCTGTAACAAACTCAGCAGCAAATCACACTCATAAGCCCACAATGAATAGTATGCTTGAAACTGAAATGGGGGGACAGGGAGCTGACAAACGCAGGGCCTCAGAAATGCTCTTCCTTCTCTATTATTTACTGATTCAGGAATTGAACCACCAAACAATGTGTACCAACTGCCACTACCCTGGTTAATTAATATAAAATTAATATAAAATAATTAATATAAAAGAGCGGAGGTTCATGCAAAGGAGATTTCAGACTCTAACTCTTAAATCTCAATCACCTCTAAATTTGAGGACCAAGAAAAAGTCACCTCCTGAAACCAATGCTAATAATTAACATAAAAAAGTGATCATCACACCATTTTTAACCGTTTTGCAAACTAACAGGAATTTAGACAAAAACTATTTTACAGTTCTGAGCAGGTTCATATTTGACTCAAAGTTCACACAGCTCTTTGAAAAGGACTCGCAAAATAACTCTTTGAAAATAACCTGCAAAATGAATACTTTTACTGAGGTTGGATGCAACAAGCCAGTAGTATGGAGAAAGGGAGCTTCTTAAAAATTAAGTGTACTGGGAAGGTCTGTGCAACCTGCAAAGACAGCACCTCCCATCACAGCAACTGAAAATGACCATCAGCAACTCCAACGAGACATTTTGCCAAATTTCACTTGGTCGGGTCTTTCCAGGGACTTCCTTCCTTGAACATGGGCAGTCCTACAGGCTGGTGCATGACTGGGAACAAAGCTCTCAAGCCGGCCATCAGGCTAAGCTCTTCCAGCTGCAGTCACAGGCCAGGCTGGGACCAGCACTGGGAGGTAGACAGGCTTTTCCTCTACCATGCGGCCCACCACCCCGTTAGAAGGAGCAACACGCAGTTCCAATTTGGGGAGGCACCAAAATTTTCATTTTCAGACACCCCCTAAAATTACAAAATCAAGGTAATCTGAATCAATATATGTGTATTTCATTTACAGGGCGTGGTCTACAACCCTGAGACCAAGGTTGAAATGGGAGAACTCATGAAAGCGGAACACTCGAATGAACAGCATGTTAATGACCACAGGCCAAGCTGCCCTGCGAGATGGGGGGTGGGGGGGTGGGGGGGGGTGGTCCTCTTGACAAGGTAGTCTCTCACCGCAGTTGGGGTTTGGGGGGTAGTACATTCTATTCTGGGCCAGCACAAGTGTTCCTTCGGCAAGACTATCTCAAGGACTACAGAACGTTTAGCACCCCTGAGCCCTGCCCCACTAAACACAGGTCTCCCCAGTCCTCTACAAGTACCCCCCAACGTGCGCGCGCACACACATCCACCCAAATGTCCTCTGGGGAAAGGGGAGGCTCCTACCCTGACTGAGGACCGCAGCACAGCACTGCTTTCATCAGTAGCATGTTAAGCAGGTCTATGTTTAGAAAGACTATTAAGATTCTTTTAAACTTTATAAAATCTGTAAGAATGTACTGAAATGTATAGTATAAACGTTCATCAAAGTTTAAGATGAAACATTTAACATTTACTCAGATGACAGGACCATTTATATTCAGGTTTTGATCCACTTATCCAGGGGCTTTAAAAGAAATCATTCGGCATACTGAGGAAACATATCTAAATCCCAACTCTTTGTATTATCCTGTTAGGTTTCCTTGGTAACTGATTGTTTTTAGTGAACTCAGTGCGCACTTAGAGCTTGCACTCGTGTCTGCGATGGTGCCACAGAAATAAAGTGGGATTATACGGTTTTGCACGACAAATGTGAGAATGGTCCCTCCAAAAGCTGGAGCTCCAGGGCTTACACATGCACCACGCAAACCCAAACCACGTGCAAAGGCTAGAGAAACACACATGGTTAGCAATTTTTATTGTCTTAGTGTTTCCTCTGAGATCACACACTTTTATCCAAGGCAGCAAAATCACATAGTAATGTGCAGTGTAGGTAATGGGTGGTATAGCATGCAGTTAGTCACTTAAAATCTATCCCCACCCCAGGCAGTGTTTCTCCCAGGCTGGTCAAAATACTGAAACCGTTTCTAACATTCTGCTTTGTCTGGTGGGGGTAGTGGTGATAGAGGTTTAACTCTGCCTGTGTACCCCCACCCCTTACATACACACAAAGGACCATGTGGCTGCTGTAGACAATCATCAATAATTCATGTCTCCCCTGTAAATGCTACTCCATCTGAAGCTATGGCATGAAGCTGTCATCGGATTTCTAAAATGTTAGAACCTAAAAGGAACCAGACATCATCACACTCCGCTATTTATAATGGGAATTCATAAGTAAGTTTCAATATGGGAGTTACAGCAGCACTCTACAGATTTAAAACAACCAGTTTTCTTTTTTCTTTTTTTTTTAAACAGCTATATACTAGGTCAGAATTTTAAGAGTAAGATGATGTATCTTAGACCCAAAATTTGATAGTGAAGATGTCTGAACCCCTTGAGGAAAATGAGGTTTTTAATAAATATTTGTGTTTTTCACACTGACCATATTTAGCAGAAAAATCCTTCTTTTTTGTCTCTGATAGTAGCCTAGCTTAGTAGGACAAGTTTTCATTTCAAAAAGAGAGGTAAATAAAAAAAAAAATATCAAATTGTACACTTTAAATACATGCAGTTTATTGTATGTCAATTATATCTCAATAAAAGTTCTTTAAAAAAGAGGTAAGTTTCTAATTACTAAAATATCAGTATATGTAAGAGACAAATGCCTAAAAACAAAAATAGGAATGAATTTAGTTTTATTTCTAAAACAAGAACTAATGAGACTAGCCAGTAAAACTTCTTAAATTTAAGCAAAACACCATGCACTTTTTCTTTTTCATGAATACAATGACCGGTGTTTCACAGGTATATGAACCAGTCCACTTAACTATATGATGCATATATTATTTAACATTGGATTCAACACACAAACCTACCTTTACCTTAGTTAATGAAGATGATGAATACCTAACTGTAATACTCCCTCCCCTCCCCTGCTTAACAATCTACTCTTTAAAAATTCCATTTGCTATTCCCGGGACTTTCTAGGTGGTGCAGTGGTTAAGAATCCGCCTGCCAATGCAGGGGACATGGGTTCGATCCCTGCTCCAGGAAGATCCCGCATGCCGTGGAGCAACTAAGCCCGTGTGCCACAACTACTGAGCCTGTGCTCTAGAGCCTGTGAGCTATAACTATTGAGCCCATGTGCCGCAACTACTGAAGCCCACGCACCTAGAGCTCGTGCTCCACAACAGGAGAAGCCACAGCAATGAGGAGCCTGCGCACCACGATGAAGAGCAGCCCCCACTCTCCACAACTAGAGAAAGCCTGTATAAGACCCAATGCAGCCAGTAAACTAATATTTTTTAAATTCTATTTGCTATTCTCATCATGGGTTAGCTCAGTTCAAAGCTACCATCAACATGCTGTTGAACAGTGGTCATCGCTGTCACCTTCTGTTCTCAGCCCAGCCCAGCTGGTGGGCACTGTGCATGCCTTCAGGGCTCACGCCTCCACACACCGAATCAGTGCCTTCCAGGGGTGGGGGTGGGGGCGGCGTTTAAATAGGTGGACCTCAAATAGCTGCCACACACCACAGTTGTTCCCAAACGGGACTATTAGAATCCCCAGAGCAGCTTCTTAAACAGCTGAGTTTCTGGGCCTCAACCCAAGAACCTGTATTTTTTAAACGTGATTTTTGAGGACCGGCCAAATTCACGGGTCCCTGGAACAGCGGGGGAGAGCATGGGAGCCCCCGAGGCCCCACGGCGGGGGCAATGACCTGCGGAGGCCTCCCTCCTCTGCGGCCTCAGCCCCCTGATCTGCAGAGAGAGGGTCTGGGCTAGCCGGCCTGAGGCCCTCTCCGGCTCTGAAATGCTCGGTCTGAAGTCCGAAGGCCCAGGGTGAGATGCAACCGGAGCTGGAGCTGTGAGCGGACAGAAATGACTCCTCCGGGGAGGTGTGCAGAGGGAATGGGAAGATTCCTGAGAAAATAACTAACTACATGACACTACTGTGAGCTGGCTGGGAGACTGTTTTCATGGACAAGGGGAAAGCTCACACCTGTTTTCACACTTCCAAGGAGGGGTACTGTAACTCTCCAACCAGACACACGATAGTACAGGTTTATTCTCCAATGCAACCGACAACTCTTTTCCAATAAAAAAGAGAATGAGGGGTGTTACATCCCAATCTGTTTTTTATATAAACTCAATAATAATTCACCTTATTAAAATGAAAGAAATCCACTGTCCCCCCCTCTGCTCATTCCTTCAAGCTCACAAACATCTGGCCGTGGGCAGGATCCGCCCCAAGGCCTAGGCCTCCTCACTGGCCCCGCCCCCCGGCCCCAGGCCCGCCCCCGCCGGAAGGAGGCACTCCCTGCTCGTTTATAAAATGGAAATCACTACCCTTAAGGGATCTGCCAACTCTCACATTCTATAGCTTAATTACAGGAGTGGCTTCTGACACCATCTCAATCAGTGGCGATGTCGTTTCTACAAAATTATCTGAATTTAAAGAGAGCAGGACAAAGCACGGAGGTGGGAAGGGAGTATTCTGAAGTCACACAAGTGAAGGTTGTTTCTTTTTTCTCTCTCTTTAACTGAAAGGTTTTGAGAGTCTCCGCTGTATTAATACAAATTGTGAAATTCCAGGACAGTGCCTTAAGTCTAGGTCTCCCAGATTCTTCTGCCTATTGGTTTTTTTCCATGGAATATCCCAAAGTACCAGTATTTTTCAGAATATACTTTGGAAAACGTGATTTTTGAGTCCTCTCAGTTTAATTTTATCAAAATGGTATCTAAAATGCCTTCTAAAAGTCTGAGAGATGTAGAAAGATATTAAGTTGACAATAAAATACTATATTTTACTTCTAGCCTATGTGTGATTGCTGAATTTGGGGCTGTCAAATTATCTCCCTCATTATTTTCCTCACTTTAGTAAATAAATCTAGTTCTGCAATTTTTCCTTTGAGAAATGTCAACTTCCTTCTGAACTACTTTACACTTGGTGTAAGATAACCTCACCCATCACATTTTTTCCAGAAGAAATTCACACCATACTAAAGACCCAGACAGGAAGGAAAAGTTCAAGACTAGTTCTTCCACAGACTTTACAGACAAGCAGCCGTTTTAAATCCTCTTCGACCAACCAGGTTTAGGTAATTTTACTAGCCAGAATATTGCAGGGGAAATAAAAGTTTGCGGTGATTTTCCTATGTACTCAGAATCAGGAAAACCACTTAGAGTGGAAAGGAAAATTCAAATAGTAACATCTGAATGTTTGAACTGCAGGCAGTGGATTCAGTGATAACAGATTAATCCCTATATTATAACATCTGCATTTACTCAAAAATTAGTCTGAGTAGATCTAAGCACCACCAAGATTACACTGAGAGCTTAACCTTTCATAATCATTTAAAGTGTCAGTGCTGTTTTCCAACATTCCAGCCCTCTTCTGAAGGTGCCACTTCAGCAACTCCTACAGCTTTCAAATATTTGGATAAGACCTTTCAAATACTTCGAAAGGCTCTGACAGGAGGTAGTACAGTAAACTTTCTCCCACAAACGGGGGAAGAAATGGGAATAAGGGGAGGATGACTAGGAAAAGTTCTCACAACTGAAACGAATTACAAAAGCTTCTTCAGATGCTATTTTGGTTCACTTGAGTAATTACTGAGACTACTGTATTTTGATTTTCATCGAGTCATCACTCTTTACAACAGCTTTGTTGAAATATAACTTACATCCCATAAAATTCACCCATTTGCAATTCAGTGGTTTTTAGCAACTTCAGGGAGTAATGCAACCAATCCTACCATCTAATTTTAGAACATTTCATCACCTCAAAAAGAAACCCCATGCCCATTGGCAGTCACTCCCATTACTCCTTCCCCCCAGCCCTGGCAAGCAAGAATCTACTTTCTATCTCCATAGATGTCCCTATTCTGGACATTTCATATAAACAGAATCGTATGCTATGTGGTCTTTGGTGACTTGCTTCTGTTATTTAACATGTTTTCAAGATTTATCCAGGCTGTAGCAAGTGTCAGCACATTGCTCCTTTTTTACTGCCAAGTAATATTCCACTATTTGGAAACATCACTTTTGTCTATACATTCATTGATGACAATTGGGTTGAGGATCTTATTATTTTCTGTGTTGTTTTAGTGATTATAAATATGAAACAGGTGGAAAACAAGTCATTTGAACTAGACTGTGATCAATTCGGTATTCAAATTGATAAGAAAAAAATTTTTTACAGGCAAAGATGAAAGAAAATGAATTTTTTAAAACTAAAATTCAAGTTTACTGTTTCACTTAAGTTGAAAATGAAAATATGCTATGTTCTCAGGAAGAAGGTACCAGCTGTGAACACAGCAGAAAACACTGACTCCTCCGCCCCCACACTCCCTCTCCCCTGAGGCCAGCAGTAATGTCAGGCACCATGAATTCTAGCAACCCCTTCCCTGTTACAAAACAGGAGCCAGCTCTGGGGAAGAGCCCTTCCACAGGGCAGAGTGGAGAACCCAGGCTCTTGTTCAGGGGTCTCCCAAGAAAATCATGTTCTTTCCCTAAATTTTAAACAGCAACTGAGCCTTGTTTCACATTTAATTCCAATGGTGCTGAGCATGGCATCAACTAGCACTCAAGTACCAAACAACAATTTTTTTTAAACTGAACACTACCTTTGTATTTTCTTGGATTAACATAAACCCCTCCAGAACTCTGTTCACTGCGGCAATACCAGACACACTTCATGAACGCTGCTGTCCCTTAGCAGGTGCACAGCCAGCCACATCTCATATGCGACTCTCCCCAGGCCCTCAGTACTCCTCTAGTGATTCTCAAACTTGAACACACAAAAGAATTACCTGGAGAGCTTGCTGAAACAGTTTCCTGTACCCCAGGCCCAGGGGTTCTGACTCAGGAGGCTGGGATGGGCCCAGCCATCTACAGCTCCTCCCAGCTCACAAGCAAGGCCACACCCACAAAGCCCCTGCTCTCAGGGAAAGAGGCCAGGCTAGTGTTCCGAACATGCAAAAAGCCACAACTCCTTCTGACAAAGCAAAAAGCCACAACTCCTTCTGACAAATAACTTTACTAGATTTTCAGTACTAGACCTAAACTCACAGAGACAGGTTTTTCTTTTTTCTTTTTAAATAAATAAATAAATAAATAAATAAATAATTTATTGGGTCTTCGTTGGGGTGTGCCGAGCAAAAGCTCTAGGCACTCGGGCTTCAGTAGTTGTGGCACATGGGCTTCCCGGACCAGGGATGGAAGCCGTGTCCCCTTCACTGGCAGGCAGATTCTTAACCACTGCGCCACCAAGGAAGTCCCAAGACAGGCAGCGGAGAAAACACCCTGTTGTACACCATTCTTTTAAGCCCAGAGAGGGCAAAATAAAAACCAGTATGTCAAAATATTAAAACATGGTACAGAGAGAAGACAAGTAAAATAGAAATGTGGTCCTTAAAACACAATTTTTCATTAAATGGAGTCAAGTCCATGTTAACCTGATATTGACTATACCCGCAAAGGTATCAACTCTGCGGTCAATTAAGAGGGAGGCAGTGGTCTCTCTCTGAAATGCTGCCACCAACAGCAGTAGTCACATGTCACCATGTGCCTGAAGGCAAGCTGGACTCAAAGTTAGAAATTCCAGGGGTACACGTGTAAGCTCTAGCTCTTAACACCAGACTTATTGAGATTTACTGACCTTCAGAGAAGGTGTAACAGTATAAATACAACTTACTACTAAAATAACCCTATGGCAAACCTGACCACCAATGAATAATAATTTTAAAATTAGTCCTTTCTTTCAAGCTCTCCTGTATCTTAAGTTTAAATTATACCCAACCACATCGTTATCGATTGTCTTTTTTTTTTTTTTTTTTTTTTGAGGTTAAGGAAGAAACTGAGCGTGAAGGAGAAGAAACTGGCTTGATTGTTAGGCTTAGGAAAAAATTTCAGATGCCAAAGAAAACTGGCCATCTAGCTCCACAAATCTTGTAAAAAAGTCTATGGAATTAATCAGAACACAAACCACCAGGCGATGCAGTAAGAATTCTGTGCACTATCATTTTGTCTGCAGCACAACAAACCAACCAAGACAGTTGGGTAGACAGACACAAACTCTACGCTAGGAAAGTTTTCATATAATTGTACAACAGCGGGATAACATACCAGCCTTTTATTGCCTAGTGAGAGGAATAATAAAGCCATCACAAGTTAGGGCTGACAAGAGTCCACTGGTGACAGCTCCTAAGGAGGTCAAAGTGCTGCCCCGCAGTTCTTGTTACTCCTCACTTGCTAGGAGTCATGGACAGGCGCTATTCTGGGACTACAAAGTACTCAAAGTCACTGAGAAGGACCAGGTGATCCCTGTGCTGGCTGCTCCCAGTCTCCTGGTGTCCATCATGGAGTTCCAGATACTCCATCCTTTGTGACAGTGGTCACTCCCTCAGCAGGAAATTCAAGCTCTGCTACCGTCTGGATTGATGCTGACAGTTAATGAGAAGGACTCCAAATTCCCTGTAGGTAATAGCTATCAAGAAACTGAACTAACCTACCACCTACTAATCCCCACCCCCCTCCATGGAAGTATAAAAAAACAGGCATGGATTTGTGTCTGCCCAGCTGCTAATCACCAATGAAAAGTAAGGTCGTAACTACAGAGTTCAATGTCAAACGAGCCAGCCTGACATAAACCAAGTAGCTGTAAGAAGTTTCTTAGTTCATGTCTTCAGAGTCACGACACCCTAGGGTAGGCACCTACATCATTTTACAGAGAATTCAGTATCACTTTGAGGAGTATTGAGGCTAACAAAGTTAACTGTGAAAATCAACACTACATACCCCTCACCTCCTTTTCCAAACTGCTCTCCTCCAGAACCATTAGGCTAAGCTTACAACGTAAAAGCTAAATTCTTAATTCTTAATGGACAATAACAGGGCAGAGTGAAACATGAAAGCTGGGCCTCGGAATTTCCCAATAACTTTTACGTTTCAGATATCTGCATTATATTTTATATCCTGGTTTTATGTTACATAAATGTACATGTTCTAGATAGGATAATTAAAACAGGGAGGAGGAGTAACTATTTCATAGGGTGACTCTAAATGGGTATTGCTTGGTGAGAGGTAAAAAGTTATCCTAGTCTGACTACCTTCTTTTAAAGGCTAAGAAACTGAGGCCTAGAAAGGCTTACGTGATTTCCTTAGCTACTAAAAATATTTATATTTTTATAGCTCTTAAATGTTAGTCCTAAAGTTCTATCTTTCAATATAAGTCAATGATTTTTGGTTTTGTTTGTTTTTAAGATTTTTTAAAATGTGGACCATTTTAAAAGTCTTTATTGAATTTGTTACAATATTGCTTCTGTTTTATGTTTTGATTTTTTGGCTTCAAGGCATGTGGGATCTTAGCTCCCTGACCAGGGATCGAACCCACACCCCCTGCATTGGAAGGCGAAGTCTTAACCACCAGGCCGCCAGCAAAGTCTCATAAGTCAATGATTTTAAACTTTTGAATCAAAAAGTTTGTATTTCCAAATTCCAGGCTGAAATTATGTAATTTATATAGATAGATAGGGAGGAAGAGCTCAGATCCTCTAACATCCATTGAATAATTTCAAGAACATGAAATGAAATCCCAAGTCTTTCTAAATAGCTCCTTTTGCCTCCGAAAGTAAGCCACTTCCTGCCCCCAGACCCACTTCCTGTCAGCCAAACCTGCTTAACAATACAAAGAACAGACAAACCAGTCCTGCCTGTGCTCAATATAACTAGAGAAAAATCATGACCTCAGCGCTGGAAGGGGACTTTCTGAGCAGTCTCACTAAAAAGAGGGTCAGTTCCCTCCTCTACTTTAAAACTGGGGTTTTGGAAACAGTTTGTGCTAAGCCCTCCTCACCGTTCAGCAGCTGAGGCACTGCTTTTGGCAGGAGGAAACTGAAGGCAGTATGAAACTGCTTTCCAGGCATCTGACAAATGAAAGGATCATCATTCTCACCCAAGTTCCAAGTCCCTGCTGCAGGGCAACACTGGTGGGGATTTCCGTACCTGCTACTGGCATGTAAAAATATTTCTGATACTTATTGGCTACTGATATTTAAGATCTTTTGGGGGGGGAGTATCTGTAAGTAGGACTGATTTCTTCTACACTGGGAATGACATACACCCTGTGTGTAAATTTAAACTAGGACAACTGGACACCACTTTCCACAGGAAGAGGTAAATACATACTCAGAGAATGTCACATTCTGCAAAAGAAACTGTTCCTTTCCAGAAACACAAATAATCTATATCCCTCTCTCCTATCCCCGCCCCAAGGCAGGCAAAATAAATTATCGTTCAAGGTCACTTTCTCTTTATCTAATAAGCTTGTGAAGTCTTGATTCTGTAACATGTCATTTCAGTTTTACTAGCTGTGTCATACATACTTCAGCACCGATTTAGTTCACTGAAAAGTGAGGTTAATTATATCCACAAACTTAGGATCCCACAAAAGACCCACAGGAAGGGACAACGCCAAGAGGGCTATCACACGGGACAACGGTTTTTAATTCCAGGCTCATAAAACATAGGAAATTAAAGGCCCATAGCCTAAACTTCATTCCACTTGGAATGCACTGTTTTCTTTGTAAATTCAGAAGTCTGAAGAGTTTTCTAATCTAGTGGGAGAAAAGGCTACGAAAGAATGAAAGTGTCAAAACAACACAATTCCTTTGCTAACCTGCTGTTTCAGGGAAGAGCATATAAAATAAGCCATACTTAAAACCTTGCTCCATATCTGAAATAAATCTTTGCTTCCAGTTAAGATCACATGTGCCCGTAAGATTTTGCAGTATTAAAGCACATTTCTCCTATAAGGAGCTTAGATAAGATGTATTTGAACTTGACCAAGTCGTCTTTACTTCTGCCATCTATCAAAAATAAAGAGTAAGACCCCAATAGTTTTATTTTTGAAAAATCCAAGCTAAATCAGCCAACTCACAAAATCTGCTCAAATAAGAAAGAAAGAAAGAAAGAAAGAAAGAAAAAGAAAGAAAGAAAGAAAGAAAGAAAGAAAGAAAGAAAGAAAGAAAGAAAGAAAGAAAGAAAGAAAAAGACAGAAAGAAAGAGTGGGAATAGAGTCACTGTGGAACTAGCTGAGAATGAACAGTTCTGTGTGTTTCCAAGTCGACTGCAATTCTAACTAGAGCTCTCCTTTAATAAAAGGTGTGTGGAGGGCGGGAGGGCCCAGGTGGGATTAAATCAGTCCCTCATCTGATGAGAACACTAAAGGTCTAAGAACTGCGGTCCTCCTCCGGGGATCCATGGAGAACTGCTCCCCAGAACCCAGCAGCGGGCAGGTGGGCTCCCAGGGGGGTCCAGATCCCAGGGGAAGGAGCATCCCCTTCCTGCCTTCTCTCTCTAGTGACTCAGGGATTTGGTGATTTGAAAAAGTGACAGCATCTTTCCCTTCCACCCCTACAATGTGCTTTTAAAAAACAAACTTTTTATTTTGAAAAATTCAAACCATTCACAAAAGCAGAGAGAACAGTGCAGTGGGCCCCAGGGCACTCCTCATCCCACTAAACACAGCTACTTCTAGTCCAGCAATCTTGACTCATCCACAATTCCTACCACTTAAAAAACTTTTTTTTTTTTTCTGGCACACTTTAAGACCACTACAATGATTTCACTTGTAAAAACTTCGGTATGTAGCCCTAATGGACTTTAAATATAAATATATTTTAACCTTATATAAGTATATATAAACATACACATATAAAAAACCACCATGCCACTATCATAGCCAACATAATTAAAAACCATTCCTTAATATTTAAAGTTTAATCAATATTCTATTGTTCCCCATTGCCTCAAAACCATCTTTTTACAGTTGATTTGCTCGAATCATATAATGCCCTTTGCAGCTTTGTCATCACATTATATTTCCAAACTGCCCTGTTTGGCCAGTTTCTTAATAAACATCAAGTTCTCCCCACCCCATCTAAGTCCTACTTAGGTGTCTCATCCAAATAGCAATGTATTATGTAAGCAGATACTTGAACAGCCAAGGAGCAACATCCATGATCATTTAACCAAGACAGTGAAACATCTTAACAAGAATACGAGGCTAGGGCTTCCTAGGTGGTGCAGTGGTTGAGAGTCCGCCTGCCAATGCAGGGGACATGGGTTCGATCCCTGGTCGGGGAGGATCCCACATGCCAAGGAGCAGCTGAGCCCATGCACCAGAACTACTGAGCCTGCGCTTTGGAGCCCGAGAGCCACAACTATTAAGCCCATGTGCTGCAACTGCTGAAGCCCGCGTGCCTAGGGCCCATGCTCCACAATAAGAGAGACCACGGCAATGGGGAGCCCGCGCACCGAAGAGTAGCCCCAACTCACCACAACTAAAAAGAAAGCCCATGCACAGCAAAAAAGACCCAACACAGCCAATAAAATAATTAAAAAAAAAAAAGAATACGAGGCTAATATACATACTATATTTTCATAAAGAGGTGGTTCCAACTTAAAATTTATGTTCTAAGCTTTTACCAAGTGATTTGTGATTCAATTTTCTCTTTAAAAATGTCAGGAATAAGATTGGATATCCTTCTAAGACTTGTTTTATAAAAAACCTATAGAGTCGCCCGTGAGCCTGCAGCCTCCAGCCGCCATCATGGCCGGGCGGCTCTCAGGGACGGGCACTCCTCTCCGCGGACCTCCTCCCTCCTGTGCTCTCGGTCCGTCACCCTACCAGCAGCGGTGTTTCTCGCCCTGGACCAGCTCTCCGGTTCCCACGCTCCCGCTCCTGGACCCTCCGTTCAGCCGCGGATCGATGTCTCGGTCCGGGAACGCTGAGCTGCGCTGCGGACCCTGCGTATGTTTCTCACTCCCTCCCGTCTGCCTCAGCTCCTCCGCTTCACCCTCTTTGAGCCCTCGTAGATGCCTCCCTACCGGCTATGTCGGGCTCCCCGCAGCCCTTTCTGGTGTCCGAGGCCGTCTGCTGGTGTTCAGCTGGTTCTCTGTGGGAATTGCTGCGTCCTTCCGTGCATTCCCGATGCATCTGTGGAGAGGGATGCACTCCACGTCTCTCTACTTCGCCGCCATCTTTCGAGTCCACAGAGGTTATCTGTCATGTGGGCCTTCTCCATCCCAACCTCCCACAGAGGAAGAAGAGGCAAAGTGCATTGCTATTCCCTTCCTCCAAAAAAAGATGTCCTGGCCTAAAAATAATCCTCTCTTTTCTCTTGCTAGTAGCTCCCTTGCCGCATCCTTTAAAAACTTTCCATTTTGTACACCCCTCAGAGCGCTCTTCTAGTCGCTAGATGGGATACTGCCCCATTCATGAATGGATGAATAAAACCAATTAGTTCTTCGAAAAAAAAAAAAACCTATAGAGGTAGTAATGGTGTAATAGGCAAAATATTATTCAAAAAGTATAATTTTGCCGAACCACATGCTTGAGAAAAGATGGAAGAATCCAAGCAAGAATGGCAAATGACGACATACTTATCACCAAACCTATGTGAAAACAGGTCCTTGGAGAAATGTCACCTTGACTCATGGTCCAATGCAAGAGTGATTTACCAAAAAACTAACAAAAACATATCACACTGCCCATTCCTAAGTCACTCTGCCCAGTGGTTTTAATTCTTCACCCAACAAAAGTCAGTGAACAGAATAAAACTACCTGTACCTCTTGGCACAGTGGGGATGAGAACAGATCTCAGCTCCCATCACCCCCTGACAGGAGGTATCTGTCCTGTCCACTACAATGTGAACGTCTTGAAAGCAGGTACTGCTCCCCTTTGGTTCACCAATGTATCCCCAAGACCTAAAAATTCTGGTGCATAGTAGGTACTCTACTTGTTGAATGAACAAAATGTATTTTATGGAGGGATGTGGTCTTCACTGTGGGAGCAGGAGAAAAGGGAGGCCAAATCATTATTAGGCTGTTTAAGTCAGGGGAAAAAAAATGAATGCCCATCATGAGGTATGAAAGCTTTTAATCAGATTAGAATCCAGTAGTTACACAACTGGAGTTGGCCACATTTACTCTGTCCTCTGTGGTGACAGAGAGACAGTGCCAGGCACAGAGTGAGGCAGGTCCTCGGATCCTGCTCCCCAGGTGAGGAAGCAGGGCTCAGGGAGGCGGAGATGCTTGCCCAGGACCACCTGCTCAGAGGCAGGCCTGTTCACCTGCTTGCTCATCCTCCTTCCCTCTATTTATCTGCCAATAAGGCAAGTGTTTAAAGTTTGTTCTAGAAGCAGATAATGATGCCTCTCCCCCCCCAAACCACTTGGCTTCTCACTTTGTGATCAGGAAAGATAGAAAGCAAAGAAACAAGTATCTATGACTGTTACGGGTAGAAATAAAGTAAATAACGCTGTAAAGGGTGGACAATGAGGGGGGCTCTACTTGACAGATTAAACGATCTCAATCAGGGATTGAATTATCAAACCATCTACACTCAAAACATTCATACAGAGACAATAGTTAATTTCAAGTTATTGGTGATAAAAAAAAGCAACTCATTCACATAACATTCTCTTTCCAACTCAAATATCAGGTACAAATTGCTTTCTTTTAGCATATGCCAGAAATCTGTCATTATACAATGGCTTAGCAAATGTGACACAAGATACTACCACCTTCTCTATAGAAATAAGACCCGAGGAACACCAGCCTTGTTTAAAACATTACCTAAGCCCCAACCATGCCTGCTCCGTGGTGACAGCACTCACAGCACACAGCCAGGCTTGGGCCTCGGATACACAGGACGCCAGCTAATGAAACAAAGGTACAAAGGTTCTTTGTACTTTGACAAAAAATTTTTAAAAATTGGAACCAATGGGGTGGATCTACTTCCAAATATTATCAGCTTCGTCACTAAATATATACGAGGTTGTAACAAAGGCTTAACAATAATTATTTTTATCCTAAAGCAAGGGTTGGCAAATTTTTTTCAGTAACGGCCAGACGGTAAATATTTTAGGCTTCAGGGGCCATATTTGGCACCTGCTGCATATTATTGTTGCTTTGAAAAAATCCTTTAAATTGTAAAAAAACCAATCCTAGCTGGTAGCCCATACAAAAACAGGCCACAGCCAGATGTGGCCTTTCCCTACTCCATCCTGAAGTAAAAACAATTATTTACAATATCCAATACGACAATTGTTTGATATTGACAGTTTAAAACTGATCATCTCTCAGGCAAAAATACAAAAGAAAATTAGGTTGTGGAAAGTGACTTCAAATTTAACAGAATGGAAAGCAAAGTCTTATGCTGTTTATTGTAGTTTCATCCTTTCTTTTATCAATGAAAGTCAGATCAAGGTTAGAAATTTTTCATTTTGCTTTTAAGGTTTGTTTTCTCAAGTACATTGGGTTAAAAAGACAATCATTATGTTAATGCACTTTTCCATTTCCCTTGAAACAACATTACTGTTTATCTACAGGTGTTTAAAAGGGCTTGGAGAATGGAATGTGAGTCATAATCCAAGGAAAACAGAACTGAACCACTGCTGCTGCCTGAAACACTCCTCTGCTTCTGGGCACTAGTGAACTCCTATGCATCCCTCAACACCCACCTGAAGCACCTCACCCAGATGGGAGGCATTCCCTGGCTCTTTAGGGCACATAATATTCTGTATCTCCATAACCACACTTACTATACTGCTCTGCAATCCTTTGTTTACATATCTGACTCCCCTATTAGACTGAGAATCCCTTCAAGGCAAAAATGTATCTTATTTATTTTTATAGACCTGGCACCTAGTGCATATAATAGGGCTTCAATAAATGAAGAAGGAACCCATGTAACCTACAAGGGAATTCTGACAACTAGAAGACATAGAGGATAAAAAGGAAATAAAGTGTGACCTGTTACTAAATAACTCAAATGTTTCACACAGCTGCTTCCCTTGTTAGATCTATTGACAAACTTTACCTGGTTTACAGCAACTCAGGAACTAGAGCCCATAGTTTTAGCTACAGGTTGCACTGAAAAGTTTGTAAAATATCTTTCAAGGAAAAAGAAACACACAGAACATAAATAAAACTTATCACATCTGAAGATAAATTGTTTGGATTTCATAGGTATAAGCTTTGTCTCAGTTTATCTTATATAACATTCTTTTCACTTAAAAACTTTTTACTTCCATTTTGTAGATGACAAAATTAAGGTTCACAGAACTAAACGACTTGCCAAAGTACAGGTAAATACTAAATTAATTATGAAACTATTCTTTTTATGGCTCTTTGCATTTTTTACTTGGAAAAATTATGCATATTAATTACATATTAAGTATTTCACTTTAGTCAAAAGTCTAACTCACATTACAGCACAATGTTTATTTTTCTTTCCTTAAAAAAAAAAAAACTATTTACAGAAATCTGGAATAAGATCTTTATTCTTTACATCAAAAGTCATAGATACTAAGTATGTTAGAAGGAAAATAATGCAACCTTCTGGTCTCTTCAGTAAGTATTCCATCTTTAATAGTGGCAGACACAGTTAATGTTTAAATTAAAAACTAACCGGAGTAGTTGAAGAATCCCAAAAAGCAGTTACTACTGAAGTTAAACACAGAGGACAATTCAAAATGCACTCACTGATCTTGAAAAAAGACTGAATTCTACTATTTCAGATGTGTCTAAATACTGCAAGAAAGAGGCATATTGTATCATTCAAAGAATTTTCAAATTGTCAGATTCACAAAAGTTTAACTTAAAAAAAATTAAATTATGATAATTCACTAAGAATAGCGATATTGCTTTCCTTTCCCAAACTGCAAGTACTAATAGAATTATTCAAAATGTTGTTAGAAATCACAATATTATTTAGGAAGGATAAGAGAAAAAAGAAAAAAAAAAAGGAATGGGATCTCTTTGTTCCCTGCCATTTAATACGAAATGCCGGCCTCTTCTACCCCTTTAAAAACAAAGAGAGCCAGAATTTGAAAGCTCGCTGGTCACTGCCAAACTCAGCTCTGCAACGGGACTCCTGCAGAGAGAAGTCCCAATCAGAGAGATTCTTTCGTGCATCCTAGCTGGTCTTGTTTCTCTGGAGCCTGAACCCCATCCCCTTTTCCCACCCTGGCCACGTTCCAAACACCAGTGTCCAAACACCAGTGATGGCACCCGTGGCGCTGGAGTTGGGACCGTGTATCCGCCTTCCCGAGAGTGCAACAGCCTTGGCCTGAGTGGAGGCACAGGAACCACACTTTGCTGCCCACACACAACCACCAGTGTTGAGCCCATGAAGAGGGCCTCATCGCACTGCTGGTGCCCAAGAGAAACGAATACATAAAGACTGTCCTTTTATGAAATCATCAGTTCCCAAACTCTGGGGTGCATCAGAACCATCTGGGGAACTAAAGCAGACTCCCAGTCCTCCCAGCCCTAGAGATGGGCACTTTGCAGTCCCGTGAGGGACCAGGAATCCTCACAGCTCCCAATCGTCAGGTAACCAGAATGTGAGAGCCCTGTACTAAATTAACGCTGACTTTTAACTATGTGCGCTGACTTTTATAATGTGTAACATACACTCAGGAAAAATATAAGAAAGCTGCTGGATCACTTTTAGTTTACATGGATTTAAAAATACTATTGTTTAAAAGTCTGGTACTTGTATATGTTCTGGCATGAGGCAGCGGTTAGAATAATGAAAGAAGGTGTGGAGTTCTTTCATCAATCACAGTCACAAATTTATTAACAAAATGTACAAGCCAAACTCTCACCCTCCCCTCCCACACCCGATCCTTTTCCAGGTTCCTTATCTCAGTGAAAGGCACCACCATCCATCCAGTTACGCAAGCCAGACACCAGAGGCAGCCTCTACACCACCCTCGGCCCCTGCACATCCAATCCATCACTGAGTCCTATCAAGTTCACCTCCCAAAGAGCTCCCAAACACAGGCACTTCTCTCCACCCGCACCCCTGGTCCAGGCTGCCACGACCTCTCACCAATTGTGCCCGCCTCCCACAGCCCAGCACCTCCTGCTGATTCGCGCCTGGCACCTGCAGTGACCTTCCAAAAGGCAGATAAAATTAAGTCACCTGCTTCCAGTCAAAACCCTTCAGTGCTTCCCCCTGAGTTAAGCCCCCACGTGGCTGTCTCCTCTCCCGCTGCAGGGTATGTCCCTTGTCTCCCTCCTTCACCTGGAGGACACCCCTTCACTCTTTCCGTCACTCAGCACAGTCACAACTTGCTCGGGGTTGCGTTCCTGACCCCCCGATTAGCTCTCCCCCTACGTACATGCCATCACATACACTCAAGTTACTCTGTAACTAATGTGTCCCTCTCACCAGACTGTAAAATCCATGACAACGGGGACTGTTTCTGTGTCTGCTCACCCCAGCAGCCTCCACATCCAGCTGCAACAGTAACGCAACAAACGTCTGCTGGACGGACGGACGCTGAACATGCAGACACATTCACTGTGCCTTCCAGTGTGACAACTGACTAATCCCAGCCAGCGCTTCTCACCACCGCACGGGAAAATCTTAGCTGCCTAAGTCACCATCTGCACATGGTGAAGGTGGGGCACGGGGGAAACAGATCCCGTGTGTCCTCCTCAATTTGGGGGGGGGGGGGGCAAAGGGAGGGACTGTATTAGTTTATTCTGTGATTTCTGACCCTGTTAAAATATTTAGTGGACGAGGCTACGTATTCTGAAGAGGCAAGGTCATCTCAGAAATTAGCTGAAGATTCTGGCACACAGTAGAATCCTGAACACACTTTCAGACTTTCTCTACTGAAGGAAGAAAATCTACTTCTATGTTAGAAAGTTCCATATCGACACTTTAGGAATGAATGGCTAAGGCATCCGCAGGTGCAACTTAAAGGCAGTTCAGGCTAAACATCTCAGAAAACAGCTTTAAGAGAGCTTGGCCTTAAACACCACACCCTTTCCATCCCTAAGCTTGACTGCAGTGGTTTTCCTTCCCGACGCCCCATGCCTCCTCTGTCACATGAAGAAAGCAAGTATGGGGGAGCGGAAGGAGGAGGGGGAAGGAGCCCGCAGGTCACCCTCAGCTGAACCGTGGACACAAGGGCTGCTTCCTGAGCCAGAGCCCTGGGCATGAAGCCCGCACCCCTCCCCAGATGACAGGGACCCACCAGGCCAAACCGGCCAGCTGGGCAGAGGGCGCAGTGCCTCCTGGACCTCAAACTATCCTCCTTGGAAGTCTACCCCTCACACAAGAGTGGAGCCCAGAGCAGCTGTGGGAAAAGCAAAACCAGACAATGGCCCACATCCCCAGAGCGCCCCAGGGACCCGCCCCCAGGGATCTAGCAAGACTCCTCAGCCAGCCCTTCTATCTCCACACTGGTGGCTTTCCTCTCCCTCTGTCCCACTTAACTAAGCCTCTTTCCCTCCTGGATGGCTCCCAGCGAGTCTTCCAGCTCCCATTCCAGAGTTTGCCTGTGTCTGGGCTCGGGTCCCAGACTGTAAGCTCCCCGAAGACAAGATCCATTGCAACCATCTGTGCGACGCCCTGTGGCTGGCGCCGGGAGCTGGGGTGACAGATGCTCACTGAACGTGCGAACACACAATCTTTTTAACAAGTGGTGATCGCGGAAGCAATATTAAGAGAAAATGCAGCAAATAAATATTATTTCATTTAGATAATTGTTTTACAAATAGAGTCGTCCACTGACTCTGTTCAGACATACCAATCAAAAATACTTTGCCTGCTGAATTCCGGAAGCCCAAAGGAGGCCCAAACCCTGACTATGCAGACGTAGCCATCTTTATGGTTTGTCCTCAATCCTGCTGTTAAAAATCATCATGGGAAACCACCTAACAAAATTCTTAATCAGCGCTTGAATAATAGGAATCAACAACTGTTTGTTCAAAGCTCACACCTGTAGAGCTTGTTAGTGGATGCTTCAGATTTAATATCTGTGGAGGAAGCAAAAAACCAACAGTAACAAAAACTAGATACACTATTAACAGCCTTAGAAGTGACTATCAGTCAGTAAGCTCTTAATGACCTGTGGGGTGGCCCTCATAGGATTCAGTGGAGAAAGACTTAAGTGTATTCATTTTAGGAGGCAAAATCTCCAACAACTCTCCCCCACCAAAAAGGAGGCAGGTAGAAATTTCCCATGATAAACAGCTGTGGCTCACATAAAAGGAGACCTCACCTGGAAATAACTGAATATTCTACAAAATATAGTCTTTCCAAACCTTACTCTGGTTATTGGCACCCTCAGATACAAGGATGTTACAAGTTAACGATGGCTACTACCCTTCCTTAACAGTTCAACAACTATCTTCACTTTGTCAGAACAGTTTCCAAGTTTCTGCTCCTTCATAAAGGAACTTCAAAGCCAAATGAAATGAAAACATGCCTGCCCTAAGAAATAAAAAGAGAGCCTTAAGCACCGAGATTCTGACACACAGCACAACCTGGATCAATCATGAGGACATCATGCTAAGTGAAATGAGCCAGTCACAAAAGGAGAATACTGTGTAGGCTCACTTATATGAGGCACCTAGAGGAGTCAAACTCACAGAGACAGAAAGTTAGAGAGGTGGCTGCCAAGGGCTGGAGGGAGGGGGAGGTGGGAAGTTCGTGTTTAATGTGTACAGGGTTTCTGTTTGGAAAGATGAAAAAGTTCTGCTGCTGCGTGCACAACAACGTGAACTCACTTAATGCCACTGAACCTTAACTGAACAATAATTAAGGTAGTAAACTGCATGTTAATGTAAATTTTACTACCAAAATGAACAAACAAAAAAACCCAGAAAAATAAAAGAAATTACAACTCTTTATGAGAAAGAAAAGTAGTGACAGGTTTATTGACTTTTTTTCTGAGTGATATTTTAAAAGCTGAACTCTGCATCTTTTCTTTTAGTGAAATAAAGAAAACCACACCACGAAAGGTAATCTCCTTATCACTGCTCTGCGTTAACACTGCACAGGGCTGTGCCCTGGGTAAAGTATTGTGTTAGGTCCGTTTTATATCACAGGAACTGTAAAGCCTGAACATCAGGTGCCAACTGTAAATTGGAAATGAAAAGAATTCTGCGTAGGAAAAAAATTTTCTGTATCATGAATGAATCGACGATGTAACTTAGGCAAAAGCTCTATTGGCTTCCGAATCTTCTAGCATATTAACGTAGTAATTTACTTCACCTAACAGTAAAGTAAAACTTTATAACAAAGAACTCCTTTTAGAGAATCTAAACATTTAACAATTGAAAAAAAACACCTAAGTACAGACTACAGAACCAACTCGTTTGAAAAACTAGAAATAAATTCCATATGTATCTTTTACTGCAATTTTTAATGAATCCAGATATTCTCGCCACCATGATTCAAAACTCCGAAATATTCCCCCCAATATCCAGTCACCAGTTCACCTGTGTTTTCCAATATCTAGTCACCAGTTCACCTGTGTTAAAGCTGGTAGAACAAATACAACGTTCTAAGAAATGCTGGTCACAAAGAACCTACCCTGTTCTCACAATTTAAGTGAAAGCCTTATAAAAGCCCAGCCTGGCCACAATCGACGCCAGACGGCAACATAATCAGGCTCAGGGGGACAGAGGTGCGGGCACAGCAGCGCTCCAGTCAGCTGATGTTTATGATGTGCACCAGGAGTGCAGGGCTAGAGAGCCCAGGAGCCTCCTTATCAAACCCCAGTGCTGCCTTCCTTCATCTGCAATTCAAGTTCATTACTAAACCTCTTTCAGAGATAGGAATCCTGCTGCCACCAGCAAATTCCCGGTTAACAGAGCACAGCTTCACCGGCCTGTCGTAAAATGGACTGGAACGAAGCTGCCCCCAGAAAGACAGTCTCCTCCGCCAGATGCCCTTTAAAGCGCCAAAGGAAGAGCTGCTGGGGCGCATCTGGTTCCAGACCCTTGAAGGCAGTTGGCGTGCTCCGTCGGAAGCCACCTGATTCTCCCTGCGATTCAGACTTTTCTTTTTAAGAAACTTCCAAGTTGCATTAGAATACAGCTTTCAAATAGACCGAAACCGCGTAAAAGGGGATTCTAATTTTTATAAAAGACCCTAACCGCCGGGGGCTCCGGGAGCGGGGCGGGGAGGGGGAGGGGGGTTGGCTCGCAAACAAAAAGACGGTAGAGAGAAAAGCATCATAATCTTGTTTTCTCCAGGAGTTCCACAAAAGACCAACAAATAACAAAGAGTGGAGACAATTCCCTACTCCTGCCCTCTCGTCCGTTTAGAAAAGCACTCTATTCTACAAAGAAAACTGCCCCAGCACCTCGCCCAGGTAACTCCACTTGAAAATAATGCCCGAAGCATCCGACCCAGCCCAGAAACTGGGTTACTTACTGGTTTCGGCATTTTCGGTTCCTGATGGGTTTTCCTCAATCCCCTGGAAACACTCTCCAGCAGCAGCTGAAACGGTTTTCCCGACCTGGAGGCAGAGGAACCCCCTTCAGAGCGCCCAGCAGCCCTCCTCCTGCTCCCACCGCCGCCCCGAGACTGGGAGCCCGCCCCGCGCTGCAGCTTAAGAACCGGCCGGGCGGGCGCCGGGATGAGTCACCGCCCAACCTGCAATTACGGCGGGCGGGCGGGCCCTGCGCGGAGGGGGCGCGGGGGAGCGCGGGGACGAGGGGCGGGGGGACGGGGCGGGGGGCGTGGAGCTTGGAGCGGGCCAGGGGGCATGGGGAGGGGGCCGGAGGGGCGGGGCGGGGCGCGCGCGGCCCGCCCGCGGTGGGCGGGGGCCGGGGGGGGGGGCGCGGGCGCGGGCCCGGGGTGGGGACGCCCGGGAGGGGGCCCGAGGTACTCCTCGGGGCTTCCGGGAAGCCAGCGGGAGCCCAGAAGACGGCAAGTTTCACTTTGTGAAGCAACCGTTTGCCCCAGGGCTGAAACCGCAACCGTCAAACCTTTGAGAAACACTTTTAAAAAACTGTCCCCGGCCGGGCGGGGAGGGAGGGACGCGGGCAGGGGGGCCACCACGCAGCCCGGGCTCCGCTGGCGCTCTGGGAGGGACCCGAGGGGACGGAGCGGAGAGGGGAAGGTCGCGGAACAGCCGGGGCAGCCACGCGGGCAGGTTCAGCTTCACCTGCCGTGTGTTTGGGCCGCAGGGAGAACCGTGCGCTCGGGACGCCACCGGCCCGAGACCCGGGGCGCCGGCGGCGGGGCGAGCCCGGCCCCCCTCGGGACCACCGGTCCTGGGCTCGCGCGCCGGCCGCCCCGTCCCGCAGGCCGGCCGCCACACCTGTCGTCGCGTTCCGGCCACTGCCCCCTCCGCGGAGCGCGCGGCGTGAACTCCTCCCCCCGCCGGCCCGGCCCGGTTCGGCCCGGCCCCTCCGCCCTCCGACCCCGGGCCCCGCGGCCGGCTCACCCGCGCGGCTCCCGCAGAGGACGGCTGCGCTCCCCGCTGTCGGTGCGTCCGTGCAGTGCGCCCGCGGCCCGCGCTCCCGAGAGTCCCCGGCGGGGCGGGGCCCCGGGGCCGCGCCCCTAACCGCCCCGGCCCGCCCGCCCGCCTGCCAGCCCGCCGGACCTGCGAGGTGTGGCTCGCGCGCAAGATGGCCGCGGCCGCCGCCCGCGTCGGGGGGCGCTCCCCGCCTCCCCTGCCTGCCCGGCGCCCTCGGGGACCCGGGGAGGGGGCGCCCTCCGCCTCGCCCCCGCGCTCTTCAAGGCCTTTCCCTCTTCGCTGCCCGTCCCCTTGTCCTTGGAGAAGAACTTTGCCGGATTCGACTCAGCTCCTGAGGGTAGATGTAAAGTGTAAGATTGTTCCGTGGTGGACAGAGGGAGAGCAAGAAAATGTAAATAAGCCTGGAAGAGCCGGCCGGCGGCCACCGCGGAGGTGCTGGGCCGTATGGGGTGGGGCTGTCCCGTGGTCAGGCCACTTTGTTGTCCTTGCCCCGGGACCGAGACGGGGTTCTGCGAACCCGGGACCTGGCCGCTATGTCTCAGCGCACGTGGCCGCCTCCGCGCTCGGACTCAGAGCAGCTGGACACAAGCATGGGAAGGCGCTGCATCGCCCAACGCTCTTGGTTAAAGGATACGCTTGTGGCCTCTTTTGATTTTACTAGCACAGAGTTTACTGGGGTGGGGGTGGGAGGATCTCCATAGGGAGAAATTCTAGGTATTACTTTCAGGTTTTTTTTTTTTTGCAAATGGTTCTCAAGAGGAATTAAACACACACACACAAGGACTTTGGTGGCCGGTGGGATTTGTTGCACAGTGATTAAGAGAGCTAGCTCTAGAGCAGTGATTCTCAGAGCACTCTTCCCAGACTGGCAGTAACAGCATCACCTGGGAACTTGCAGAAATGGAAATTCACAGGTACTACTCCCAAACCTACAGAATCAGAAACTCAAGGGCTGGGGCCCAGCAGTCAGAAACTTCAGGCCCTCCAGGTGATTGTGATGTAGGCTAAGGGTTGAAGCCAGAGACTTTCCTGAATTCCTTGCCTGGGCTCACCACTGACTCACTGTTTGAGTGGAGAGTTATTTAACACTTTCACATCTGTAAAATGGCATAACTATGGTGCCTGTTTCATAGGGGTGTTATGAGGATTTCAGGAGTCGATACACATAAGATGCCTAGAGCAGTGCCTGGCACATAGTAAGCACTCGAATCTGTCCTGGTAGAGAGAGCAACTAGTGACTTGGCGAAGCACCAAACTAAGACTCAGTTTCCCACTTTGTAGAATAGAGGTACTAGTAGCACCCACTACATGAGCTTGTAGGGATTAAATGAGATGATGTATGCAAAGTTTTTAGCACTATTCTGGCCTCCTAGTAATGTCTAACCTGTCATTGGGACAGACTGCTTTTGGGGTACTCCTTGTCTCCTGTGACCCCCCTCATAGCTGCAGGCTCAGGGCATTTCAGAGGTGCAGGTGAGTAGCGAGGCCTTTTTTGAGATTTGGTCCTCTATTTGGGCAAGTATGTTTCCTCTGAAAAACCGACTTTCTATTTTAAAGTGAAATGTAAAGGGAACTGCATTAGGAAGGAAACTATGAAAGATATTTAACCTACAGAGATAAAGGTTCAGGTTGGACATGTCATTCCTAGCACACTCTTATCTCCACCTCTTATCATTGCCTGGAGCCTTGTTAGCCATTTTTGGTCCCCAACTCTACTGATAGGATATGCCTCTAATCTAATTTTTTTATCTCACCCTGTTTATAGTATATTGTTTTAACTGGATGTTTGAAATAGTAGCCCAAGACCTTCTGGAGCATTTCTGCACCTTACCCTTCAGGGGAATTCTAGAAGATGAACTGGCCTGTGGCAGTGTCATAAAAATGACAAGACCACAGGTTTCAGAAGCACACAGAGTTAAGTCTGAATCCTGGTTCCAGCACTTAACAAGCTGGTCACTTTGGGCAAGTCTCTTAACCTGACTGAGCTCCCACCTCTCCATCTGCAGACTGGAGATAATAGTGTGTATTTCATGGTATTCTACTGTCACTGAGTCATAATGTGAGCATTCAACTAACTCAAACGCAACTTCTAGGTATAATTTTCTTGCGTAAGTTAAAATAGTATATTGTAAATCAACTGTATTTCAACTTTTTAAAAAGTCTCCAAATAATACATGCAGAGAGTGTGGAGAAAAAGGAACCCTCCTACACTGTTGGTGGGAATGTAAGTTGGTACAGCCACTATGGAGAACAGTATGGAAGTTCCTTAAAAAACTAAAAACAGAGCTACCATATGACCCAGCAGTCCAACTCCTGGGCACATATCTGGAGAAAACTGTGATTCGAAAAGATACCTGTACCCCAATGTTCATTGCAGCACTGTTTACAATAGCCAAGATGTGGAAGCAACCTAAATATCCATTGACAGAAGAATGGATAAAGAAAATGTGGTATATAATATTCTACTATATATATAAAAAAAAGAAGGAAATAATGCCATCTGCAGCAACGTGGATGGATGGATGGACCTAAAGATGGTCACACTAAGTGAAGTAAGCCAGACAGAGAAAGACAAATATCATATGATATCTCTTATATGTGGAATCTAAAAAAAAAACAAAAAACAAAACCTGAAGGTACAAATGAACTTATTTGCAAAACAGAAAGAGACTCACAGACATAGAAAAACTTATGGTTACCAAAGGGGAAAGGGGGGTGGGGGAGGGGTAAATTAGGAGGTATATAACTGAATCACTGTGCTGTACACCTGAGACTAACACGATATTGTAAATCAACTATACATTAATAAAAAAAGATGAATATAAAGAGGCAAGGAATGATTATAAAAAAGAATGGTCACTACATAAACTGGAAAATTATATTAATAAACATAACTAATAGAAAATAAAAATAAAATAGTAGTCATATTTTGTATATGCATTCCTTGTGTCTTACATTACTGAAAGCATTATCTTACACTACATGCTACTGTACAGGTTTTTATCTCCCCACAAAAACAAAAACATTTATACTGTATCTTATGAATGTTTAAAACAATTTTCCAAGTGTAATTTATTTTCACCTGATGTTAGCATCTAAGCCCCTCCCAACCGGTGCCCCCTACCCTGTCCCCCCAGCACACAAGACTGAACTCCAAGGAATCTATGCGAGTTGCTTAGAGTGGTGATGCTGAATCAGGTGTGCATTAGAATCACTCATGGGTACCCCTCTTGGAAACACGGGTCAATAGATCTCAGGTGAACCTGGGGCTCTTGTTTGTAAAAAGTTTCCAGGTGAGCTTGACGTACGCAAAGATTAGAGAACCACTGACGTACGGTGTGGCAGGATGTTGACAAATGTCAGTTACCTTGCCTCACCCTTCACCCTTCTTTTGTGAAGTTATTCCCCCATTTTATAGGTCATGGTTTTGTTCTCATATGATAATCAGTGCCCTGGAAGGAAGTGAAGAAACCTGGAGCCGGGAGTCTTAGATACCATTCCCTGCTCTTGTTTAGACTAGCTATTGACCTTGAACAACCTGCGCCTTATTACAGGGTTTCGGTGTTTCAGCCAGAGGAGGGAAATCAAACGTTTACCCAGGAGCCTACGTGAAAGGCTGCTGGTAAATTGCTTGGGTTCTTCAGGCAAGGTTACACGAAATTGAGTTAGGGCAGCCCTTTCAGATGCTCTAGGCGCAGACAAGGACGAGAACTGTCTGCGCAGAACACCCACGCCCCCTGATTGCAGGCTGCCTGTCAGGTCACTTCGGAACCTATCTCCGTGCTGGTGCCAGGCTAATCTCAACAAGGAAAAGCTCACAAATAGCATGACAGTCTCTAGCCTCCGTCACTTCTAAAGAAGTCAGTAGGCAATAGGGAAATAGAGTACCCTTGGCAAAACAAGGATTCATGTTATCTTGCAGGACTCAACAACCTTGGGTGAAAATTCAGGACAGTGGGTGAAAGAGCACAAGAATGAATGACTTGGCCTGAGTGGTGGCCTCCCTGCATTGTGCCTAAAGATCATTTTTAAGGGCCTTTACAGGACAGTAATCTAGGAGACTTTTGGTACTATATTGATGGTACAGCTTATATAATTTGAGTCCACTAGTCCCTAGTGGCCAAATAATTCTGGCTACTAGGTGTTCTATTTTGTTTCTTTGGCGTATTTAAAAGTTGGCATAAATAACCTTAATAGTTTTTATGTAAAAGAGTACTAATGATAACACTTGTTTGAGTAATAAACTCCCAAAGATCATAGCATTTTATTATTTTACTTATCTCTGATCAACTTATGAGGGTTTTTTTTGAAAAAAAAAAAAGTTTCCAGTTTACAACCATGTTGAATGATGTAGTGGACGGGACCTTGAACATCATCCATTCGGATACCCACATTTAACAGAGGCAAGAGCCACACAGAGACAAACTTGTCTGCACTCCTGCACCCAAACTTCTCTTGTCAAGACAGCCAGTGACCTCCATCTTGCTAATCAAGGGGCTGGACTTCTCTGTCTCACCTTACTCTTCTCCTAAGCAGCCTAGAACACACAGAGCGCTCCCTGCGAACATTCTGTTCTTAAGATTTCTGTTTTCTCCTCTCTCCCCCTGTCCTGGTTCCTCCTTGGAGGCTGGCTCTCCTCTCCAGTTCCTCCTCCCCCAACCTCTCCCTTTGGGCTTGGCTGCCAGCTCATTCCTGGGCCTTTATCTATGGACACTCTCTTCCTAGGTCATCTCATCTGCTCCAAGGCTTCAATAACATCTCCAGCCCCAGCCTCTCCCTCAAGCAACAGCTGTGTACTTGGTGTCTCCGGTATTCCGGAGTTTTTGAAAACTGCCCCCCTTCCAACCTTCCCCTTGGCCCTAAACCTAGAGGTCAACCTGAATTCCTTTCTTTGCCTTCACCCCACTCCATCCTCCATCCTTTGTGCATCCCATCCAGCAGACTTAATAGCCCCACTGAAGAATACATCGATTGAATCTCTTCCCTGCCAGCGGTTTGTAGAGTAAGATGCAAACCCCTTCCTTGTCCCCTACCCTCCCACCCCACCCGCCGCTGTGTGGTCCAGCCCCTTCCTGCTTCTCCAGCTCTGCCTCCCATCCTCCCCATGCTCGCTCTGCTCCAGGCGTCTGCCTCAGGGGTCTCAGACTTGAGGTTCCCTCTGCCTAGAATCACTTTCCCCATCTCTGCCAGTCTGGCCTTTTCTAGAGTTCTAGTTTTTTGCCCAAATACCTCTTTCTCTGACAGTACTTCTAGCCTCCCCATGTGAAGTGCTGCCTCTGGGATCACTCCCTGCCACTTCACCTGCTCTATTGTGTTGAGAGCACTTAGCACCCTCTGCTATAGACTTGCTTGTTTGTGTCTTTTCTTCTGTCTCTGGCACAAGAATTGAAGCTCCTGGCTGTCTTGTTCACTGCTGTGCCCTCAGCAGCTAAAACAAGCACCTAATAATTGTTCAATAAGTATTTGTTGAATAAATAAATGAAGGAATGAACACTGCTAGTTAGTACCAAAGCCAGGTTACTCAGATCAGTTTTCTTTCCAACATACCATACTGCTGTCTGCTGGATTGCTAACCATGGAAACAGTTTACTTACCTAGATTCCAATTGTCCAAAACACCATCAAAAGCCAGGTGACGGGTGAAAAAAAAAATGTAAAAAAAATAGAATCCATCTATTTAGAAACTTTCTACATTTCTCTTAAAGGTTATTCATTCCAATTTTAACAGCTTTCATTAGCTCTTTTCTGGATTCTAACAGGTTTGATTAGCTCTTTTCTGGGCAGAGCAGGTTAGGAGCGAGAGTGCAAGAGACAAGCAGACACCCTGACAGCAAAGAGGCAGAAAAACTACACAAAACAGACAATAACTCAGAATACAGCCCTCTGGGCTCACATAGCCCAGAGTCAGACAGCTTCACGTGCCTCAGGAGTCCTGAGGGCACAAAGTAGATCCCAGGCCATTGACTGATGTTCATAAGGGCAGTTTTCTCAGGAAAGGGGTCTATTTATGTCTGGCCTATGCTAACTGGGAAACATGTTACTTTGTAATTTCTAAAAATTATAAAATGTAAATTGTCATAAAATAATTCAGTAGACATCTATGTACCGACTCTCCAGAGTTAACAATTGGTAATAATTTATCACATTATTTTCAGCGTTTTTTTTTAAAGAAAAAAAAAGAAACAGCACTAAAACCCACCTAGCCCCCTGAGGAGGAGCTCTCCTTCTGAAGTTGCTGTGTCTCTTTTACGTGTGGTTCAATACTTTATATGAAAAAAAATCCACTATGTGAAACAAACGAGCTCCCAAATAAATTAGATTTTCAATTTAGGTGTTTGGTTGCAGAATATAAAAAATAAACATTTAAAAATCACCCTGAAGTTTTCCTCCTTCTTCCTTCCTTCCCTCTTTCGTTCCGTGCTTCTCTCCTTTCTTTTTTTTTTTTTTTGATGGTTAAAAGCTCACTTAATAAAGCATCACATCAGACACAGCGTGACACAGACTTTTCCACAGGCGTCTGCACCGCCGCCCACTCACATCGGGAGCTCCTTGGAGGCTGGGCCATTCTCTGCTGTTGTGGTATCTCGAGCACCTAGAAGAGAACCTTGCACACAGTAGGAGCTCAGTAAATATTTATTGGGCTGAATCAAACACAGAGGAGCCCTGTGTGTTCTCTGTAGTGACTACAATATCTCATTGAGTATTAGATGTCTGAATCCTAGAGATATGACATGTAACCTGGAGAACTGGCACTTGAAAAAAAAAAATAAAGCTGTTTGCTAACAGGGCAAACAAATTTCTGTAGCAGGTGATAGATGTTACCTGACCCAGCTGGATCCTACTGAAGAGCAAAAGGACTCACTCCAGAAAAAACTCCTCTTTGTAACATCTTGAGCAATGCTTTAGGCTGAAACATGGACCACATTCCTCATTTGACAAATATTTATTGAGCTTCTACCGCTTGTCAGGCAATTAGCTATAGGAGGAGCAAAGCAGATGAAACAAACCCCTGAAGTTTACATTTAATTAAGCTTGGCCTTTGGTTGTTTGGAGTTTACCAGATTCTCCATGAATTTCTATGAACTTGGCCAATCTGCAATTCGAAGCCACTTTCTCAGACTGGGTCCTCAAGTGACCCCCAACAATTTGATTCAGGAATGCATGGAAGGCAGGGTGCTGGAGTCCAAAGACAACTGTACGATCTGGAGCTGGTGCCAACCCTGGCATTAACCATGACTGGTGGCTCATGGCTTCAGGCCACGCTGCAGACACAAGGCTAGCAGAGCAGGCAGCTCGGCTGCAGGAGGGAAGCAGCCGGACTGGAGGAAGGCAGCCACTGCAGAGGCAGGGTGGGCCAGCTACCACTCAGCTTCTGCTGATGGCTGTTGCCATGCTGGAGTGTGGGCCCTGTCCTGCCACACCTCTAACTTTCAAGAAAAGCTTTGAAAGCCTGATTTTAATATGAAATTTCCCACTTGTTAAATATTGGCAATGAGTTAACATTTTTTTCAAAACACTATGCAAGTCAAACAAAACATGTCTGCAGGCTGCATGTGTGCGTCCTCTGTGCTCTCTAGGCCGGCTTCGTTGTCTGTGTTCACATGGGTTCATCGCGGGGCCATAACACCCCACTCAGCTCCAAAGTGCTGTCACTGCAGGCGTGCTCCTGCACTGCTGCCATGTTGCTCACTGGGGCTGCTCTCTGGTGTGTCTGGACATGGTAGAAACGCAGAGGCTGGCGCCCCTGCTGCATAACCTTTCCATCCTGCACACACGTAAAGTCAGTTCCCAAGGGTCACTCTTTCCATATGGGGAATTGTCACAGTTGGTAGCTCAAGGGTGTACACTTAAGGGGTGTTGGAGAAAAACTTCCCCTCATTTGAGGTGGACACAACACCCTGCTCGACTGGCCGAGGCTCATCTGCCCTTCCCCGGTCCCAGGTCTGGTCCTGAGCTGCAGCCCCAGCCCTGCCCTCCCTTTCTCTCTCCTACACACTCAGTCAGCAAGAAAGGGGGCTTCCAGTTTCTGCATGTTTCCTCACCAGACAGTAGTGTTTTGCATCTAGACTAGCAATGCCCCACAGCCTCGTGACCGGCCAGCTCCTCCAGCTGCTCATCAGTCTCTGTGAAAACTACTCCGAGAGACGACCTAGAACAACACCCCGTGGGTGCTGGGGGCAGAGTCACCACCATTGCAAGCCGCTTTCTTCTTCTAAAGACCCCTGACCAGCTTAGAACACGTTTCTCTTCCTGGGCCCACCAACAGCAAGCCTGGGATATTAGGCACGTGTTTCCTAAGACTTGCTTTCATTTTGAAATGATTTTTGAGAAAGAAAAAGCAAGGCAGTCCACCCACAATCAAAAAGCTATTTGAAGTCTCAGGGTGGAATGTACCGAGGTTTGGACTTCCTAGACGTACGGCACGTGTTAACTGGCGGGTGGGGGTGAAGCTGGGAGGACTGCTGAGCTCCTGAAGCTCAGAACTCTGGTGTCCTCTGTTCCCTTCCTCTTGTCCCAATGCCTGGCTGTAGTCTTCTAGAACTTGCAACTGAGAAGACCCCTCAACTGAGGAAGCCCCTGCTTTCATGGAAGACAGCCTATTTCCTTGCCTCTGAGGGATGAGGGGAACACGTAGGGTTTCCCTGTAACCCCAGTGGAGAAGGCCTCACGTGATCTGACTGGTGTGTTCGGAGGGAAGAACTGGTCACATGCAGCGTGCGCGCGCGTGCGTGCGTGCGTGCGTGTGTGTGTGTGTGTGTGTGTGTGTGTGTGTGTCTCCAGCCAGCCTGCCTGCCTGCAAAGAGGACGGCTCTGCCCCTTCAAGCCATGCATGCTACAAGGCTGGCCTGGCTGGGATTGCTGTGTGGTTCAGGGCTCCCTGTGAGGTGGCGCATTCGTCTACTCCCGTGGCTGGTTTTTAGAATGTTCTCTCGCTCACGGATCTGGGCCACTTTCCCCGTAGTGGCTTTATCAGCAATAAAGCTCTCGGGTTTTCAGAACTGGGATGGGGAGAGGAGCGATTTTATTAGGCACCTCCAAACTGCAACACCTGCATCTAATCTCTTTCCCCCAGGCGGTTCCACGCAAGTTGAAAAGAATGATCACCCCTCAAGTGTCATTTCAGAGCCATAAATTTCCTGCTCCTGTTCTCTTTACGCTGCCTGAAACAAACGAACATGCCCTTTTATTAAAGATTTCAACTGCTCTCAGCCAACGAGGCTTTTTACCTGAATTTTTATCATCCCTGCAATGTCTGAACGAGAGTCTGGGCTCTGTTCTATCCAAGCACACCTCCTGCGCCCTTCCCTCCCATTTCCCCACTGCCCCGGAAACGCCTCCAGTCTCTCCTGGCTCCTCTCATTTTCTCTGTCAGGAACATCTATCTTCAGCAACTGTATCTTTCCCCTCTTGTAAAACGCTGCTCAGGACTCAAGCTTCCCCTAATAATGAACTCCATTCTCTCTAAACACTGTACCAACTTTCAAAACATTTGAGCTAAGACTTACTTGGTCCAAATATTTATGTTATGGCTAGTTACATCAAAGAGGATTTTTCATTAGTAAAAGTGTTTTAATTTAAAGCAGGAACTTGGTTATGGTGCCTTGAAGACATCTGTCCTTATTCCCCGGTTTCTACCTCAGAGTCTGACACACGAAAGGACTCAATCAACATTTTTCTCCCATCAGTGTGGTTGAATGCACCAAGATGTTTTCCTTCGCAACTCCTCATAGCACTAAGAGTTCTTAGCAAACAGTAGCAACCAAGATGTTGCAGTGGGTGACTCACTGAACGTTTCTCCCAGAGATCTTTCACAGAACATTCTACGTAGTAAAATGGAATCCAGGTCTTTATATTGTAATTACTCTTTTTTATTCCCATTTTCCATTTCCTCATCATCCTTATGTGTTTAATGCGTATCTCTTTGTTTATATGTGTTTTCTGCAAAATGTATATTGTCCTGCATACACATACTTTTAATTTACATAAATGATATAAAGTTGTGTGTCTCCTTCTGATTCACTTTTCCCCCACTCAGCACTGCTTTTATTATCTATCCAGGTTGCTGCGAGTTCATCTAAACCCTTGCTCCTTGCACCTGCATAATCCTTTGTGTGTGTATCCACCACGTGTCACCTCTCCCCCCGCCAGACTGGACATTCAAGTTACCTCCACAGATGCCACGAAGACTGCATACAGATCCCTATGGACCTGAGAATTTCACTGGGACATATGACTACAAGGACTTGTTGGATCCCGAGAAGGTGGTCTTACAACTTATCATCCAGACAGGGACAGTTTAGAGAATGAAAGGGAGCACTATTAATAACTACACTGGGACAAAAAGCATAAACTGTGACTATCTCAGGCAAACCGAGACGTGTGCTCAATCTAGTCAAAAGGTCTGAATATGTGTCAATGGACCAAGGACCCCTGAATGACTCCCACACCTGCATACCCCCAGCAGTGCAGGCGGCCACATCTCCACATCCCACCACATTTATTTGGTGCCGTGACCATAACTACAAATGCCTCCGTACTGTTTAAATCTCCATTCCTCTGATTGAGAACACGTTTCACGTCTCCACGTGTTTGCCCGCTTTTGGATTTCCTTATTTGGAAACTGTTCCTTTCCTTTGCCTATTTTTTGGGGGGTTTTCTTGTTATTTGCAAGAGTTTCCTATGTTTTCTGGTTATTAATCCCCTGTCAGTTTTAGACATTGCAAATATGTTCTCCATCAGCTGAATTAATTTTACCCATGGTGTTCTTTCTAATCAAATTCATCAGTTTTCTTGCCTTTATAGTTTTGTGTTCTGAGCATTCAATTTTAGAAGCATTTTCTTTCCCAGATTTCAGAAAACCATTCTCCTTCATTTTCTTCCATTAACTTTTTAGTTTTACCTTCCACATGTAGGTCTTTAGTCTCCCTTGAAATGTAGTCAACTCTTTCACGTAATGAATAGGGATGCAGTTTTATTTTTCTCCATACAGAGAGGCAGTTTTCCCAGCTTTCCTTTTCCCTTGATTTCTGGTGTCAACTTTATCATGTGTGAAGTTCCCTGTGTCCCTGTGTCTGTCTACAAGTTCTCCATTCTGCTCCATCAGTATGTGCCTACTTGCATGCTACTACAGGATGGCTTTGTAGTAAGTGTATCTTAATAGCCAACAGGGCAAATTTCCCCTCATTATTCCTCTTTTTTCAACATAGATCTTCATGAGATCCCATTATAAACAAGTGAATCTCATAAAGATCTCTGCTAGAATATGTCCAAATAGGCAAAGCTGCTCTACTTAGATACTTTATCTTGACATTGGTCTCTTACTATCATGGTCTTTGATCATTAAATGTGAAGGATTCTTTACAAATTTAAAATTTTTGCTATAGAATTCAGAGTGGTATTTCATTTCTACTCAGTTATAATTGTGAAAGTTTTTAGCACAAACCTCTAAAAAAGTGAATGCACCTGTCATCTGTGTCATCTGAGAAGGGCCCCTCTGCTGATGAGAGACCAGAACTGTGCCTGGCTTGCCCGTGCTGTGGATACACGGGAGAGCACCCTAGGCTTCTGCACATCTAGTCATTCTGCGAGTGGTATGAGAATCCTTGCTCCCACACCAAGGCCTCTGCCCGACAGGCCGCAAGTCAGATTACCCCGAAGGCACTCATATTGGTTATAAATGTCTGAATCATCCCTTCCTCCTTCACTCCCACATCCCCTGGTCTAATCTCTGACGATTCCACCCTTACCCATCTCTTCTGTTCCAGCCTGACTCCCACTGCTATTTTCCCAGCCCAGTTTCCAGACTTTACAGCCCTTTTCTCCCCCAGCTAGAGCCAGTCCACACAAGGCCTGTGGCCTCAAGGGTCAGTGTGGACCCAGCACCTTGGGATTGGGTAGTCTAGCTGGCCTTGGGCCTCTATGAATACATCTTATTCTTATGTTGCACCCCAGATCTGGTCACTCATGTAAGTGATCTTATTTTCTCAACCATCTTTTCTTAAATTCCTTAAGAATAATCAATTTTATTAATATGCAAGGAGATGACATTTATCACAAAAATTATTATTATTATTATTTTTTGCAACTTTCTTTAATGTCTAGCTGGGCAGAAGACAGCTGGGTTCTAGTCTCTGCCTTTGTATTCAGTGGAATAGATTCAGTGGAATAAAGTTTGCATGTGCTTTTTCATCACTTGACAATCATTTCAGGACCCCCATCCAATCCGTCTCTACACTAAATGTCAGATCGCCTCTGGAAAAGTCATCTGTATGCTCATGAAAGAATGAGAGGGTAGAAGCCAAGTTGGACCTTAGTGTTACTATGAAAATAGTTTTGACTTCACCGTCCCACTGAAACGGTCATGGGGACTTCCAGGGTCCCGGCACCCCACTGTAAGAACTGTTGGATGCAATCATATGAAAGTCCTGATAATGTACTGTTTCTGTCTTCACTCAGTGCCAGTCCTATGCAAGGCACTGGACTGGTCCTGATTATTGGACTTTTGTTTTATTTCTTGAGCCTGTGTGCCTGCCAGGTAACCCCCTTCTCCAGGTGTTCCAGATCCTTTGAGAATCTGGGTGATGCCTTATTCTTTTGATTCCATCTCCAAGGAATTAGAATTTGGGGTGAGGGTCCTACTACCCGTTGACCCATTTCCTGGATGCAGATCACCTGGTCCAGTTACTCTGAGAGGTGGGTGCCATGGGGAGGAAGCTGAGGCTCAGAGGTGAAGTCACTTACCCAAGGCACCTGGCCAGAAGGCAGCAGAGCCAGGACTGACGCCAGACTCTTGAACAGCAAAGCCCTTGCTCTCCCCTCTACATCACAGACCCCTGGCCTCCAGTCCCCACCTCACCACCCCGTCCTGCTGCCATCTGTACCTGAAACAGGACAAGGCCATATGGAGATGCTCAGTGCTTCTCTCCTGGACAATCACTATAACCCTCACATTGTTTCCCCTTTATCTGTTCATTTACAAAACAAATATTCATTAAGCAGCCCGTTCCTGCCAGACGTGGTTTCCACATAATCTATTTTTCAGTTCAGCATTGACAGAGCAGCCCAAGCTACAGCTCGGACCATGTCATGCCCCAGCTCGCAAACCTTTGGAGCTCACTCAGGGCAGAGCCTGCTGGAGCAGCCAGGAAGTACTGGGACCCGGAACCAGGCCACCCACGGAGCCAGAGGGGCAGGGCCAGGCAGGGCAGAGGGCACAGCCAGGCAGGCTGGTGTCCTGGAGGCTCAGCAGGGGGTGATCACGAGTGGGAGGGCACAGGTCCAGGCTGGAGCCGACCAGACTGAGGGAAGGTCCAGGGCCCAGATGCCAGGTCAGAGGAAGGACTTGAGTCCCTGTGAGGGGACCAGCAAATGAATAGAGGGCCCTGCTCCAGAAGACCCAGCTGCTAGACCGAGCAACAAGATGGAGACTGGGGAACAGGGCTGTGTTGTTATAAAAACAGGCAGAAAGGGGGATGGACCGAGGCCACTGGTGTCATGTCCAGCAGAGGAACGTGTGCTTCATGGAAAGATGGGCCCTGGGTCCAGAGGGGACAACCTGGGCCCCACACTGAGGAAGGCTGCTGGGCAGGGCTGGGGGCAGACATGGCCTGACAGCTGCTCCCCGCTGGCTGTGAACCCCCTGCATCACCCACTTATCCCTTCCACTCCCCTGCTTCACTCCCTCTCCCAGGCCCATCCCAAATGCGCTTTCCTCCGGGTCTGAGGTTGTACCCTTCCACTGGCCGGTTGCTCTTCAGCCCCTGCGGCCCCCACTTTCACTTCCTGAAGCCTACTTCTCCTTTAAGACTAGGTGCAAAGGCGGCAAGCTTTTCATTTTCCTTTCCCAGGTCTTCCCACTCAGTTTTCCTATAGAAGAGACAATTCCTATATTACTTGCTATGTACCTCTATTAGAACACTCTTCATTTTTCCTGGTATATTGGTTTCTTGGCGCTGCCATAACAAAGTGTCATAAACTTGGTGGCTTGAAACAACAGAAATTTATTGTCTCACTGTTCTGGAGGCCAGAAGGCTGAAATCAAGGTGTCAGCAGGGCCCTGGTGTAGAAACCTGCAGGGTAGCATCCTGCCTTGCCTCTTTCAGCTTCTGGTAGCCCCGAGCATTCTTTGGATTGTGACTGCATCACTCCAGTTTCTGCCTCATCAGCACATGGCTGCCTTCTTTCTGTCTCTTTTCTTCTTGTAAGAACATCAGTTATTGCTCTGTGGGACCCAAGTGAACCTGTAGGTTTGACTCCAGAAGGGGGCTGAGCATAAATGTCCCCAGCACTTCGTGGCTCCTCTTTCCTGGCCACTTGCCCAATTCTGCTCCCTCAGAGCACTGTCTTCTGAAAAGGAGAGTCATCTGGGACCCACCAGCCTGCACTGAATCCATCTGGTTGTGCCTCCCCTCACCCCACAGGCCTAATAATTGATTGATTGCTTAGAATGAGTTCTTCTAGGATTGCCTTTTTTTCTCTAAATTAGTTTTTTCTTTAAAGTTAACCTTCAGTTTTGAGTCACTTAGTTGGCTGTTGTGTCAAATGATTCTGTGGTTTTACAGGTTGTCTCCCAGTGATGCCAGGTGGGATCAGCACAGCCCCAGGGGCTAGTTGCTAATGGCTATAAAATACCACCCTCCTCCAAAGGAGAATCATTGAAGAGTTCTTTGGATTTCATCTTCAAAAATAGCCAAAGGAAACAAACAAAAAAAGTAGCCAAACAATTCAAATGGTAATTTATCCCAGAAAATCTTTTACAGTTAGTGAAATTAGGGTATAACTAAGAACATTCAGAACACCACACAGTTTAGGTGATCTTGGTATAGTGGTGGGACAGTAGTGGCTGTAAAATGAAAGTAATTAACAGCACATGCTCTGTTGGGGGGAGACTAAGGGGAGACAGGTGTTCAGCCTAGAAAAACATTTCTCAGTGGATTTCCTATAAAGTCATTGTGTCCTGGGTTTAACTTTGAAACAAATTTAAAACTTTAAAAATTAAAAAAAAAAAGAATATCAGTCATATTGGATTAAGGGTTCAATGTACTTCAACCCGACCTCATCTTACTTTGATTATACCTATAATGACCTCATTTCCAAATAAGATTATAACCTGAGGTACTGGGGATTAGGACTTCAACATATTTTTGGGGGCAGAACAATACAACCCGTCACACCTGGTATGGTAATTAAACATACACAGGCCAATATCCTTCACGATACTGCAAGTGACTTGCCTATAGCTGCCTATAGCTGGTGAGTTGCAGATTTTTAGGAAAGAAGAAAATGGTTGAATTTCATCCGGGACCCACACATCTAAGAGTCAGACATCATTGCACCAAGCGACATGTGGTGATCCGCACTGAGACACCCTGCAAAACATGGATAATTTTATTATTAAATTTCCATCTTCCAGCATAGCTGGTGAGGGCAAGGATAAGATACATACAGATAACCAGAATACAGCACAGATGGAGGGGACCACTGTGAAAGGTGCAGAGTGTGATGAGGTCAAAGAATAAAGAGCTCACATCCTTTAAGGGCAATAAGAAGGGTACCTGATGTCCTTTTTCCAATGTGGGAGAGATCAGGGCTGGGTAAAGAGAAGGGAGAAAACTGTAGTGAACAGGTGATCTGAGGTGGAAAGTCAAGAGCTAACTAGCATGGCTTGGATCCTAATTCGTATGTTGATTGCCACATTCAGTTTCCATTCTCATTCTGTATTTATTTATTGTATTTGCATTTACCTGGGTAAGGCAGTCTGCAATACAGGGCATGCAATTTTCTTGTCTAGTGAGCTATGCAACTGTAACAGAATGCTGTAAAAGTGCTGAATTCTAAGTTCAGAAGCCTAGATAATTATTAGCAAAAGCTGCCCAATAATTTCACCAATAAACCATGACTAATCAGAGACTATTGGAGAGCATTTAATTTGCAGTAAAAAGTACCTAAACCTTCATGTGTAGTTTGGATGGCAGCCAGAAAATGGACAGTACTGTTGGCAGGTCCTCAAACCTAAAAAATTGATGACACCACAGAGATATTTTAGGTAAATGCGGCAACTCCTTTTAGAAACTTATTTCAATATACTTTCAGCATTGAGCCTTTATGTTTGTTATTTATAACTTTGGATCTGAAGTAAACTAAAAATAACTCAGTGTAACGTTCACTATCTGCTTAATGTAATTGCTTCAGGCTTTGAGAAAGTTGGGTTTCCCATTTAAGTTCCAAAATGTGGAATAAATGAGGGACTGTCCAGTCTGGGATCACTCTTGGAAGTGATGTCATAAAGCTCCTTTGTAGAAAATCTCCAGGGTTCCAGGACCTTTGCTTTCTGAAACAGGACATACCATGGCAGAGGACCATGCCAGGTATGATCAAGCCAAATGCTCACTATAAATGGATCTTGGAAGATGTTATATTTTGATGGGGTTCTGGGCTGAGCAATCAAAGAGAGAAGTGAGCTAGGGAGAAAACTTCTTTGAGACCCGTAGTTGTTAGACCTTTTTAAGACATGGAAGATGGGGATTTATCTCTGCTAAATTCAGAGACTAGGTTTGAGTTACTTGAAGTTCTGGAAAAAATCCAGCAAGACACTGAAAGTACCTTGAAAGTGGTTAAAGCTTAAAGGGAAAACCATAATATTTTTTAAAAAAAGATAATAGCAATAAGAATGATGAAAAAACAAACTTTGAGATTACTAAAGTACCAGGACTTTGAGTACCACCAATTAAAAAAAAATACACACGCATATACACACACACACACACACACACACACACACAGAACTTTCCTCTTAAAGTTAATGATTTGTACAGCACATGAAAGCATATGAAAAATATAAAAATATAAAGCTCTCTGGTAAAGTTAAATACATAGACAAATACAAAATCCTGTAATACTGTAATGGTGACACAGAAATCAATTTAATTCTACTATAGAATTTTAAAATAAAAGCGTTAAAAACTATATAAAACTGTTATGGATACAAAATATTTTAAAAATGTGATTTGTGACATCAATAAGTTGGGGGAGAGATGTAAAAGAGTAGAGTTTTTGTGTGTGATTGATACTGTTTTATCAGTTTAAAATAGATTGTTATAGCAATAAGTTATTTTATGTAATCTCCATTAAGCACAAAGAAAATATCTACAGAAGATACACAAAAGAAAATGAGAAAGGAATCAAAGCATGTCACTTCAAAAAAATTAACAAAACACAAAATAAGGCAACAATAAAGGAAAAGAGGGACAAAATAACTTAAAAAATATACAGAAAACAATGAATAAAATGGCAATAGTAAGTCCATTCCTTTCAGTAATTACTTTAAATATAAATAGATTAAACTTCCCAAAGGACATGGAGTGACTGAGTAAATTAAAAAAACAAAAACAAGATCCAAGTTTATGCTGTCTATCAGAAACTTACTGAAGCTTTTAGGACATACATAGGTTGAAAATGAAAGGCTAGAAAAAGTATTCCATATAAATAGTAACCAAGAGGGCAGAGGCAAAATTTAAGATAAAAATTGTCACAGAAACATAGACATTATAGAAAGATAAAAGGGTCAATTCACTAGGAAGATATAACAATTATAAATACATAAGGATCTAACATCAGGGCACCCAAATATATGAAGCAAATAGAATTTTTGACAGAATTGAAGGGAGAAATAAACAGTAACACAGGAATTCCCTGGTGGTGCAGTGGTTAAGAATCTGCCTGCCAATGCAGGGCATACAGTTTTGAACCCTGGTCTGGGAGGATCCCACATGCTATGGAGCAGCTAAGCCAATGCATCACAACTACTGAGCCTGAGCTCTAGAGCCCATGAGACACAACTACTGAGTCTGCATGCTGCAACTACTGAAGCCCATGCACCTAGAGCCCTGTGCTCCTCAACAAGAGAAGCTACCGCAATGAGAATCCCATGCACCTCAATGAAGAGTAGCCCCTGCTCAGCCCCTACTCTCTGCAACTAGAGAAAGCCCACGCGCCACAATGAACAATAAATGAATAAAAATAAAAAACAGTAACACAATAATAGTAGGAGATTTCAATACCCCACTTTCAATAAAGGGGAGAACATCCAGACAGAAGATCAATAAGGAAACAGAGGACTTGAACAATATTATAGACCAACTGGACCTAACAGACACAGAATACTCCATCTAACAGAGCAGAATATACATTTTTCTTAAGTGCACAAGTAACATCCTCCAGCATAGATCACATGCTAGGCCACAAAACAAGTCTTAACAAATTTAAGAAGATTCAAACCACACCAAGCAACTTCTCTGACATGAAACAAAACTACAAATCAATAGCAAAAGGAAAACTGGAAAATTCAAAAATATGTGGAAATTAAGTAACATATTTTTGAACATCCAATGGGTCAATGAGGAAACCACAAGGGAAGTTAGCAAGTATCTTGAGAGAAATGAAAATGAAAATACAACATACTAAAACTTATGGGTTACAGCAAAAGCAATAGCAGAGGGAAGTTTATAGTGGTACATGCCTATATCAAAAAACAAAAAAACAAAAAAACCAAAAAACCAAGAAAGATCTCAAATCAACAATGTAACTTTACAACTTAAGGAACTACAAAAAGAAAAAACCAAACCCAAATTTAGCAAAAAGAAGGAAATAACAAAGATTAGCTGAAATAAGCAAAACAGAGAATGGAAACATAATAGAAAAAATTAACAAAACTAAGAATTGGTTTTGAAAAGACAAACAAAATTGAAAAAAACTTTAGCTAGACTAATTAAGGAAAAAAAAGTAAGATTCAAATAACAAAAATCATAAATGAAAGAGATGTTATAACTGAAGCCACAAAAAGATAAAGGATCATAACAGACTATTATGAACAATTATATGCCAACAGATTAGATAATCTAGAATAAGTAAATACATTCCTAGAAACAAACAAGACTGAATCATGAAGAAATTAAAAACGTGAACAGACCTGTAACTAATAAGGTGGTGGATCAGTAATTAGAACTTCCAACAAAGAAAAGTCCAGGAACAGATGGCTTCACTGAAGAATCCTACCAAACATTTAAAGAAGAATTAACAATAATATTTTTCAAATGCTTCCAAAAAATTAAAGAGGAAGGAACACTTTCAAACTGATTTTATGAGGGCAGCATTACCCTGAAATCCAAAACCCAACAAAGATACTGCAAGTAAAGAAAACTGTAGACTCATATCCCTGATGAATATTGATCCAGAAATACTCAACAAAACACTATCAACCAAATTCAATAGCACATATGATTATGCATCATGACCAAGTGAGATTTATTCTTGGAATGCAAGAATCGTTCAACATAACAAAATCCATTAATGTAATACATCACATTAATAGAATGAAGAAAAAAACCTACATGATAATCTCAATTGATGCAGAGAAAGCATTTGACAAAATTCAACATCCTTTCATGATAAAAACACTCAACAAACTACAAATAGAAGGAAATCACCTCAACATGATAAAGGTCATATATGAAAAGCTCACAACTAACAGCATATACAACAGTGAAAAACTGAAATCTTCCCACTAAGACCAGGAACAAAGCAAGGATGACCACTCTTGCCACTTGTATTCAACACAGTACTAGAAGTTCTAACCAGAGCAATTTGGCAAGAAAAAGACATAAAAGCCATGCAAATAAAAAATGAAGGAGTAAAATTATCTCTGTGTGCAGATGACATAATCTTATATGTAGAAAACTCTAAAGAGTTCCTCTCCCAAAACTGTTAGAACTAATTAAAAAATTCAACAAAGTTGCAAGATATAAAATTAACACACAAAAATCAGTTTCATTTCTATACCAATTATGAACAACCTGAAAAAGGAAGTTAAGAAAACAATTCCATTTACAATAGCGTCAAAAAAGAATAAAATGCTTAGGAATAAACTTAACCAAGTGAAAGTGAAAGACTTGTACACTAAACACTACAAAAGATGGTTAAAAAAATTAAAGACACAAATAAATGAAAAGGCATTCTGTGTTAATGGATTGGAAGACTTAATATTGTGAAAATGTCCATTCTACCCAAAGTGATCTACAGATTCAATGCAATCCCTATCAAAATACCAATGGTATTTTTTTGCAGAAATAGAAAAAAATTCTAAAGGTCATATGGAACCTCAAAGGACCCTGAATAATGAAAACCATCTTGAGAAAGAAAAACAAAACTGAAGGCCTCACAAGTCCTGATTTCAAAGCATATTACAAAGCTACAGTAATCAAAACATTAAGGTACAGGCATAAAGACAGACACATAGACCAATGGTACATAATAGAGAGCCTAGGAATAAACCCTTGTGTATATGGTCAAATGATCTTCTACCAGGTGCCAAAGCTACACAGTGAGAAAAGCATAGTCTCTTCAAAAAATGGTATTGGGAAAACTGGATAACCACATGCAAAAGACTGAAGTTAGACCCTACCTTACACCATATTAAAAAAAAATCCATTAAAGGCCTAAATATAAGACCTGAAACTATAAAATTCTTAAAAGAAAACATAAGGGGAATGTTTCATGACATTGGATTTGGCAATGATATCTCAAATATGACACCGAAAGCACACACAACAAAAGCAAAAATAGACAAGTGGGGCTACATCAAACTTAAAAACTTCTTCACAGCAAAGAACAATGAACAGAGTGAAAAGGCAACCAATGGATAGAAGAAAATGTTTGCAAACCACACATCTGATAGGCGGTTAATATCCAGAATTCATAAAGAACTCCTATAACATCAACAGACAAAAAACCTGGTTTTAAAAATGGGCAAAGAACTTCAATAGACATTTCTCCAAACAAGACATACAAATGGCCAACAAGCATATGAAAAGATACTCAACATCACTAATCATCAGGGAAATGCAAATCAAAAGCAAATGAGATATCTCACACTTGTTAGAATGGCTTCTATCAAAAAACAAAACAGGGATTTTCGTGTTGGTCCAGTGGGTAAGACTCCAAGCTCCCAATGCAGGGGACCTGGGTTCAATCCCTTGTCGAGGAACTAGATCCCACATGCATGCTGCAACTAAGAGCTTGCACTAAGAGTTCACATGCCACAACTAAAAAGATCCCACGTGTCACAACTAAGACCCGGCACAGCCAAAACAAATAAATAAATATTAAAAAAACAAAACAAAACCCCGAAAATAATAGGTGTTGGTGAAGACGTGGAGAAACTGGAAAGCTTGTGCACTGTTGGTGGGAATATAAAATGATGCAGCTGCTGTGGAAAACAGTATAGTGGTTCTTCAAAAAATCAAAAACATAATTTACTGTATGATCCAGTAATCCCAGTTCAGTGTATATATTAAAAAAAACTGAAAACAGGATCTTAATGAGATATTTGCACATTGATGTTCATTGCAGCATTAGTCACAATAGCTAAGAGGTAAGGCAAGCTAAATGTCCATCAGCAGATGTGTGGATAAAGAAACGTGGTATATACATACAATGAAATATCAAATATCACTCAGCCTTTTTAAAAAAAAAGGAAATCCTGTCATATATACAACATGGAAGAATCGTGAAGACTTTACATGCTAAGTGAAATGTCAGTCGGAAAAGACAAATACATATAAGCGTTTCCACTTATCTGAGGTATCTAAAGTAGTCAAACTCAGAAACAGAAAGTAGAATGGTGGCTGCCAAGGGCTGGGGGGAGGCGGGGAAAGGGTAGTTGTTGTTCAATGGGTACAGAGTTTCAGTTTTGCAAGATGAAAAGTTGTAAAGATCTGTTGCATAGTAATGTGCATATAATTAACAATACTGTACTATGCTCTAAAAAATGGTCAAGATGGTAAATTTTACATAATGTGCTTTTCATCACAATTTTAAAAACCTCAAAATATAAAATAATTTGTAAAGTTATTCCCTAATATTTATGGTTGTATTTCTTGTCCTTGTCTATTTTTGTTCTGTCATTAAGTGCAAATATGGGTATTTAATTCTGTCCTATGTTTGGGGAATATTAAATGTACACAAACCTATAAAGGAATCCTATAACTTATAAATGTTAGATAATTTCAGACTACACTTAAGATGCTCAGTCTTCCCTAAAGAGAACCAGGAAGTGGTATGAATTGAAAGTAAGTAAACCTTTTAATAGCACTCATCTCACTGTTACTTGCAGTAATATTTTAAATAGTTCTTGCTGGTATCAACTGCCATTTATTCATTCATTCAAAAATCATTTGATGAGTACCAGCTAAATTCTAGGCATTGTTCAAAGTAGAGAGTCAGGAGGGAAAAGGTGGCCCTAATCAAATAATCATGTTCCCTTTTTTTCAGGAATTTACAATCTAATAGGGAATAGAGAAAAAAAATGACAAAACAGTACAATTAGAGGTCTTAGGTACACAAAGTGCTATTTGAGCCAATGACAGGCATTTCTTGATTTTAGTTACCCAACATTCTTTCCCCCGTCTTCCAGTAACAGAATCAATACTTGCTTTGGACATCTGTTCACTCTCCATTCTTGGTCCATGTGGTTTGGTGAGCTGACTCAAACCCTAGCTCCAAGTTTGGGCATGTGACCCAAACATGGCCAATGAGAAGGTTAGATTCCCCTGTCCACAGTGATTAGTTTCATGTGATCCCTAATTCCTCCGATGGGACTCAATTCTGGGTTATTTTATTTTTTTAACTCCTGGGAGACTTAGAAATGGACTCCCAACTATTAGGATGTGAGCTTGGCACAGCTGAATATTAAGTAAAAATGGAAGAAAGCACAATCAAGAGAAGAAAGAAAGTCTGGGTCTGGATGACATTGAGCTCCTGGGACCAACTCTGATAATTTCCCTCAATCTTTCAGTTAAGTGAACTAAGAAATTCCCTTTTCTTTCTTATGCCTTTTTGAATTGGGTTTTCTGTCAATCACAACCAAAAATCCAGAGGAGTACAATGCCTTTAAAATTCAGCTAATTACAGATCACTGTGACTGATATCAACCTGAATGTAAATCTGGATTATCATGCAACCATTGAAACATCATCAGGATACACAGAGCATTTTGTAGCCCTTTTTTAAAAATTCTCAACTGTGATATGTAAGTAATACCTCTGATAGGTTCTATGAAAGAACGTTTAGAAAATAAATTATTAATTTTAAAAGAATCCTTTTTGCCAATATTCCTTCCATTGCTACGGTATTTGAAGGATAAAAGCCAGCCCATCTGGGACTTCCCTGGTGGCAAAGTGGTTAAGAATCTGCCTGAAAATGCAGGGGACATGGGTTCGAACCCTGGGCCAGGAAGATTCCACATGCTGCGGGAGCAACTAAGCCCAAGCACCACAACTACTGAGCCTGAGAGCCACAACTACTGAGCCTGCTTGCTGCAACTACTGAAACCCACAAGCCTAGAGCCTGTGCTCTGCAACAAGAGAAGCCACCACAGTGAGAAGCCTGCACACTGCAACGAAGAGTAGCCTGCACACTGCAACAAAGAGTAGCCCACTCGCCACAACTAGAGAGGAAAAAAAAAAAGCCCATGCACAGCAACAAAGACCCAATGCAGCCAAAAAAAAAAAAAAAAAAAAGCCCATCTTCAAAAAAATATTCTAGACCTTGAATTCACAACCAACCATAAAAATAAACGTAAACCTAAATTTGCATGGTACATCGAACTTCTTCACATACTTCACACATATTATTTAAATGTATGTATAGTCCAAAGCCTAAGATCATCTGTGATGGCTTTTAGTTTTCATCATGATTATTTTTTTTTCTCTTAGCAAATAAGCTTCCTAATGTATAAGTGGGCTCAGATTTCAATTAGTTTGAATTCTCTGAGCAATGACTGAGCAGTAGGAGAAACTTTTTTAAAAAAGGGTACAAGTCATTGAGTGATTATATATTATTTAGAATTTCCATGAATTTTCTAGAATATTATGCAGAATTATCTCAAAGTGCTATGCTGGCATTTACAGCGAGATTCTCATCTCACACACTTGTGAGAACAGGCCTTAATTTCTAACCCCTTCATATGTGGAAAGTTGTGCAAAGACAGCTTTAAGAATTAAACATGACAAAACTGCTATAAGTATCTACAAGTATACATTCAGATTTATAACATATGAATCATATTAAACCTTGAGCTACACTTAGATATTTGAAAAATAATGGGAGAGATGGGCCTAAGTAATTATCATCTGCAGACGCTAAAGCTGAACTGTAGGGTCCAGGTCAAGGTTGTCAGGCTCCAGGGCCCTCTTCTCCCAACACAAATGACTATTCCCTGGACCTTGTGGAAATGGAAGAGCAAGAACTAGATTCACTTTAAGAACTTATTCCTTCCTGATGAAGTGTGGCCAGTGACTTTTGATCCAGGGGCTAAATTTTTTTCAGTAACCCTTCTGCACATTCTATTAATAATCAAGTTCATCTTCAAATCTGAGGAAAACTTTGCTGTGTAATATAAATGAGTATCTCACTTGGTCAAGAGTAACAGAACACAGCAGACTGGCCTAGCACATCAGGTATCTTCTGGTTTCTTTTTCCCCACACAAGAAGCCTGTGGATTGATGGTTCCAGTGGGTCAGGGCAGCCATAGGATCCTGGGTTTCTTCTAGCCTTCTGTTTAGCAATCCTTCACATGTGACATTTGTCCTTCATGCTCCTTGCCAGGGGTTGCAAGATAAATGCTCCACCGCTAGCGTTCTATCTGTGTTCTGGACAGAAAGTGAGGAAGGGCAAAGGGCAAAAGCCACATGCCAGGTGAGTGTGTCCCTTCTAAAAGAGTCCACCCAGAAGCTCCACCTAGAAAATTCTGTTCCCTCTCATTGTCCTGAATATATATCTTTCAATTTCCTACCCTCCTCTGCACATACATACCAGCTGTTGGAAGGTATAAATTAGTGGAAAATAAATATTTTAAGTCTCTCCAGATTGACAAATCCATATTGAACTCCTCTCATAACTAATGAATCACTGAGTAACTCACAAGCTAAGACATGTTTTCTGTCATTTGAAATGAACTTACAAGGTGTTGCTCTCAGTTTGATTAAAAAAGAAAAGTTTTCTGCACTGGGATCCTGAGCACACCCCTGTCTCAGTGCCTTTTTGTTTGCTCTGTTCCCTGCATGAGATGATCTTCCCCTGGTAGCTAATGGCACTCACTTCCTTCAGGTGTCCAATTAAATGTCAGATCCTCAGAGAGCCCTCCTTGTTCACCCTATTTATTTATTTTGGGGATAGATACTATGTTATCCTCTTTTTTGTTTTTTATTATCTTTCCATTTTAAAAATTATTTTATTTATTTATTTAATAGTAGGTCCTGGGGCTTCCTAGGTGGCGCAGTGGTTAAGAATCTGCCTGCCAATGCAGAGGACATGGATTCAATCCCTGCTCCAGGAAGATCCCACATGCCATGGAGCAACTAAGCCCATGTGCCAAAAAAAAAAAAAAAAAAAAAGTAGGTCCTTGTTGGTTGTCTATTTTAAATATAGCAGTGTGTACATGTCAATCCCAAACTCCCAATCTACCCCTCCTCTGACCCTTCCCCCCAGGTAACCATAAATTCATTCTCTAAGGCTGTGAGTCTGTTTCTGTTTTGTAAATAAGTTCATTTGTATCTTTTTTTTTTTTTTTAGATTTCACGTATGTGATATAATATGGTTTCTGTCTTTCTCTTGTTCAGCCTACTTAAAACATCAGCTTTCATCAGCTTTGACCCCTTCCTCTGCTTTAATTTCTTTATAATACTTAATGCCACTGGACCTTAGAGTACACGGTTATTTGTTTAGGTGTTTATGGTCTGTTTTGCTTACTTGAATGTAAGCTCTACAAAGGCAGGCACTTTGCCAGCTGTGTTCTCTGCTGTTTCCCCAGGGCATAGAAAAGTGCCTGGCACACAGAGGGAACTCAATAAAAGTTAGTTGAATGAGCGAATGATTGAGTGAATGACCATTTGGCTTATCATATAACTCTCTATACATGATGGGCTAAAGAGTCACTGCTGGGGTCCAAGGAAACAGCCACATAGTGAGCAAAAGAGGCCATAATCCACCAGCAGGTCACCTATAAAGCTGCCTCTACTCTAAGGAAGGGGCGTCTTTTGTTAAATACATAACAAGAAATTCTACTTTCTATAAATTATGAAGGCAGATACTTTATAGTAGCTTTACTTGCTAATATTTTCAGAACTTAATTGGACCTGATAGATTAAAATATATATCAGATTTTATTTATTTATTTATTTATTTTGGCTGCATGGGGTCTTTGTTGCTGTGTGCAGGCTTTCTCTAGTTGCGGCAAGCGGGGGCTACTCTTCGTTGCTATGTGCGGGCTTCGCAGTGCAGTGTCTTCTCTTGTTGTGGAGCACTGGCTCCAGGCGCGCAGGCTTTGGTAGTTGTGGTGCACGGGCTTAGCTGCTCCTCAGCATGTGGGATCTTCCTGGACCAGGGATCTCAAACCTGTGTCCCCTGCATTGGCAGGCGGATTCTTAACAACTGCGCCACAAGGGAAGTCCCCAGATTTTAAAATATATCAAAAATGTTTCTGAGAAAACATTTTGAGTCATCTGGACAATTTTACCCAATGGCATCAGAACAGAAGCAGCTAGTAATAAATTATGCTTGTAGATAAAAGAAAATTTATGTTGAGTGGGTTAAAATTTTAATTTACTATCCCAATTTCCATGTTGTTTAGATAGCTGCATTATATATACTCCAAACCTAACTGAAAAATTGAACTTGTACCTTAGGATTCTGGCTTTCCCATTCACTCCGAAATCTTAAATATGTAGGTGGGAAATTAGTTATTTTGTACTTTTAAGAAAACTAGAAATCAAGGAGGATACATTGAAAAGTCAGGTGATTTAGGGAATACTAATTTGTCTCTCTTAGGGAAACATGTACCAAAAGACCAACTATAAAATGAAAAGATAATTATACACGGGGGATGGCACTGGCAGACAGAGAAAGGGGGAGAAATGACAAAAAGAGAGGAAGCGATTTTCTCATGAAAGCTGATAAAATAAGGAAACATAAGCTTACTTTTGCTAAAAGGTGAGGAGAGATGAATATAAAATTATTTGTTCCAACGAAAAATGGTATCATTGAGTTTTGTCCTATTCAGCATATTTCCTTCTCCAGTTGTGATACTTATTGAAATGTGGAGAGTTGGAGTGATTGTGTAAATCTGCGTTTTCCATTTGCTGTGTGAAGTTAATAGCATTTTGTACATTCCTCTGGTAGCATTTATCTCACTGTGCTGTAAAATCTGTTTACATTTTTGTGTCCTGGGGTAGATCAACAACTCCTCCAGGGCTGGGCCTCTAGACTCATAATCTTCTTTATATCAGCAAAAGCCAATAAACATTTGGTAGATCAATTATGGGGCAGAAATACCTCTGCTCAATAGTCCTTCAAAATCAATCAATATTCAATTAAATTAAATTCAGAAGACCTCAGAAATCCTTAGCCTAGCAATGATATCTAGTTATTTGTCACCAATCTGTGTCCAACTGTTTTAAAAAGAGAGGATTAGAATTACTTAAAAATTCTCTAAAGTATGAGTGATTTTTTAGTAAATAGAATATTTAGTAAATACATAGGAAATCTACTCCAAGTGTAATAGGAGGAAATTAATTTTCAGAGATAAGAAGAGCTTCTTAACATTAAACAACTTTGCAAAAAGTTTATTTGCACAATAATACTCAAATTTGTACTGACTTTGCCCATATTCACTGATACTTTACTATTTTTCAAACACTTTAGCTTGCTTCCCAAATTGAAAATTCTAGGAGTCAGTATTGACCCACTCACTCATTTATTCATTGATTCACTCAACCAATGTTTATTGAGACCCAACTAAGTGTCCAAGCATTGAGGATATTACAGTGAACAGATACAGACACACCTTCACAAAGCTCAGAGTTATCAAACAATCACACAGACAAACAAACAAACAAAATCTCAACTGTGATAAGGATATAAATGGACATGGTACAGGGGTTATAAGGAAGATTTGCCCTAAGTGGGGCACTCAAGGAAAGCACTCTAGGAGAAATGATGACTAAAGATCTGAAGGCAAGTAGATTGACCAGGTGAAGAAATGAGGGAAGAGGGGTTCTGGCAGAAGGAGCAGCAAACCAAGCTTCCTGTGGGGGAACAAGGCCAACATGTCTTAAGCAGGTGACCAAGGGAGTGACACTTATCTTGGGAAAATGGAAAGTCGCTGAAATGCCATCAGCCAGAGAGGGATGGGGTGGATTGAGCTGTGGCAGGACTGATTTGCCTCCCCGAAGATCCCATGAGGAGGGAGGACGGGGGGTGGCTAGACTAGACAGGGCGTTAGGTGACTAGGGCTGCAGGCAGGAACTTGTGGGAGGATGAACGTTTCCCCCGCCCCACAGAGAATGACTCCTTCTTAGCAAAATCAGTGTTTTGATATCAAAGTAAAATAAAAGCTGAAAATGTATTTCCCAACCAGCGAGGACATGGGACACCAGCCATGATGAACCCACATGATTTTTTAATGTAAGTGCTCCTCCCCAAAACCTGCAAGCTTTCTACAATGGTAGGAAAGGTACATTATTCATGATTGTATCTTTAGGCCTAGCACACTATGAAAACAGATTAAATGATTGTCAAGTAAACAAAGGAAGCATGGTGTATTTGTCTGCTAGGGCTGCCATAACCAAGTACTACCTAAACAACAGAAATTTATTTTCTCACAATTCTGGAAGCTAGAAGTCCTAAGTCAAAGTGTCAGCAGGGCTGGTTCCTGCTGAGTGCTGAGGGAAGGACCTGTTCTGAGCCTCCCTCTTGGCTTGCAGGTATGTCTTAAGATCCTCTTCCTAACGTGTGTCTCTGGGTACAAATTTCCCCCTTTTCTGACACCAGTCATACTGGATTAGAGCACACCCTAAGGTCCTCATTTTAAACTTGATTACCTCTATAAGGGCCCTATCCCCAAATAAGGCCACATCCTGGGATACTAGGGTCAATATTAGGACTGACTGTATGAATTTGGAAGGAACACATTTCAACCTATAACACATGGGGCTGTGCATGTGGGTAGCCGGTTGGTGTCAGAGGATTCCATTTAACAAAGCAGCTTTCGCTTGCTGCATTTAACAGTGCCAGCTCCCTCACGTGCTAAGCCCTGGAAAGCAGTGTTCAAAGTGTGGAGCAGACAGAATTCCCTTTCCTGGTCTCTTTAAAACATTTAATTTCCCTGAAAAGGCCAACTAAAGTACATGGATTTTCCAGACAATTATAGGTTGAATTGTGTCCCCTGAAAATTCATATGTTGAAGGTCCAACCCCCAGCACCTCAGTATGTGACTATTTGCAGTGTCTTCAAAGAAGTAATTGTTTGGGGGGAGTCAAGGAAGGGAGGGAATACGGGGATATGTGTATAAAAACAGATGATTGAACTTGGTGTACCCCCCCCCAAAAAAAAAAAAAAAGAAGTAATTGTTTAAATGAGGTCATCAGGGTGGGCCCTAATCCAAGATGATCAACGTTCTTACAAGAAGACGAAATTTGTACACAGATTCACACAGAAAGGAGATTGTGTAAGACACAGTGAGAAAGTGGCCATCTACAAGTCAAGGAGAGAGGCCTCAGAAGAAACCAACCCTGCTGACACCTTGATCTCAGGCCTCTATCCTCCAGAAAGATGAGAAAATAAATTTCTGTTATTTAAGCCACATCATCTTTAATATTTTGTCATGACATTCCTAGCAAACTAATTTACAAACCAGATTGGCCAACACTCCTATTCTTTTTTTTTTAATTTAAAAAATTTTTTATTGGAGTATAACTGCTTTACAATGTTGTGCTAGTTTCTGCTGTATGATAAAGTGAATCAGCTATATGTATACATATATCCCTTCCCTCTTGGACCTTCGTCCCACCCTACACCCATCCCACCCATCTAGGTCATCACAGAGCACCAAGCTGAGCTTCCTGTGCTTTATAGCAGGTTCCCATTAGCTATCTATTTCACACATGGTAGTGTGTATATGTCAATTCTAATTTTCCAATTTGTCCCACTCTTCCCTTCCTCCTCTGTGTCCATGTGTCCGTTCTCTACATCTGTGTCTCTATTCCTGCCCTGGAAGTAGGTTCATTGTATCTTTTTTCTAGATTCCACATATATGCATTAATGTATGATATTTGTTTTTCTCTTTCTGACTTACTTCAATTTGTATGACAGACTCTAGGTCCATCCACACCTCTACAAATGATCCAGTTTTGTTCCTTTTTATGGCTGAGTAATATTCCATTGTATATATGTACCACATCTTCTTTATCCATGCATCTGTCATTGGACATTTAGGTTGTTTCCATGTCCTGGCTATTGTAAATAGTGCTGCAGTGAACATTGGGATACATGTGTCCTTTTGAATTATGGTTTTCTCAGGGTATATGCCCAGTAGTGGGATTACTGGGTCATATAGTAATTCTATTTTTAGTTTTTTAAGGAACCTCCATACAGTTCTCCACAATGGCTATATCAATTACCTTCCCACCAACAGTGCAAGATGGTTCCCTTTTCTCCACACCCTCTCCAGCATTTACTGTTTGTAGATTTTTTGATGATGGCCATTCTGACTGGGGTGAGGTGATGCCTCATTATAGTTTTGATATACATTTCTCTAATAATTAGTGATGTTGAACATCTTTTCATGTGCCTATTGGCCATCTGTGTGTCTTCTTTGGAAAAATTTCTGTTTAGGTATCAAGCATCTTTTCCACCCACAACACTATGAGATTATAAATCAATTACAGGAAAAAAACTGTAAAAAAAATACAAACACATGGAGGCTAAAATGTGCACTGCTAAATAACAAAGAGATCACTGAAGAAATTGAAAAGGAAATAAAATAACACTGCTATTCTTAGAACCCAGTGTCACTTAATAATTCCATACCACAGTTCACTTCTTATTAATAACAAGTAGTGTTTCCTGAGCCCCTATCTTATGTGTCAGGCACTGTGCTAGACCACTGTCAATGTTATTTAGTCTGTAGAAACCCCTAGACATAAGGACTGTTATGATCTTAATTTTTATGGAAAAGAAACCTAAGTGTAAGAGATGTGAAGTAACTTGTCTAAGGTTGTCTGGTAGGAAGGGTACAGAGCCAGGGGGCTCCAAGGCTGTGCCCTTAGCCTCTGTGCCATCATGAGGACTGTTCTGGAAAGTGGAATGTTACTGCACTGTGGGGTCCAGAGGCACAGCTGACACATCTGAGGGTTCAGGCGTGTTTAGGTGATGAAGAGACTGACTTACTCCTTACAACTACTTTCCTTCAAAAGTAAGAAAAACAACCTGGCTAAAAATTCAGCCCAGACAGCTCACTAAAGAGGACATACGGATGGCAAATAAGCATATGAAAAGATGTTCCACATCGTTCGTCATCAGGAAAATGCAAATTAGAACAACAATAACATGCCACCTGCACACCTATTAGAATAGCCAAAATCCAAAACACTGACAACACCAAATACTGGTGAGGGTACGGAGCAACAGGAACTCTCATTCCTCACTTTGATACAACCACTTTGGAAGACATTTTGGTGGTTTCTTACAAAACTAAACATACTCCTACCATACAATCCAGCCATCACACTCCTTGGTATTTACCCAAATGAGTTGAAAATTTATGTCACACAAAGCCCTGTACATGAACATTTATAGCAGCTTTATTCATAATTGCCAAAACTTGGAAGCAAACAAGATGTTCTTTAGCAGGTGAACGGATAAAGTATGGTACATTCCGACAATGGAATATTATTTGGTACTAAAAAGCAAAGAGCTATCGAACCATGAAAAGATGTGGAGGAAACTTAAATGCATACTACTAAGTGAAAGAGGCCAATATGAAAAGGCTGTATGATTGCAACTATATGGCATTCTGGAAAAGCAAAACCATGGAGACAGTAAAAAGACCAGTGGTTGCCAGGGATTGGGGTGAGGGAGGGATGAATAAGTGGGGCACAGAGGAGTTTTAGAGTAGTGGAACTACTTTGTATGATACTATGATGGTAGATGCATGTTATTATATATTTGTCCAAACCCGTAAAATGTACAACAGCAAGAATTAACCCTAATGCAAACTATGGACTTTGGATAATGATGATGTGTTCATGCAGGTTCATCGGTTGTAACAAATGCACCACCGTGCTGTGGGGTGTTGGCAATGGGGGAGGCTGTGTGGTGGGGTGGGTATGGGGCATATGGGAAAGCTCTGTACCTTCCCCTCAATTTTGCTGTGAACCTAAAACGTCTCTAAAAAATGAGTGTCTTTTATAAAAGCTACTTTCCCAGTCTCTTGGGTCAGTTTGTCACTCTAGAGTCTTCTTAACTCTCGCAGGAATCATTAGCCTTCCATTAGCAGTATTAAAACTATAGCAACATTGCAGAGCTCAGATTAAATATTCTGCCTTTGCTGTTATCACACGTCATTGGACATCTACTGTAACTAATCCTAAGCAGAGAAAAGATTGGAAGAAGATGAAAAATCATCAATTCACAAAGTCCTTGATGACTGCAGCTGATTGTATGCCTATGGGTAATTGTATGCCCTGTGTATTTGCACAAGAGAACATTTATAAGCATTTAGACGGGGCACACAGAGCAGGTATACAGACCTCCTATTCAGGCCTTCAGCTAGCATTAGAGGTTTAAGACCTTGGAATGCTGACAAGAAAAACACACTTTAAATGTCTATTTCAAAAAGGCAATAAATGAGATGGGGTAACATGCTTCATCTCATGGAATATTGGACTTTTCCTGAATACAAAACTGCCTATGTAGCTAGAGATGAAAGTTATTCCAGTATTTACCCCTACTTGCCAAACTGCTGAGATTTGCGTTTTCCCATAATTAGTGCCCTGCTGATAGCTGGGACATAGTGAGAAACAACAAATCCAGCTCTCAGGCGAGGTGACCCATGGGTACCACCATCTTCCTGAACCAGCAGTTTCTGCCTCCCACGGACACCTCTGCCACCACTCAGAAATATTTGAGACTTTGGGGAGAAAGAAGGCGAGTGGAATTTCCCCATACCTGGAAGGGTTAAGCACTGAGTCAATCTACAGCAAATGGCACACCCAGTTTGAGGTCCATGAGGGTGAAGTAATTTATCTGTGAGTCATATCACTGAATACACTCTATTCTACAGAATGTTGGTTAGCAACTCACTTCCAAACATTGGTCCACTGGTTCTGTTATACACAGCATTTGAAAGTGAGATGAGTTGCTCATTTTGACTTAGCATCAGGCAGTGAAACAAATCTGGCATTGAAATGGGTTTGGGTTTTCAGCAATAGACAGCCTCTGAAAAGAAGTGTTATGTTACATGATTCCATTTTCATAATGAGCATCAGAGCCGGAGGGGAAGGACCACCCCGGTGCCCCTGGCTAAGGGGCAAGAGAGAGAGACACTTCCGAGAAACTTTCAGTACAGGAAAAGAAAAAGAAAGGGAATGCAGCCCAATGCCCTCTTGTTTTATTACGTCACGGCTTTTTCAGAGGCTCTGACTATATGATTAACTTCTTAGCAATTGGCATGACTTCATATTGATTGGTGTTTTAAACCAGAACCTTAAAACCCAGTTACCGCAACCACAGATCCTATTAAAAGAATCCTGTATTTGTAAGTCAGGAGGAACGTGCAGGCAAGAGGGCGAGGCTGTGTGTGTCTAAGGCTGGAAGAAAGGTGTGATGAGCTGCTGTTTTGTTGCTAGGCAACAGGTTTTATGTGACAATTCCTTTTCTCTCAAGAACCCACAGTACTCTTTTTGTTTCATGAAAGCAGTGCATTTTCTTAGAACAAGAAGTACACATGGAGTTTATATTAATTCGTAAGAGTATAGTAAACAGTGTTTATGAATGGGAATGCTATTCTCTACCTTTGTTCTTTTGTTTGCTTTTCATTGCCACCTGAGAAATCTTTTGCTTAAAGAGACATGTTCTTTCCTTTTCTCATCTGATTACCATTGTTTGGCTTGTCTGGCTGTGGTTTATGTGACTGAAATTCTCTCTAAGCCTCTAAACTCCCCAGGTTGAGTAGTCAGTATGCCTCTGAGCTCCTCGACAGAGAAATTGTCTACATTTGGAAAAGTTATTGGATTTGATTTTATAATTTTATTTTATTTTTTTAAATTTATTTACTTATTTAATTTTATTGGCTGTTTTGGGTCTTCATTGCTGCATGCGGGCTTTCCCTAGTTGTGGGGAATAGGGGCTATTCTTCATTGCGGTGCGCAGGCTTCTCATTGCAATGGCTTCTCTTGTTGCAGAGCATGGGCTCTAGGCACGCTTGCTTCAGCAGTTGTAGCACACGGGCTCAGTAGTTGTGGCTCGTGGACTTTAGAGCACAGGCTCAGTAGTTGTGGTGCATGGGCTTAGTTGCTCAGTGGCGTGCGGCATCTTCCCGGACCAGGGCTCGAACCCGTGTCCCTGCATTGGCAGGCGGATTCTTAACAACTGCGCCACCAGGGAACTCCCGATTTTATAATTTTAAACTAGATAGCTAATCCCAATGTGAACATGTTGTTGTGTCTTCTGTATTTCTTTTTCTTTTATTGATCCCATCCTCATGTAGTGTATGTGTGTTATGGTCTCCCCAAGACAGGGCCCTGAGCCTGTTGCATCCTTACAGCCTTAACAGCATCTAACCTGGGATGTAGTAGATGCTTAATAAATGCTTGTTGAATATCAGATGAAGGAATGGATGTACAAAGATGAATATAGTATTGCCTTTTCCAATTACATGGATTTACAATAGATTCGGGGCAGACCCTGAAAATTGTGAAGCAGTGACTGGTATTACAGCTACTGTAAAAAGAGGCAGAAATCTAAATACACTTAATTTAGAGATCTGTCTTTCCTCCATAAAACCATATGTTTTACATAGAAATATCCATCAAAACCTCTCAGCTATAGATTCAGAACACTGATATTCTTTTAATTTTAGGAGACAGAGTTAATTCTCAAAATGGAAATGGCTTGAGAACCAGTCCCAGGTTCAATGTTTCTTTTTTCTTAAGGTATGATTTTCTCCTAAAGCAGAGTTAGGGTTTTGCTACCATGTTACAACATAATCTGAAAATGTATCCCTGACAACAGGAAGTGACACATGTGCTGGTCTTTCTTTTTGACAGTATAGAAAAAATCCTCAGATGAAGTTTGTCTCCTGGGTTTCAGAAGCTTAAAATGCTTCCCCTACCCCACCCCTGCTACCCTCTAGGATGTTGATGTTTGTTCCCAAAGAAAAATGGTTAATACTCATTAAGCTACTGCTCTAAACTCTTTACGTGAATTAATCCCTTCAGTCCTCACAACAATCTTATGAGGTGGATGCTATTATGGTCTATTTTATAGAGGAAGAAACTGAGGCACAGAGGGGTAACTTGCCTAAGGACTCTGCATCTAGTATGCAGCAGAACTGAGTTTGGAACCCTGACAGGCTTGCTCGACTCCACTCTCCTAACCCTTCTGTGACACCACCTCTGAAACAGAGCAGGGGAAAGGATGACCTAACACATGAATCATCACCACATCAGGTAAGGCCTCTCCATCCAACTGCTGCCTTCCACATCTGCACTCTCCTTGGCCTTGTTCTGGACTGGTCTAAGGCCAATAGCCATTGCACCAAGGCTCAAGGGTCTTGCAAACGTAGTGAATGTAAGACCCTTGAGCACAGTCCCAGAGCTCCCTTATCCCTGAGCTGAGCCTCTGCTGTGACTGAGTTGGTCTTCCTGGCCTTGACTTGAGACTCACCCCTTTAGACTTGCACCCTGAAAGCCTGGGACTGGTCTTCATGGGAGGCAGGCAAGGCACTCTGACACCAACTGCCTCAGCTGCACCCTTATAGCCTCAGTAGCATCTAACTTGGCATTCTCCAAGAGGAGGTACATTCCCTGCAAGGGCAGGCATGGGGCTCCACCCAAGGAAACATACTGATTCTCATTGCAGAGAGAACATTCTGGCACTCTGGCCCTGTGAAAGGCTGCCATAACATAAACTGCCCTCTCCTCCAAGGGATGGAAGGGTAGGGGGCAGGCACACCCCCCCCCCACACACACACACACTCTCTCTCTCTCTCTCTCAGTGCGTACTTTTATGTAACAGGTTTGCCTCTCACAACTCTCCTTTATCAGCAAACACTCCTGAAGGTACAGCCTATACCTGCATTGCAAAGACCACACAAATCACTTCCCTCCCTGCTGAAAGGCCTTCACTCCCAGAGTGAGTCACAGCAACTGCTGAAGAGTAGGCAGCGATGGGCCCCACCCTTCCCACAGGAAGTGAGAAAGAGTAAATATATAGTTTTTCTCTCAGCGCTGGTGCACATGTTAAATAGGTGATTTTTAAAAGTGAGAGCTGTTTAAGAGGCAGTGACAGCTCTGGAGAAGTACAATGAGTCAGGGGACCTGGCGGTGGCCTGGTAGAGACCACAGGATTCCTGTAAACTCTTTTATGAACAGGGCTTTGAAATTCCAGAGCCTGCAGGAGGTGGCTCCCTCTTTGATTCAGCGTTGCTGTGCAGCCAAGAATGCAGTAAGGATTGGGGCACTTGGGACACCTGAGATGTGGGGTCAGAGAGGCAGCCCTAGGGGAGAATTCCAGAGTCTGGACTGGGTTCTTTCAGCATTAAAAAAACAAAGTGTCATTTCTTCCACGAACCTCAGCACCCCAAAACCCCTACATAAACCAGTGAATGTTTATGAACCTTTAGGACCCAAACAAAAGTCAAGGGGAGGTGGTGTCCAAAAGGCCACTGGGGTCCTTGCAATTATACTGATGTACAAGCTGCCATTCAACAGGGCTTACAATGTGATCACTCTGGGGGCAAGGACCCCAAATTATATTCTGTATATTCTATTCTAAAATTATATTCTATATCTTCTATTCCAACTATCCAATTTAGACAATCTCCAGTGATTGGGGCAAACCAACATTCCACTTACAATCTCTCCAGAAAGATAAAGGGGCCGCCTAAGAAACAGCTCGAGAACCACATGAGGCCCTTGATAAGTGAGGAAGACATAGATCACAGAGAGCCTAGATGCACTGGAGTCACCTGGGGTCTTGTTAAAACATGGATTGGGGGTAGGGTCTCAGGTTACGCATTTCTCATCCATTCAAAGTGGATGACACTTTGAATATCTGGGGTACTAGAGAGCTCTCGAGAGGGGGTTGGTCAGTGGACCCTGGTAGAGTCAAGGAGGCTTCCTGGTACATGAGGGATTGAAATGGGTCCCCCATGGTGTGACTGGATGAGGAGAAGAATAAAGATACCCCAGATCGTCCATAAGGCAGTGGGTGACCTAGTGAATCCTCATCGTGTATGCCAACTGCTCCTGGTTCAAGGACAGGATCAGCCTGCCAGGCATCCCTGGGGGCGTGGAAGGGATGGAGAGGCTAGGAGCTTGGAAACTGGACTCTGCCAATCAGTAGCTGGGAGACTAGACAAGTTTGAGAAATGAGGATAGTAAGACCGATCCCCTAGGCCTGGCGTGAGGATGGAATGAGAGGATATATAAAGTGCTTGGTGTGGAGCCCGGCACAGCACAGTCTGTACACAGAATACGTGCTGATACTGTTGTTGTTGTTGTTAGCTGAAGCAGAAGAGTGCTATGTCTCCTATTTACTTCTGAGCTGTGGGTCAGCATATCCCAAAACAGAGGGCTCCCAATCAAGGCAGGAGCCCCCTTCTTTTCACGTGTGGGCCTCGGGGTGCAGGGTAGCCCATGATGCTGGGATGGATGGGAGAATTGCACAGCCCTGACAAGAGGGCAGAGGGCCTTGTTCCCAGGGCCTAGGAAGGACTAAGACTGTCCCTGCTCCTGGACATAGACAGGGGAGAGGACTCAAGGTACTCAGGACTAATTTATTGGTGGAAAAAGTGACTTTAAAATATTCTAAACAAGCTTGTCCTTACATTGAAATGTCACCATACGGCAGATTCTATTTCAGCCACAGTGTACCTGGGCGTGTTCGAACCTGAGGTATAACCAGATCCAGGATTGGGACTTCCTAGTGTCAGGTTTTCTCCAGGTGGTTATCTCCAGGTGCCACTAAGCCATACACTCCAGTCCTCCACGATGGCAGGAGCTGTGCTGAACGCACTCACCAAGGTACTTTCCACAGAGAGTGTGGAGTCCCCGTCTCCCAAATATTTCCTTTTGAGAGATAAACCAAGAAATAAACGTAAGGTATCAGGCAATGTCAAGCTCCAGCTATGCCAGACCTCTCTGCAAGAGCAACGGGGAATGGTGATGAAATGGGCAGAATCTAAACAGCAATGATTTATTCTCCGAAGTCTCTGGCACTTTCTAATCCTTTTCACCTTCTAATCCTTTTTTTTTCCTCCTCCCCTTCCCTTTAACAGGGCAGAACAAACAATCTTATGGCCAATTGGCCGAGCTTTGTGTTTTCCTCAGGTGGATTTGTACGTGAAATGATGAAGTTCGTACATGGCTGTTATTAGTGCATCAACGCTACTCCAGTTCTTTATCTGTTCTCCCAAGGATTTAGCCAACATGCAAAGATGTTTCCCGGTTTTAGAGGTAAAGAGACACAAGGCCACCTCTTGTGTCTCCTCTTTTCCCTGGAGAGTCCTATCACCTACAGCCCATTCTCCTTGCCCTATACTTGCCCCACCCTCCTGAGGCGCCCCACCTCAGAGAGCCCCCCACCCCCCACCCACAGTGGCCTCTGGCTGACCAAAGTTTGCCAGCCAGGAGCCCTTCCCACCCATGGACCTCTGGATCCCAGGTCTCAGTCCAAGATGACCATATAGTCCTCTCACCCTCATTTACTGGAGGGAGGAGGCTTCCTAGAGGCCTGCCACCCTCTCCTTGGGTCACATATGCATTTTAGCAGCTGCATGTATCGGTTCAACCTGGCAGAGAATAAGGAGTCAGTAAATATAATATTTGCAGTAAACAGAATTATTAATAGCTGAAGCTTATTGAAACAACAGAGTAGCAAACATATACCAGGCGTGGTGTGAGGGTGTTGGGTCTACAGAGATGGGCGAGATGTGGTCCCTGCTGCCTCTGGCTGTTTCCAGGCCACTGTGGACAACTGACAAAGAATGTATTATTAAACTGAAGGTGACAAAGGCAGAAGCAAGAGTAGTGTGCTCTGTGCCCCAGAAGCTGACTCTATCTCTGAGAGGTGGAGACCTCATAGAAGAGGTGACATTCGGGCTGTGCTATGATCTGACTCTGTCCCCCCAAAATTCATGCATTAAAACCCTAACCCCCAAAGATGATGGTATCAGGAGGTGGGGCCTTCAGGAAGTGCTCAGGTCGCGAGACGAGCGCTCTCGTGAATCGGATCAGTGCCCTTGTAAAAGAGGCTCCGGAGCCACACCTCACCCCTCTCACCACGTAAGGACACAGTGAGAAGGTGTCAGCTATGAACCAGGAAGAGGGCTCCCACCAGAACCTGACCGTACTGGCACTTGAACTTGGGCTTCCAGCCCACAGAGCGGTAAGAAATAAATTTCTGTTGTCTATAAGCCACCCAGTCTGTGGTATTTTGTCATAGCAGCCTGAGGAGACTAAGACAGGCTATTCCTTCAGGGCTGAGTAGAAGTCTGCCAGATGGTGAAGAGGAGGAAGGATACATCGGGCAGTGAGGGAAGGATGTGAAGCCAAAGAGGTGGGCGTGAAAGGATGTGGCCTCTTTCGGGAGAGCATCTGGGTTGGCTGGAGTGGAGAAGGGAATGGGGCCAAGGGGGTGGGGGGGAGGCTGGAAAGGCACAATGGAGGCTGATGTAAGGGCCTGTGTGAATCCAAGCAGTCAGAACCTTGACCTGTGGGCAGAAAGGAGCTAAATGAGGACCACGGTGGCTCTAATGATGGGACACTGAGAATCAGTTGGAGGTGGGATGGTGTCGTGGAGGATCAGGTGAAGTGCAGGCTTAGGGGTTCCCTGTTGAGAAGGGTTCACAGTATCTTGTGCAGTACCACACATGCCCAGGCACTTGGCAGGTTTCATTATGTATGTGATATTCCCTACATGGTAGAGGTGACAAAAATACTGCAGTAAATGGTTACTTGGCTTAACAGCCTTGTGACATTCTCCAGAATGACTATACAAATTGCACTGTAAAGTCCACAGTTGTTCTCTGTGGCCTTATTATATGACCTCTGTGCATGAAGCATGACCCCCAAATAAATGGGTTTGCCTGGTGGAACAAACCCATGAGAACTCTGGCATTCCACTGAATGTCTCCTTCACATGCGGGTATGGTCATTCTGTTGATACCAAGAGGGTGCCTAAGGGGACAGCCCAAATCAAAGCTTAGGTTTATCTGGACAGAAAATTCCTAGAAGAATCTTGATTCACTCGATTTAAAAGATGCCACCACAGAGGAAGTTGCTGAGTCAGGTTACCTCTTGACTTTCATGCATAGGTGGGTCTGTCTGATTTGTGTGGAGTCAGGGGTGGATTTATGGAGAAAGTGGGGCATGAGTTTCAGGCCTCTCATTTGCATGGCCCCCTGCAAAGGTCCTGTGCCAATTTTTTAATTCACAATTTTATATTATTTTTCTAGGGGGGACATAAATACAACCTGAATCTGCCCCCAGGTATGTTTCCAATCTGAAGATGACATTAATCTTGAGCTGTAAGCAGTCAGAACCTTGGCGATATTTAAGTAAGCATTTTATGATCCAAGATGGCTCCTAAACGTAAGGATGCTTCAACGCAAAGAATGAGGGGTTGTGTTCACTCTGCTGTACATTCTGACTTCAATAGACACTTGATCTCAAAAAGTAAATTTGTGCTGCCAGGCCCAACTTTTCAGAATCCTTTTTTTTTAAAGTGGGGCACAACTGGCTCAGCAAGGGTGACTAGACAGACTGCATCGCACCTAGTGAGTGCCTACTAAATGTTTAATGAACAAATGGTAGTAATTGTGGTACAAACATATTAGCCCTAGCATGCTTGAAGTCCTTGGATTTTGTGTTGTTATAATAATTTCAAAAATACAAAACGTTGCAAGAATAATTCAAAGACCTTCTTAGTTCCTGAACAACCTGAGAGTAAGTTGCAGGCATGATTTCCTCTAACCCCTAAAAACTTTAGTGTAGATGGCCTACAAACAAGGAGGGTCTTCTACATAACCACACTGTAACCATCAAGACCAGGAAATCAATGCTGGAACATAACAGCTACTACCAACTCCATTGGAGCTTCACCAGTTGTCCTAATGGTGTTCTTTTCAGACAAATGATACAATCTAGGATTAGGCACTTCATTTAGATGTCAATTTCTTTAATCTCCTTCAGTCTGGAATGGTTGCTCAGTCTTTCCTTGTCTCTCAAAACACTGACATTGTGAAGGTCATAGGCCAGTTAATTTGTAGAATGTTCCTCAATTTGGGTGTGTCCGATGTTCTCATAATTAGATTCAGAGTAGGCATTTTTGGTAGGAATTTCACAGAAATGATTCACATTCTTACTGCATCCTATCAGGTGACACATGGTTTTCTTTGTCCCATTATCAATGATATTAATTTTTTTTGACAGCTCCTGCCTCAGGTTTATTTGCACAAACAGCACAGGAGGACACCAGCCTCGCGTAGATCATGTAGACAGACAGCAGCCCCAGGAGACACCAGGTCTTCTTTCCTCACACTGGCACATGGAGACTTTTATGGGGCACAGCCACCTGTAGGAGGCCTGAGCTGGAGCTAGAACTGGGGCTGGAGCCTAGTTTGAGTCTTGTTGGCCTTTGGCCAACAGAGCTTGAGACCCTGGGGGCTGCAGGCACCAGCATGCTTCCTGAGCTTGGAAGGGCAACGTAAGCAAGTCAACCAAACTTTTGGCTGATCCTGTGAGATCTTGGGCTTGCCTCCTTGGGCTTCACAGGTACCTTGATAGTCTTGGCATGCATACTCACAGCCTTGACATTCTTGGCCTGCATCTTCCTCAGGCCATTCTTGTGCTTCTTGGCAAAGCACATGTTCCTCACAAATTTGAAGTCTTAAGATTCATATCTTCATAGTTTCTTAATGCCATTTCTGTGTCATTTTTAGGACTGGTTGTGCGTGGTGTGGTTCCTGGACTTGGCATGTCTGCACTGTAGCCCACCAATGATGTTAACTTTGATTACACGATTCAGGTGGTATCTGTCAGGTTTTTCCACCATAAACTTCCTTATTTTCTCTTTGAGACTATGCAAATATCTCATTCCTCATCAAACTTTATTCACTTGGTTTAGCATTCGTTGAATTTTCTTGTTTAAATTATTACTATGATGGTTACCAAAAGGTGATTTTCTAATTCTATCATTCTATCTACATTTATTGGTTGGCATGCTACTGTGAGTTTGAGGTGTCTCTTTTGTCTGCCTGCCTATTTATGTATCTCTCTCTCTCTCTCTGTCTATCTAGTGCTTCCTTACTTTCTAGGCCAATAAGATATTCCAGGTTCATCTTATACTTTCCCTGACTCAGCCCTGGAATCAGGGAACCCTGGTTGCTTTTAGTAAATAATGGGCTTTAGAAACCCAGATTTTGGTACTAGGTGTGCTCATTGCTATTGGGGTCTCACTGCTTTAGACTTTCTCAATAGTCAGAAGTCAAAAATATATGTGTATGTACCACAATGTTCACTACAGCACTATTTACAATAGCCAGGACATGGAAGCAACCTAAATGTCCACTGACAGATGAATGGATAAAGAGATGTGGCACATATATACAATGGAATATTACTTAGCCATAAAAAGGAATGAAACTGAGTTATGTGTAGTGAGGTGGATGGACCTAGAGTCTGTCATACAGAGTGAAGTAAGTCAGAAAGAGAAAAACAAGTAGCCTATGCTAACGCATATATATGGAATCTAGAAAAATACTGATGAACCTAGTGGCAGGGCGGGAATAGAGACACAGATGTAGAGAACAGACTTGAGGATGTGGGGCAGGGACGGCAGGGAGAAGGGGAAGCTGGGATGAAGTGAGAGAGTAGCATTGACATAAATACACTACCAAATGTAAAACAGATAGCTAGTGGGAAGCAGCTGCATAGCACAGGGAGATAAACTGATGCTTTGTGACAACCTAGAGGGGTGGAATGGGGAGGGTGGGAGAGGCTCAAGAGGGAGGGGATATGGAGATATATGTATACATATAGCTGATTCACTTTGTTGTACAGTAGAAACACAACATTGTAAAGCAATTATGTTCCAATAAATATGTGAAAAAAATATGAAAAAAAAATATATGTACATATACACATGTATATACTGAAAACCTTTAGTACATATTAACACCTCCAAGTCCAGTGTGATACAACATGGTTCATTCTAGCTTCTTCCCTTTCCATATCTGTAACTCCTCTTTTCAACAATGAGAACCTGGCTCCCAGTATCCTCAATATATCTATTTATTTGCTCAATCTCTTTGTACGAAACCAATATCTTGACTCTGCCAGGCCACTGCCCTCTTCAGTACACCTTTGTGTGAGCCACTGATCCCAAAGGCTTTGAAACTGAATTATTAAGGAAAGAAGGCCTTGCTTTGTTTTTAGAATGAGAATATGAGGCGTTGTATATACCTCATATTTGTAGATCAGCAATATCAGCAACATGGATCAGTTTAAGAAGGTGACTTCAGAAATTCTGTTTTTATGTCTTTCCCTTTTCACTGGCAAACTTCATGACACAATTTATCTACAGGGATGAAGTAGGACTTCCTAAAATCCCCAAACCCCTAGGTTACTGAGACTTTCAGTAGGTCTTGCTAGTTTAAATATGCATTTAGAGAGAAGTTTGTTGTATTCTATCTAGTATTTTTAGATGTTTTGTAGTTAGAGTGTTTTCAAATTAGATTGTCCGCCTTGTTACCAGAGATTTCAGTCCTGAACATCTAGTTTGAAAATACCTTAATTGAGTAATTAGTTGGAAAGGTACACTTTTACTGGTAAGTGAGTTGTTATGTAGCCAGGTCTAGAATGTATGCCACTGGCTCTTTCCTGGAAACTTCCAGTTTTTGAAGAATACCTGGGAAACCTCTAGACAACAGCTAGACATCAGGATTTTTCAAAGTCTGCCCATCTTGACAACCTATCCCTAGTGGTGTGAAATAGCTCCTTTGTAAAAGGCTTTTCATGCACCTAGTGAAGTTGCCCTATCTATCTATCATCTATCTATCTATCTATCTATCTATCTATCTATCTATCTATCTATCTATCTGTCATCTATCTACCTACCTACCTACCTATTTCCCTTTAGTCAAGATTCCCACAGCAATCACCAAAATATTTCAGCCAGTGATCTCTGTCACCTGAAGTGAGCTCTGAAGAAGGGGCTTGTGACCAAGGACCATGTGAAGTATCTAAGGATTGCTGATGTTAGCCAGGGAAGGGTTTATCTTGCATTCCAGGCATTTTTAGGATTCCTGCTGTAAAATGCTGCCATCATGAACCATCCTGCCCAGATCCACCCGGTATAATTCCTTAGTTTTACTGCCAAGGGAATAATCAAGACTCAGTGCAAGACACAGTGAATGGCCAGGAACATTTCTGTATTTCGTTCTGATGAAATTTGTGTTACATAGTCTTTGAACATAGCCATTATAGAATCAGCATCCAGCACCTTTCCTAGCTCAGATGTACCTCTGAACTGATCTTCATGTGTTCATTCCACCATGTGCATTTCTTGTGCTCTACTGATTCTTCTGGCAGGAACACAGCCTTCATCTTATTGATTGTGTTTATGTTAAAATATGTCTCTTTAGTGACTGTGGCATTCTGTAATGCAAACTCACTGGCTAGGACCTTGAATAAGCCATTACTATAAACCCCCAAGTAAAGCAAAGAGGCTTATCATGTGTTTAACAGTAAAGTGAGCAATGTCAGTAAAAAAAATCCTTAAACTTGCAGTTTTTAGATAAAAGTCCAAGTCTAAACATATTATAATACTGTATGTATTAAATGTGGCAATTATCCCCCAGGCTGCCAGAACCATTTGTTTACTATCAGAGAACAAGGACTGATGTCTGGCCAAATAACTTCCCTAAAAACCCACAAGTTCAGCTAAAGTTCTAATCCTGTGTAAGGCAGAGACAGTAAAATAGCTTACCATGGCATGTATTAGAGGCAATACCACCACTCAGGAGACCCGTAAACCAGATCTGAGTCCTCCATTTTTCTTCCTTTGGTACAACATGGAAAGCCAGTCCGCAGACTCCAGGAAGCAGCTTTCCTGACATGCTCTCAGTTCCTCTGGACTCCACATGACCTGCAGTTTGATGATCAAATGCTTTAGTGGGGCTCTCAAGCTGCTGTGTTCTGACTGCCTTCATCTCCCAATACTCCCACAGCGTGAGCCCTTGAGCTTGATGTTCCCTACAATCTCCATAGCCTTCTCCGACTCTGCGCTCTTGTACACGGACTTTAATTCCTCTATGGTGGAAATTAGTTCTCAGCTGCATTGTTTGCTTGTTCATCTCTCACCTCTTCTAGATGGCATGCCAGTTATAGCAGTTACCATGACTTAATCATATTTATTTGTATGCTTGGGATGTAGAAAGAGATTCAGAATTATTCGTTGAATAAATGAATGCATGCATGCATGCATGCTTCAAAAGGGCCATTTAAAATGCAGACTCTCATTGGGTCAGATTCCAGGGTGGAGGCTGTGTTCACTTGCTTTGCAATAGTAGAGGGCACTTTCATTACTTGCTACTGTTTGGTTCCTCAGTTTTGTCAACAGAAGATGTATTGGGACAACAGTAAAGAGTTAGGGGACAGGCACGTTTTCAAAAGGAGCCCTCTACTGGAGCAAAAATAAGTAAATAAATAAATAAGTAAATAAATAAACAAATAATAATCTGAGCCAACGACATTACTCTTGCTGGCAATGAAAGGAGTTAAAAGGATGAATCAAAACCATTATACTAGCTGGTACCAGACTGAAATTTGGTTTTCTCTCTCTCTGTTAAGAAAACAAAGTTTTCTTGGAATGCTACTTTTGATAACAGACTGTGAGTTACCTTACCTTTAAGTAATTTATATTTGCTTTTAAGATCTTTTGTTACTTTGGTTAAGTGAATAAGTATTATTTTACAATGATCTATGAAGACTATGACATGTAGATAAAGTTCATTCCGCTTCTAAAAAAAAAAATTAACAACAACAAAAACATTACACTGGGACTTCCCTGGTGGCACAGTGGTAAAGAATCTGCCTGCCAATGCAGGGGACATGGGTTCCATCCCTGGTCTCAGAAAATCCCACATGCTGCAAAGCAACTAAGCCCATGTGCCACAACTACTGAGCCTGCGCTCTAGGGCCTACGAGCCACAACTACTGAAGCTGGTGCGCCTAGAGCCTGTACTCCGCAACAAGAGAAGCCCCTGCAATGAGAAGCCCGGGCACCAAAACCAAGAGTAGGCCCTGCTCACCACAACTAGAGAAAGCCTGCATTCAGAAACAAAGACCCAATGCAGCCAATAAATAAATTTTTTAAAAAATTTAAAACAAAAAACATTATACTAAGCAATATTGGCATCCAGCATCTATTACGTTACATGCTCGGTTCATATTACTACATTTCTGTAGCTAATAACTTATCAGTTATTTTCAATAACTGATCTTGTATAGTATGGTATATATTAATTTTTCATATATATAATTGTATGTTAATTTCTCACCAAGACACAAGTTCTATTAAAGACTCTAAGTCTAAAAGTATAGGTTAAAGTGGTCTAAAAGAGTGGGTTTGTCTCATTTCTTTTCTACTGAATTGGCCGCTCATTTGACTGAATCAAATAATCCAAACAGGTATTTGTGTGTCAAGTACATGTTGCCTAATACATACATTTTTGAATTAGGAAAAAGTAGCTCCACTTAAATTCAGACCATTTAGTTAAATGTAATGCTTTGCAAGGTTCTGGAAGCTCAGTTTACTTGAAACATATTTGGATGTGTAATGGTTCACAAAGTTTGCATTTTTGTAGTAATATCCACTGCTTACTCGCTGTGCAACACACACACGAACACAGCACATTTTATAACTTTATATTTGAAAAGAAGACTTAAAACCTTCTCTTTGTCTGAATGATGATGAAAACAATCTGTTAACTGATTATGCAAGATCAATCAACAAAGATGAATGGCTTTTAAGAGGAAAAACCTCCTCTTTGTTGTATACTTTTAAAAAATGCCTCTAATTTTTGTTAATGGCTAGTTGTTCCTGTTCTTAGGTTTTTGTGTTTGCTTTTCTTTTTTGTCTCATCAGACCAAATCATTTTCAATAAGAATTAAGGTCAGAGTTGAAGCTTGGGACCAGTAAGAAATAACAGGCTATTATGACCATAAAATACAGTCTATTTCCCTAATGCCTGCTTGTGAAGCAGGCTATTTTGTTGAAGTATTTTCAGAAAGCTCTATTAAAGAATAACCGATGTCTTATACCTAATAGATTTTTAGTAACTATTTGTTAAATGAATGACAGACACAAAGCTGAAACTGCTACTTAGAAATGATGTTGCTGAAGTTTCAATAAGGATTTTTAAAGTTATAGATGATAAAAAATGGTCTTAGTGTAAATTATTACTTGACTATGAAATTTAGTACTGTCAATGTAGCTCTGTAAAAGGAACAATAAAGGTATGATCATCACAGCTAGGTGCTTTCCTTCTTAAACAGGCAAGGAAAAGGGCAAGAAAGAGAACAAACATTTTTTAGTATCTATCTACACCACACACTAATCCAGGAACTTCACAGATCTTGCTTAATGCTTGCAGCAGATAAGGAAAATGAGTTTCAGAGAAGTTTGGAAAAATGCACAACATGACAGAGAAGGAGGGTGATGGACTGGGGATGTGGAGCCTTGGGGTCACTGCGTGTCTTGCATTTGCAAGTTCTATCAGGTGGTTTTGGTAGCTCTGTGGGGGAAAGTGTAGGAAAATGTTTGAAAGTCACTCTTAAGACCAGTTTGCATCTTGGTTCCTAACCAAGCAAGTGGATCTAAGTGAGGCCACTTTGTAAACAGTCCAGTCTCCATATCAACGGGCACAGCAGAATTCAAAGTCTTTTCCAAAACTTTGTACTGCAGGTTGAATATGGTCTGTTGTTCAGGGGAGGCAGAAAATGTTAAGACGCCTGGCACCATTATTTTCCCTCCCTACAATCCTTTTCTTAAGCCAGCAGCAGGGCAAACATCTTCCTGAGAAGTTATGACACTTACTGACTAATTTCAACTCCTTTTGCGCCAGACAAGACTGAATTTTTAATCATACCAGACAAGCAAAAAAGAAACTACAGAGCTTAGTACTTAAGGGCACAAACATTGGACTCAGACCACATGGGTATAAATTCCGACACTGACATCACATTATTATGACTGCATTCAAGTTATTCAGTTTCTCTAGGCCTTAGTTTCCCTGTCTGTAAAATGGGAATAATAATAGTACCTGTCATGGGGATTTTGTAAGCATCAAGAGAAACGCCTGTTAAGCATTTACAATGCCTGGCTTATTGAAAATACTTAATGAATGATAATTTTTATTGCTGTGTTCAGTAGTTACTAAGTTGTATTCTTTCTATATATCTAAATGCAAAGGATTTTCGAAGCTGTGAGCTCAGGAAATCTCAAAGGCCTTTAGGGGTTTTGCAACCAGAGGTAATATTTGTGATTCTAAGGAGGAAACAGGACTCCTAAACAGAATCCCTTTCAAGCTAAGCTCTCATCCAATAGGGAGTGGTGGCTTCGAATGGTCCTTTTTGCTTATCTTTTTTAAGTATGGTAGGATTTCCCGTAAATCACACTGTGTAGTTATCCAGTAACTTTCACCAAAGAAGCTAAAATCAGCCTGTCACCAAAAGAAATTTAAGAACCTTGAAACTCAGAGAAGTAATACCACCTGATTGATGGTCAGCCAGAAAGCAGGGGAGGCCAGACGTGACTCTGATCACGATATGGGAATGCGGTGTAAATGAGATCCTCCAGAGATATTTAGGGGGTGTTTTGTTCCTCTGGTTTCAGAAAACGGTAACTGACAGCATCGAAGGAAAACAGGAAGGGAGACCCGGCCACAGAAGGCCCCAGAGGACTGGCGGCCTCAGAGGGCTGGTTTGGCAAAGGGCGGGGTAGGAGAGGCAGAAAGACAGGTCTGCAGAGGGAGCTGACAAGCGCTTCTACACAGGAAATGACACTCGAGCGGCTTCGGGCTCGCGCCTGGTAAGGTTCTCGCAGTTTCCTCCATGTGGCTTCTAAGTGTCAGGCCTTCTAGCAACTCCTTCCCCAAAGCGTGAATTAGTTCGGTTCTCAGCAGCCCCTTTCGGTCATACAGGCTCTTTCACTAAAATGTAGCCCAACCAACAGACTGCAGAGTGGGAACAGCGGGCCCAGAAAAACCTCAGGTAAGGCCGGGGCCTCGGCGCGCCGGATCCCACCGCCTTCTCAGACAGCAAGGCCCCCGCGAGCGCCCCTCCCCCGGCTCTTGGCCCCGCCCCGCGGCGCACGAGCGTGACCTCACGCGGCCGGCCAATCAGGGCGCGCGACCAAAATAGCGCTGTATAAATGAGTGCGGGTCTGCGCTGCCGGCGCAGAGCCGCGAGCTGGGGCGGGGTTGCACGCGCAGGTGAGCGGGGCGGGGCCGGGCCACCTGCAGGGTGGGGCGGCGAGGGGCAGGCCCCGCACACCTGCTTCCCCTTGACGTGGGCGGGGAAGGCGGCCAGTGGCGGCTCGCCACTAGTGGCGGAATCTGAGTTTCTGGGTGAGTGATGCGGCGCCGCTGGACTCCAATTCGGGAGAACTCAGCGCTACCTTCCTGTAGCTGTTTTCCTCTTCGAAAAGAAGCGCCATCCGCAACCTGCAGGCTTGTGAAATAAAGCTCAAAGGGCAGACCTCAGCCAGAGTTTCCAGGGGTGACCTCTGTCCGGCTCGAGCAAAAGTTGAGCCGGCTCTAAGCCCTTGGAAGAAGTTTAAAATGAATGGATGCGTCACCAGCCTCTGGGAGCAGCCTCGCAGTTGTGGGTGGGAGATAGAGGGGTCCACGCCCAGCTAACGTCGAAGGTGATAAGATAGACATCCTTCCCACCAAGAAATGATCAATCCAGGGAGGCATTTCTTGGGGTCACCTTTCTAGAGGAGGTGACTTGAGATAGTAGGTGGAAAAACAAAGGTTTTGGCGTCGTACACAGCTGGGTTCCAGCCTCTACTTGCGTCATACACCTGCTCTGTGACACTGAACACATCAGCAAACCTCGAGTGGTCCCATCTTTAAGATGCAGATAACAGTACCTACCCAATAAGGTATTTTTGAGGAGCCTCCCTGGAGATCGTATTCATCTCTCTTTCATTTTCTTCCCTCGCTCTCTCCCTTCCTTGCTTTCATTCTCTCCACTTTCTTTTCTCCTTCATTCCTCATCTTCCCTTTTTTTCTAATTGAGGTATAACTTTCACATAATACATTGCACAGATCTTAAGAGAACAGCTGGGTGAACATTTTCACATGTAATCAGCTCCCAGATCAAGATATAGGATATTTTCATCACCTTAGGTTTCCACTTGCTCCTTCCCAGTCAATACTTATCACCCCAGAGGTAACCAGTATTCTGACTTCTATTACTTTATATTCATTTTGCCTGTTCTTAAACTTCATATGATTGCAGTCAAACAGTGTGCCTTTCTCCATCTGGTTTCTTTCACCCAACATAATGTCTGTAAGAGTCATCCATGGTATTGCATATATCAGCAGTTTGTTTACTACTGGGTAGTATTCTATTGTATGAAATATACAACAATTAATTTATCCATTCCACCATTGATAAGCATTTTGGCTTTAAGTTTTCAGTTATCATGAATGAAGCTGCTGTGAACATTCATTTAGTCTTTTGGTGAATAAATGAACACAATCTTGTTGAGTATATATGGATGAGTGGAAATTTTGTCAGGATAAGTGTAGGTTTAGTTTTTTTTTTTTTTTACAATTCTTCAGTTTATTGCAAACATATCTTTAAAGAAAAGTCAGCCCTACTGTTGAAGCTATAATACAAATTTTTTAATTATTAGCACTATACTAAAAAGCACAATGGAGAACATCCTATTTAAATAAAATGAGGGTAATATTTCACTGGGGAATATATCCAACAGGTTTTTTCTCTCTCCATAGCTATATCCAATTGTAGTGTTTTACAGGCAAATTTTAAACAAATGCACATTTTTAAAAAATAATGAAAGCCATGTTTTGCTCAGGAATACTATTATACGCATACCATACAGGTTGTTTTATAGCAGATACTAGTCTGCCAAATTTCAGGTAGCAAAATGCTAAGCAGTGAGTTTGGTATTGTCCAGCTAGTTGTTTCTTGTCATCCTGGAGAATGTCAATGGGTAATGTTGAGACCATCTTGTCACCACCATTTCTCTTCTCAGAGGTGACTCCACTGTGATAGAACATTCATATCCTTAAGATGCAAGGCCTAGCAAAAAGCCTCCCACAAATCCACTGGATATCACAATGTTCTGCTTGATAAATTCTGTTTCTTCTTCTAATTATATTGTTGATTTCAGGTGCTGCCTTATTTGCTCGTGTCTTAATCTGTCTTTTTGCTTTGTTTACATCTTTTTCAACTCTCTTCCAGTCAGTCTGCACATAGCCACAGTGACTGGCAATCTGAAGGAGAAGAAAGCCACCACCTACTGCAGTTGCTGCACGTTTTCCAACTTTCTGAAACAAAAATCCCGCACACCAGCCACTCACTCCACCCATTACAATCTGGGTGGCTACTGAGTATTTTTCTACCATAGATCTGGAACTGTGGCCAAACACTCGATTCCACCAGTGGTGTCTTCTTGCATACTCAGTTAAATCCAGCACTTCGTAAGAATCATCATCACTTTCATATTCTAGGGGAGGGGGGTTCTGGGTCACCATGGTACCCTAAGTTTAGTTTTAATAGACACTGTCTAGCAGTTTCCCCCAGAAGTTGAATTGATATATGAAGGTTAGCTACTGCACATCCTTGCCAACAGTGGGCATTAAGTTTTTTTAAAAAAAATTCTTGGTAGGTAGCAATATTTCCTTGTGGTTTCCAGTTTTTTTCTCTAGTGAATAATGATGTTGAGCCCCTTTACTAACTTATTGGGCTTTTAGGTTACTTATTTTTGTGAAATGATTGTTCAAGTCTATTTTTTAATGGTTTCGTCTGTCTTTTCCCTACAATTTCTGGGAATGTTTTATATTTTCTGGATATGAGTCTATTAGGCACGTGTAGCATGAATAGATTCTCCCAGTCTGTGTCTTGCCTATTCAATTTCTTATGGTGTCTTTATTTTATTTTGTTTTTAAAGTGAACGTACAATAACATTTAATGTTTAAAAAAAAAAATATACAGCACTGTGAGACTTGCCACATGTAGGTAAGCACCATAATCAGGATCTGGAAAAGTTCCATCTCGCCAAGACTCCCCGTGCTGTCCCTTTGTAGTCACATCCATCCCCCACTTGTAACCTTTGGGAACCACTAATCTATTCTTTGTGGCTATGGTTTTGCTTTTTCCAGAATGTTATATAGATAGAATTGTATACTGGGTAGCCTTTGAGTCTGGCTTCTTTCACTCAGCGTCATGCCTGGGAGATTCATCTGTGTTGTTGTATGTACCACTGTTTATCCACTGGTTGAAGAAAATGTGGGTTGTTTCCACTTTTTAACAATTATAATTAGTGCTGCTATAAACATTTGTGTCCAGGTTCTTATGTAAACATACATTTTCATTTTTCTAGATTAAATACACAGGCGAGGGTTGTTGGGTTATAAACCGTATGTTTAACTTTATACAGATCTGCCAGACTGTTACCAGAGAGGACTGTTTTGTGTTCTCATCAGCAATGTGTGAGAGTTCCAGTTCCTCTTTTTCATCACCACCACTTGTTATTATCACTGTTTTTATTTTAGAGTTCTAATAGGTGACGTGGTACTCACTGTGGTTTTAATATGCATTTCCCTAAAAGCTAATGATGTTGATTATCATTTTATGGGCTTATTTGCCCTACATTTATTCTCATTGGTGAAGGGTCTGTTCAAACCTTTTGCCCATTAAAAAAAACAAAAACAAAGGCTTCCCTGGTTGGCGCAGTTGTTAAGAATCTGCATGCCGATGCAGGGGACGTGTGTTGGAACCCTGGTCCAGGAAGATCCCACATGCCACGGAGCAACTAAGCCAATGCGCCACAATTACTGAGCCTGCACTCTAGAGCTCGAGAGCCACAACTGCTGAAGCCTGCGTGCCTAGAGCCCGTGCTATACAAGAGAAGCCACCCCAATAAGAAGCCTGTGCACTGAAGTGAAGAGTAGCCCCTACTCTGCAACTGCAGAAAGCCTGCACACAGCAATAAAGACCCAATGCAGCCAATAAATATAAATAAATAAATAAATGAACAAATAAATAAAAATAAAATAAAAAAGAAACCACAATGGTAAGTTCTCTACAATTGCCAAAGTTTAAACAAACAAAAAACCAAAAAAAACAGGTGGTTTTCTTACTGTTGAGTTTTGAGAGTTCTTTATTCTGGATACAAGTCCTTTGTTTAAAAGACTATCTTTCTTCCACTGAATTGACGTTGCACCTTTATGAAAAATCAATTGACCATATTGTGTGCTTATTACCTGCCTGTTTTTGTATTTCTACTTTTTCCTTGTACCCCTAACTTATTAATTGTAATTATTTTAAATTCACTATCTGATAATTCCAAACTGTGTCATATCTGAGTCAGGTTCTTTGCTTGCTTTGTCTCTTCAGACTCTTTTTTTTCTTGCCTTCTAGCATGCGTTGTAATTTTTTGTTGAAAGCCAGACATGATGTATCAGGTAATAGGAACAGAGGCGATTAGATTTTTTGTGTGAAGTTTTATGTTAGTCTGACCTGGAGTAGGCCTGTGTTTAATGTTTGCTGTAGCTGTAGGTACCAGAGGCTTCCTCTACTTTCCTTGATTTTTTTATGTTTCTCTGTTGTCTTTGGGTTTCCTAAGAGGGTCTTCTTTTTTTTTGGCTGTGCTGTGAGGCTTGCAGGATCTTAGTTCCATGATCAGGGATTGAACCTGGACCACAGCAGTGAAAGCACTGAGTCCTAACCACTGGATCACCAGGAAATTCCCCTAAGAGCTTCTTCTTAAATACAGTCTGTTTTGCAGCTAGCTATGTAATTGTAATTCCCTGTTATTATCTACTGGAGTCCTGCTGATGTGGTGGTAAGATAAGAGGGAAGTGAGGTGTTATTTAATAATATAATTGAATCTCAGTTTTTTAGTGGGCCTGAGTCTTTGGGTTGTGACCTTCAGAGGCAATTCTTAGTCTTTTCTTTTCCCCCCATCCCCTTACCTGAGACAGGAAGGCTCAAGGGTGCTGGAGCTGGCTAATTGCATTCCTTCAAATCAGAAGAGACTCTGGAAATTTTCCTTAGAGGGCAAGCCTTTGTTATGGAAAACTCTCTCAGTGTTTTTCAAATGGTTTCTTTCTCTTATTGATTTCTGAAACCCATTGTGGTCATAAGACATATTTTATATGATTTTACTTCTTTTAAAGTTATCAAAGTTTGTTTATGACCCTAGATATGGTCTCTTGGTGAATGTTCTTCAGGAAGAATGTATTAGGTGAAATAGTCTACAAATGTCAATTAGGTTAGTTGGTTAATGGTGTTTTTTAGTTCTGTATCCTTGCTGATTTTCTATTTATTCTAGTGATTACTGAGAGACGAGTGTTGAACTCTCCACCTGTAATGGTGGATTTGTCCATTTTGCCTTTCAGTTTTATCAGTTTTTGCTGCAGGCATCTTAAGCTCTGTTGTCAGGCATACACATTTAGCATTTAGAATGGCTGTGTTATCAAGGTGACCTTTTATCATCTGCAAGAAGAGTGAAGGGTCTGAGGATTTACCCTACTTGCAAACTAGCAAGTTATCCTGCTACAGTTTCATGGGTACTGGTAGAAGACACAGGCTCCTGGGTCAATGTCACAGGACTTTATTAGCCACTAAAGCAGTAGCCACAGTTTCAGCATTTGCACTACTACCTTGAGCTCCGTTTCCCACTGGATGATGCAAAGGGGACCAGATGGCACCTGTACGTGCAGTGGGTTGCATCACAGCAGAGCATCCCTGAGATTAGGGAACTCAGATCTCATATGGGGCAGCAGACTTTCCTGACCTTTGATCCAAAGGGGGCTGTTATGCTTATTATATGAGAATGAAAACAAACCAGCCCCTTGCTAAGGAGGGAAGCGCTGTTTCTATTTCCAGTGCTGTTGACTATACAAACATCCTTGAAAAGATACTCCAGATCCAAGACAGTCATTGCCTCTGCTCACAAGATGTTGTCAGTGTTAGAGCCTTTGGAGGATTGTCTTTTGACAGAATGTCCCTCTTTATCCCTGGTAATTTTTCTTGGTCTGAAGTCCACTTTGTGATATCAGCCTAGCCATACCAGCTTTCTCTTGGTTAGTATTTAAACAGTACATTTTCTTCCATCCTTTTATTTTTAACCTACTTATATATTTATATTTAAGAAAGGGTGTGTGTATGTGCTGTTTTGTTTTATAGACAGCATATAGTTTGGTCTTGTTTTTTAATCTACTTTGAAAATCTCTTATTTTTTTATTGATGTGTTTATTAGATCATGGGCCAGCAAACTATGCCTGTGGGTCAAATCTCATCAGCTGTCTGTTTTTGTAATTAAAAGTTTTATTGAAATACAGCCATACTCATTTAAAAATATCTTTTCTATGGCTGATTTTCCCCTACAAAAGCAGAGTTGAGTATTGCAACAGAGACAATATAACTGAGAAGTCCCCAAATATATACTATCTGGCACTTGATAGAAAAAGTTTGCTAACCCATGGTTTAGATCATTTACATTTAATAGTGTAGTTATTAATAGGTCTGGATTTAGGTCATTTAAAAATTTTATTTCTTTTCTGTTTGTTCTCTCTGTTTTTCATTCCTTTATTTCCCCTTTCCTGCCTTGTTTTAGATTATTTGAATTTTTTTTAGTATTCCATTTTAATTTTCTATTGAGCTTTAAAATTATATCTCTTTGTATATGTTTTTAGTGATTGCTCTAGGAATTGTAATGTACATACCTAATATTTCAGTCTAATTAGAACTAATATTTTATCACTTTAAGTAGAATATAGAAATTTTATTATGATATATATAGATTGGTCTCCCTCATTTATGTTGGAATATCTATTTATTTTGTTCTCCTTTAATTTCTCTCCCACAAATATTTTACAGTTTGCAGCTTAAAGATTGGGCACATTTTGTTGTTGTCATTAGAATTATTCCTAGGTATTTATATTTTTGATAGTATTGTAAATGGTGTCTAAATATTTTTCATTTTCAATTTTTTTGTGTATAGAAATATGATTAATTTTTGTATATTGAACTTACATAACCAGTGACTTTGATGAATTTATTTTTAATCTAATAATTTGTTCATTTTTTCCTATATAATCCTGTCATCTACAAATAAATATAGTTTTACTTGTCACTGTCCAATTTTTAAATCTTTTATTTCTTTTTCTTGCCTTATTGCACTGTTTAGAACCTCTAGTACAATGCTGAATAGATGGGGTAATGGTGAACCCTCATTCAAGGGACTTGGAAAGACAAGGGAGATTCCTCTTCACAGTATTCTTTTAAATTCAGCACTGTGTTTTGTTTGGCATGGTCTAACATGGACCCTTGGAGAGACTGAGAGTAACATTTATTTCTAAAGACACCAATTTAGTCTTTTGTAGGTTCCAGGGAGACAAGGACACTTCTTTGGTCAGACCACTTTAAAAAAAAAAAAAAAAGTGCTTTTTTTCTCTCTAGAGTGGTGTAGACCTGCCCATGATTCAAGACTTGGTGACCTGAGCGTGAGCTGGATTTCAGCTTCTCTGTCCCCTTGGCTGGGCCTGTGTACTGTGCACACATTTCTGCATTGTTTGGAGAGGAAGTCAGGCCAGAAGGCTAGAGAACACAGTCAACCTGCTGTGGGAATATGGGTCCCAGCTCATCAGTGTCAGCACTGAAAATAGAGGGCTGCCTTTTGATAATTCCCAGGGATTTAAACCCCCAAATCACTGAGCTAAGTCTCTGATATGCAAATGACTTTGCATACCTTACATTGCTTGTGAAGTAATTTCAAATCCCAGTATTAGGGAAGAAGAGTGAGGGATTATCATCACTCACGTCTTGTGTTTCTTTGGTGTCCTCTTGCCTTCATCACTCTTATCTCCCACCTGCCCCTTTCTCCCAATTAGATCATAAAATCCATCAGCTTGGTCTGTGTGAGAAGAGTTTGTAGATACAGGGTCAGTTGCATCCATAGAAGGCGGAGGGGGCAGCAACCTGGGTTTGGAGGGTGAAATTTGAGACGCTTACTCCCCTCTGCAGAAAGCCTACCCTCTTCTGCTCTAATCTGATACAATCCACCTGGGGGCATGCATACTTTCATCTGTCTGCATTTCGTTCTGTTGGCTTTTATTAATATTTGTTTGGGTTTGTTGTTGTTGTTAAGGGTGTTTAAGAACTTTCTATTATAAAATGTACATGACCCTAGAAGGAAAAACACATTGTCGTTACCAGCTCTTAACACCATTGTGTGGCTTCATCAAAACATTATTGTAGGGCTTCCTAGGTGGCGCAGTGGTTAAGAATCCACCTGCCAGTGCAGAGGTCATGGGTTCAATCCCAGCTCCAGGAAGATCCCACATGCCGTAGAGCAACTAAGCTCGTGTGCCAAAAAAAAAAAACAAAACAAAACATTATTGTGAACTTATCACTTAGCTTTCTAATGACCCGGCAGAGTTAAGTCTTATGAATGAGAGCAAATGCAGAGGAATGAAGAGCAAGGAACACTGCAAGGGAAGTTTCTTCATTCACAAATGAGGTTGTATATACTAACCTATCTTTTCCAGCTCCAGCATCAAGGATTCTCAGCATTCTCTGCAGAATAGTGAGAGGAAAAGTAGGTGAGATGTTAGGCAGGGATGTAACCAAATGTGAGGTGATTTGGTACTGTTGGGGTCCACCCTCCACACCTGGCGCTCAGGAAAGGGAGACAGGCTTCTTGTGGCTCCTTCCTGTCTGCGGTGCTCTCCTCACTGGTCCCAGAGATCCAGCCCCTTGGGGATTTTCCAGCCTTTGCCTCTATCTAAGGCCATGACAGAATGAGCCAGCGTGGGGGAGCAGGCTTCATGTTGATGATGGCAGTACCTGTCATGAGAATTAAAGACCTTCCTCCATGCTCTGCGACACCCTGAGCCAAGTGCAAGTCCTGCATCTTCAGATCATTTTTGTAACTTTTGATTCTGTCTTCTCTCACACTAGGCTATGAGCCTCTCAAGAGTACATATTGTCTCTTTTACCCATCTTTTTAAAATCTCTAGCTCTTTGTATATGGTAAGTGCTCAACTGGTGTTCAGTGAATGAATGAATGCTAGGGGATGTATCAAATTTCCCCAGGTTTATATGTTGGCACTGTCTTCAATTCTTTCCTCATTTGAACTGTTCACGCCCAATGAAGCACTAAAGTCCAATGATTCTTATTTCACAATGTCTGTTTTTGTAATTGGCTCCCTAAGTGCTTTCTCTCCTGGGGAGTAGCCTACAGTCTAGCTTTCTCATCACCAGTTCTCCCTTCCTTATCCATCCTGCAGATACATGTTTCTAAAGCACAATTTCAACTTATTGCTGGGCTGCTTAGAACCATTTGTTTGATTCACTATCACTTTTAAGATAAAATACAAATTAATCAGCTCACACTTTGATATGCTATCCTCCCATCTTTCCATCAATGTGTGTTTGAGTTTCTACTCCAGCCTCTGGGGAGAAGGAACTCCACCTAGAAGTCTCTGCTCCAGCCACATGAGTTTCATCACTGTCCTGCCTTCCATCACTTATGCAAACTATCTCTCTACAGGTCCCAACTGCAGATCTTCCTTGACTTACAATGGGGTTACACCCTGAGAAATCCATTTTAAATGGAAAATATCCTAAGCAAAAAATGCATGTAATAAACCTACCAAACATCATAGCTTAGCCTCACCCACTTTAAACATGCTCTGAAAACTTACATTAGCCCACAGTTGGGCAAAAAACAAATCTAACACAAAGCTTATCTTATAATAAAGTGTTGAAATATTTCATTATTGAATACTGAAAGTGAAAAACAATGTTTGGGTACAGAGTGACTGTAAGTGTATTGGTTGTTGACTATCATCACACATTCAGTAGAAATCATACTTCGAATTTGGAATTTGGATCTTTTTCTGGACCAGGGATATGCGGGACTGTCCTCTCTTGTGATGCCGGGCAGCGGCAGCAAGTGCTGAATGTGTATCACTTTTGCAACATCATAAAGTCGAAAAGTTGTGAGTCAAACCACTGTAAGTTGGGGACTGTCTGTACTTGCATCTCTCTGGTACCTGATGAGCCCACCTCCCCCAGAGAATCCTCTTGGGGCACTACAGGCTGCTGTAAACTTTCAGTTCAGTGGCACCTGGTCATCAAGCTGAGTGTAGAATGGGATCCAATCAATGTTGACATGACTTTACAATGTGGCAACAACCATGGACCATCCCAAGCAGGAACAGGGAACTTGGAGCAGTGACTGGGGTGGGAAATGAGGTTGGGTCAGGGTCTTAGAGTGGCAGAGTTGATGGCAGCTTTCCTTAAAGGACTGATGTTAAAGGCATTACACAGGCTTCCTAGTCTATCATGAAAACACCTGTGCAGTGGTTGATTGTTTTTGCAGAAACCTACAACTAAAGCATCTCTGCTTAGATTCTGATCTTAGATTCTGAACCCCTTGAGAGCTAATCTCTCTCTAAGTGCTTTTAAATTCAATATGAAAGAGACTACAGAGCCTTTCCTGGGAACAACTGTTGAAAGGCGGGAGAAGCATGGAAAGCCGAGGCGCTGGTGGCCTGAGGTAACCCACCCCCTCCTTCACGGCTCTGTGCTCAGGGCCTACCTGTGTGTAGCACTGGAGAGAATCCAGCCAGCTCTGCGCATACGTGCGTCAGGGCACACTTTCTTCCTTGGTTGTCTTTAGTAATTTGTTATCAAGAAAAAAGACTCCCAACAAAGTCATGTTTCTTGCACAGTCCTAAAGGTGATAAATTACCCAAGGTGCTCTTAGACTAGGGTCAAACTGAGGTCACATAAAACCAGGGTGGATTGACCTAAGGTCAAAACTGAACAGGACCTATTGGGAACCATTGAGTACTGTACACGTCCCACCACGGCCTGTAGTGTAAGTACCATGAAGCACGGACAAACAGCCTCCTTTTCTTATTACAAAAATACTATATACAACTGTAAAAAAATTTAGAAAATACAAAGTAAAAATTAAAAAAATCATCCATCTTTGTATTATATTTTAGCATACATCTTTTAAGTCCTTTTTGCTCCTTCCTTCCTTCTCCCTCCCTTCCTCCCTCCCTTCCTCTCTCCTCCCTTCCTTCCTTCCCCCTCCTTCCCTGCCTTCCTCCTGTCCTCCCTTCCTTCCTTCCCCCCTCCCTCCCTCTCTCTTCCTGTTTCCTTTATTCCTTTGCAGTGGGAGGTATTTAAGGTCTCTGCTTAGGAATTTCATAAACTAGGTGTTTTCAGTGTCTATGCGCCCCACCTCTCACCTCCATCCCGCTCCTCTCCTGGGGCAGATTCGCCTTCTCTTTTCATGCCCTAGGACAGTTTAAGATGGGGTCATCCTCATGGGTAGGAACAGAGACCAAGCCGAGCCTCAGTGTGAACCTGCACCTTGCCCATGGCCTAAGGAAAGTCCTTGCTGGATTTTAATGGCAGGGCAGTCTGTACAGCCTGGGCTCAGCTCAGGGAGGAATGTAGACTGAAAGAAGCTGGAAACCCCTGGTTGTTAACTCTGCTGCCACTTGGACCACAGCTTTCCCACACCTCTCTCCAGACAACCAACATGTGACTGACCGTACTGGATGCTCCAGTATGATGGTAGCTGTGTTTAGTGGCAGGGAATGGGACACATCAGCAGAAAGATTTTTACTTTTTTGAATTGAGGTTTAACAATTATTATTGTCCGTATAGACAATAAACTGCAAGAAGGACACTCATCTTAAGTACACAACTCAAAAAAGTTTTGTTTGTGGGCACCTGTATGACTACATCCCAGCTCAAGATAGAAAATATTTCTAGCAGGCTTCTTTGGTAGCACAGTGGTTGAGAATCTGCCTGTCAATGCAGGGGACATGGGTTCGATCCCTGCTCCGAGAAGATCCCTCGGAGCAGCTAAGCCCGTGTGCCACAACTACTGAGCCTGCACTCTAAAGCCTGCACGCCACAACCACTGAGCCCACGTGCTGCAACTCTAAAGCCTGCATGCCTAGAGACTGTGCTCTGCAACAAGAGAAGCCACAGCAATGAGAAGCCCGTGCACTGCAACGAAGAGTAGCCCCCACTCGCCACAACTAGAGAAAGCCCGTGAGCAGCAACAAAGACCCAACACAGTCAGTAGATAAAAATAAATTAATTAATTTTTTAAAAAAAGAAAATATTTCCAGCACCCTGGAAGTTTCTCTTATGTTACTTCCACACAATATCCATTCTCCCTGCACCCCTGCCCCCCACACATGAAGCTAAACACCAATTTTGACTTCTTTTAATGTGCACTTTTTATATCTGGCTCCTTTTGTTCACAAGGATATCTGTGAGATTCATCCATATTATTAGTTTATATTTTGAAAACATTATTTTAACTTCTTATTTTACCAAAAATGGAATCTTCTTGTGCCAATTGTTTACAGCTGATATGTTCATTTAATAGATTGGCAAGAGTTTCCCCGGTTATTAGCATCCTCCTACTATAGATTTTTAAAGTCCGGATAGTGTTCTATATTATGTTTGCAGCATAATTTATTTGATCAGCCCCCAATTGTTCAACATGACATTTCCTTTTTAAAAAATTAGACAATAATTCATTGAACAGTCTTGCAATTAAATCTTTGTGCACATCCTAATTGTTCCTTCAGGATAAACTCAGACATAGAGTCACTAGGTCCAAGGTCATACACATTTTTAAAGCTTTTTTGTCCAGAAAGAGTGTACTAATTTTATATTAGCAGCAGCAGTGAAATGACAGTATCTCTGCTTCCTCAAATCTCTACCACTACTGGGCATTATATTTTGAATATTTGCCCATATGATAGGTGAAATGTATCTTTAAAAAATAATAGTAAAATTAAAAAAACTATATCTTGTTTTAATTTGCATTTGTTCAGTTACAAACGTGGCTGATTCCTTCTGTCTTTAGACTCCTGGTGTTTGTGTCAGGCAGGATTCAGGTGGAGATAACAGATACCACTTTTCCTATTTTAAGGAGAAAGAGCTTTGACGAAGGGAATTAGCTTCTGACAAGATCATTGAAAGAGCTGGAGGATCAGGACTGATGTGGGGCTTCCAAAAACGGCTCTGAGAACAATACCCCGGAACTGGTGCCTCTGGCAAGCTGCTACTTTTGCCCACATCGGCTTCACTCTAGATGTTGGACAACTGCGGCCACAGTGGTTGAACCTGAGCCCTGCTTGGTCTGCTAGAGCTTCACCAGCGAAAACTAATGCCCTGTGCCCTGCTCCCAAGACACACCACCCCATTAGCTAGACTGGAACTGCTGCTAATTCTACCACCAGAACAAGCAGACAAACAACAACTAGGCGAAAACAACCCAAATACAAAATACCTAGAAATGCTAGGTTAAATGTAACAAATATCCTTTTAAATACCTATTTGAGGTCAGAAGAAGATCAAGGAAATTCCCAGGGGTCACAAATGGAAAGGCAACTGGAAACAGGAGTTGTAAGTGAATGCTGAAGATACTGCCATGCGGGGGGGGTATTTGCCAATCTGGTAACATAGATGCTTGGATGGCCCTGCGAGCTTGGTAAACAATGTCTTGGGGGCCCATGCAAGTAGGGAGACAAAACAGAGAACTCCACCTAGTTCCAAGACCTTCAAAGGGGTACGTCCTCTGGGAAAGAACTGAATAAAAGAAAAAAAAAAATCTGACATTTAGCAAAGAGGAATAATAAGGAAATTTGTCTTTGCCCTTGCTCCAAGTGGGGGAAAAAAAAATAGCTTCCAAGAATTTGTAACCACACATCTCCACTTGTATGGGTTTAGAGTTAGAGGTTTGAATCAACACAGGAGAATAGATAGGGAAATTGTTATCTATTCATTAAATAGCAATGAAAGTGAATGAGCTGGAGCTATGGTGGTCAACATGGAGATCTCACAATGTTGAGTGGCAAACATGGGTTGCGGAACTGGACACAGAAAACCAGTGCCAGTCTTAGATGGGGCCAGTGGGGCCCCTGTCGTGGGTCCTCCTGTCTAGGAGTCCTTGCACTTTGGAGGGACTGCCCTCCCCTCCCCCTGTCCCTCCAGTCCCTGGACCCAGCTCTCTGGGCAGGGCATTCTGAGCTTGGACAGAGACCGT